>NC_137457.1:7985300-8501305 GCF_964235325.1 Thermobia domestica | reverse complement strand
CCTGTGGTTGAGGTGAACAAGAATAAGACAGTATGAGAAGCACTACACTAAAAATAAATTCATGAATATAGAAGATATAGGAGTCACATTCCAATACGCATGACTCTTTCAACATTGGTTGAAACTGATTATTTAATGAAATTCATATTTAAAAATCGATAACTCAAACATTCATATTTAAAATATTTTAGAGTTTAAGTTCAGTGTGCAACATAACTCAACTAGATCATGTCCTTACTTGTATTACCCCCCTTTCCATCTACCCGAGAAAATAAGCATTTTAAATAATTAATTTGTATTTACATTCATGATATAGAGAAAATACCTCTCCCTTACCAATTTCCGACAAATATTTTACCCTATCACGTTTTCTTCTGAAGGTTACATCTAGTCCAATTTGAAGATTCACTTCGTCAAGCAGAAACTCTTTGTACGTTTTTTACACACTTCGAGCATTGCATCAATAAGTGAAACAACAAATGGAGAGAGATTCTTTTTCAAAACCCGTCCATTTAATCCCGAATACATAACATTTGCTGAAATAAGTAAGCCACTTATTGTATATCGTTAGCTTTAGAATTCATTAAGTTCACATATAAAGACTCTTTTCTTCTCCTATCTATAGAACTCATTTGTAATGAAATATGAATACACTATGGAGTTTAAAGTATTTGTGTAGAGATTAATAAGTAAAAAAATATTAAATGTTAATAATTTTAAGTACAATTAGAAATGATTGCCGCTTGCAGTATCACCAACACAAAGTCTTTGGTAGAGTAATTGACTAAAGTTTAATAAAAAAATTCTGAATATTAAGAATATTACCTTTGACTTTTCCTTTTCCTTTAGTAAAATGATATGCTAGAAATGAAAATAAAATGCTATTTTTAAATACAAACGAATAATATAATCTTAATACACATAAACTCTAATAAATACGGAACCGTAACCAGTATGCTGGCATATTTTCTCAGAAGGAAGGTTAAGATGCAGTTCAACAGAATATTCTCGCATACCGATGCCATATAAGTTGTACTGAACACAAAATCAATATTAGCAAAAGCTCAGTTTAAAAATGTGAACGTTTTTTGTATGCCTGAGCAATGTCTTTCATGTCTATATCAGTGCACTACATCACGCACAGGTATAATACCACAGATATAATCTCTTAAGGAAAAGAGAATGTGAAATAATGACATTGGAAAATTGAAAGCCACCCTTTGTATACTACTGTAGGATATTTAACTTAATATTGGTTCAATTAAATTATAATTATAACTTTTCCTGACAAAATAACAAAGAGCTTTGAAAAATATATTTACTTACTTTATAAATTAGCATTAAAGCAAACATTTACCTGGGTCTTGAACAGTAAGACAGGGGTAACCCAAGAAAATGTTATATTCCACATTTCCAATCTATCTTACTATTGCGTTCAGAAAGAGCACTCTGATCAGTTCTGCGTCATGATTTCGAGATGTGGGTTACCTTTTGTAGGTGAAAATGAACCCTCCTATCTTGGCTGTTATTCCTGGCTGGTTGTATACTGCGTTTAAGATGTTCCTTAATGAACTGTCTCATATACTAAACACGTTTTTATTTGAGACCACAACCTTTCCATGAATGTATGCAGGACTTTTATGTGCACTTATTTTGACTAATGGACAAACGATGTTTAACATATTTCTGTGCAAAATAACTAGTGCTCACTTATAAATGTTGCTGTCAACTCTATTAGTAAAGATGCTGACTCCCCGTTCATTACAACTCTTCACCCCTTTCCTTGTCAAATGTTACCCATTCGTTAACTTGAGAACCACGTGATCTTTAATGCCTTTACCATATTATAAATCACAACGTCTATAAGACATGTTTCGTTTGAGGAGTAACTGATTGCATTTTATATACAAGTGTTACTTTTATTTTAGACTAGTTCTACGTGTACGACATAACATTCCAAAATAGGGTAATAATGGAAGGGTTTAAAGTTGAAACATAAAGATTAAAATCAAGTATCATTGTACACAGAGAAAACTATGAGTTTTACCTTGTGCATTTGCATTAGCACTAGCATTGCTAAAAGTTCCTTGCCCTGCAAAGGAAAAGGTACAAGTTAAATTATGTACTTTAAGCTTGCTTGAAGTATTAGTTAGTGAATAGGGTAAGGAGCTTGTGGTATCTTATATAGCGCACAAAATCACGCGTGAATATTACAGATAACTAAATTGTTAAACGTTTAGTAACACAAATACAAAAATTACCTCTACCACTGCCATCGACAAGATATCCCTCCTCTGTAGGCAAATTCTTACAAGTTTAATGTATTCAAATTAACCAGACATTTAGCTGTAATTTCTAAGTTAAATTTGTCATCTAGGAAAGTTTTCACTGTAAAATTCTATGCTTCTAATTTTAAGTAGTGCTAAATAATCATTCGTTGTTTCTGTATTAGCGTCACTGGAAAAAGATACAGGTTACAAGTTTCTGTGTTATTTTATGTATTTTGTATTGTAACCTAATTGTTCATTAAACCCTTTTCTTGGAATATTTTAGTAACATTTCGGTATACGTTATTTAATTGTGTATTTTCTTTATTAAATTATATAACTAATTATTTATATAAATCATGCACCGTGATATCGGCTATATCGTGTGCAATTCACAACTAATTAGCAAATTGTTTTCGATCTAGTGATCCACCGAGGAATACTACAGATGAAAGTTTAAATTCACTGGACTACAGTTTCAGAAGCACTACATTAGAAGTAATATCATACATATAGGAGATGTTATAGTCAGATCCAAATCGCTATTGTCCTCTTCCATTAGGATAAAATTTGTTATTAGAAACATATTTAATAATTATTAACTTAAATATGTATGAATACATTATATATATATTTTTTAAATTTTAAAGTTCCACATAATAACAATTACCTCATTAACGGTATCTGTTCTCCTTTATATTATCTATGTTTGTATCTAGTTTTAATAACAACTATTTTAAAATAATATTACTCTATTAAATTTATGGTATTGAATGAATACAATGGCTATACAATTTACTGACAATATTCTCTACACTAACATACATACTACCAAAAGTTACAATAATTCCAAATCAGGGATTATTTTCGTTCATCTCCTATAGTTGTATATTCGGTGGAGAGTGCGTACTCGTGTAGGAATGTAGGTGCTTTTAGCGTAGATAATCATGATCGTAAGAAAAAGCTGGGTTTATATTGATGATTTTAAATAATTGATGGGTCGTCGGAAGGGCTCAGTGCGCATTTCATACTCACTTCGTTCTTTGTATCAAAAGTTGAAACACCACTGAAGTTATTTGTTTCTTCAAAACATGTTGATTTAAAGCGTATTAAAATAAGAAAAGGTAAATTGCTGAATATTGGAAAATCTTTTACCTATTAACTTCATGTAAGGGAAAGAAGTTCCTGTCAATCTTCTAGATTAGAATAACTCGGAAATATGCTATTGAGTTTGAAATTATTGGTGGACCAACCTCACAATAAACATTTTCTTTTAAAATGTCAACAATAATATTTTTATTTAAGTATGATTTTAGCTTACGATAAACAGAGAGCTAAAATCTTTGAGAGAGTAACTTAGTATAGTTGAATGGATATTACTGAATATTAACAAAAAATGTTACCTTTTCCTTTGCCAGCACCTCCTTCTCCACCAAGTTGAAATTCTAGAAATGAAAGTAAATAGTAGTTTTTTGCAGATAATCGATTAATATAATCTCGCACCTCACAAACTATAATAATTATAAAAACCTGATAAGTATGGAAGCATGCTTTTTTAAAAGCTAGATTAAAATTTAACACCATATGTACACAAATTCCTTGTCAAGTAATTGTACTGAAAAAAAGTCCTTGTTATATTTTAGAAATTTGAAACTGCTTTGCAAATATTTGTATCTTGTGTGCAATAAATATCGAATCTTGTACAGTATCCTGTTTTTTGGTTACAGACAACACAATTTCTCGGGGTTTTATAATGATATCCATCACATTAGGAATTGAATTCCTTCGTTTTGTTTTAATGAGAAGATATTGTGCCACTTTCTGCTGCGGACCTTGATTTCTGTGCTGCCTCCGTTTTTAGGATATGCCACATGAAATATTCTGTTGTGAATCTTTTCGTCAGTTATCATTTATAATAACAATAGCTTCGTATTTTCTAGCAAATCGTAATGTTGTTCCAATTGCAACAATTTTAACAGTAATTCGTAATATACTTTAACTTATTGGTACTTTTTCATGTCAGAGGTTTCGCATTAACATCTATCATCGCAAATTGGTAATTCATCGTACTCTTAGGTAGAATGAGATTCGCCACTGATAGCTTGTACTCCTCCTAATATTACATTTCACAGTAATGTTCTGTAATATTCAATGTTTATTTGTCAGTGATTGTCTATAAACTTGTCGCATTACCATTTATACAAGACGTTGTCTGTAAATTAACTTAAAGATTCATACTTCTAGCAGTCTATCTCTTAACAGTGTATTAATTACGATGCTACATGAAAGTAAATGGCACACCATATATATGATTATAGCATTAAATTCAAGCATATAACTTTGTTTTGCCTTTATCATATAATTCAGATATTACAGATATTGACAATGAATGAAATGGCACGCTTTTATCACCTGCAGTTGCATTAGAGAAGCAAAATCAGAGATAGAATCTAATACTCCAATACTAAATCCATAATAATTTCCAGAATTATATAAAAATGCTTTACATTATAACGATTTTGTAGAAAAAAAAGATATCGTAAACTTTTAAAATCTAACGTTTGAAACCTGGAATAAAGTTGTTATAATTCTTGTTTCCATAAAGGTAAACCTATTTGAAAGAGCCATGTCTCAATTTCTCACAATTTGTTTCTATGGATATTTTGTTAATACTGTTAGCGGTATCAATAGTCGCTTTATTGACTATTCCTACCTTTCTATTTAAGGTAGCACCAAATTGATATAACCACATTTATAGGACAAGGCAATGAAACCAACTAATACGTACAAGTACCGAAATTTTCTTAGACTAGACCTGACAATTTTTTACTTTGCTCATACTACAAATTTTTGTATTGTTATGTAGTATGTGCGTTTCCACATCAGTGATAAATATTGTGTACATATTGCAAAATTCTGTAGTGAGCAGTTAGTCTCAATGTTTATTTTACTAATAGGGGTTTATTTTACAAAAAATCTATAGATCGGGGAAAATACAAGAACCTTGCATATGATATAAAAAGACAACTTGGTAAGAAGAAGAGAACGTAAATTATTTTGTTCTTAAATATCTAACTGAAAAAGACCATTTGTATACTACTGTCTGATATAGTATTTAATATCATATCATTAGTAGATAATTATAAACTACGCTAATAAAATGGCAAAAAAAACCTTGAAATATTGTTTGCCATTATTTACTTGTAAAACCACATTAAATCAAATATTTACCTCAGTCATGAACACAAATACATTGGTGGCCATCATATGTTTGTGTGTAAACATTTATGCACCTTATAAGGTCTTTCCTAATTCGAACTAAAAGACATAAGCTTTTAAGGCGTTCAAGGTTGTCACTAAGTGTCTCTTTCTCCTAGTGATACTGTAGTTAATGTGTACCAACAATAAAAACCGTAGTTACCAAATATTTTGCCATTCCTGTATCTACCATGACATTTACATATAATATGTTATTTTTTACATGTGGAATCTATCATATTATTGAATAACAAGCTCTCTGATCTGTTCTATTTAATGACAGCAGGTTCTGGGATATTTACGTAGGTGTTACAAGCGCTTATGATTTGGAAGAAATTCCTGATTGATAGTACACTTCATTTAAAGCTACTTTCGAAAATAAACTATCTCAGATGCTAATCACCCTTTTATTATTTGATGCAGCAACCTTTCCAGTCATATACGCAAAACGTATGGGAAATTGTGTGCTCTTCGTTTGCATCACTCATGCTCAATTTTGCACATACTTCTGTACAAAGAGCTTCCTTCTATTCGATCATGAATTTTACTGTACTCTCTATTAGTAAAGTTGCCAACTTTCCATATCATACATTTTCTACACTCTTCCATGCCCCTTCTTACCCTCATGTTAACTACGCTGTCATACGACCTGTCTTGGCTTTACGCTGTTAAGAATAACAGAGTCTATGAGGTATGTTTCATTTGAATATTAACTGAATGCGTTCAAGATAAAATCATAGCTTAAGTTGTACACTATACCATTCAGAATTAGTGCATTAACGAGTTGATTTAGTTTTCAAATTAAAGTAGTTTCAAGTCTTCTAGCATACAATCAAAACTATGTGTTTTACCTTGTGCACTTGCGTTAGCATTAGCACTGCTAAAACTGCCTTCCCCTGCCAAAAAGAAGAAAATAAATTATAAAATACTATAAAATTAGTTGAAGTGCTAGTGAATGAATAGGATAAGAAGCTTTTTTGTTCTAAGATATACGGTATGCACGATCATAATTCAGATTACAGTTATTAAATATTTCCATACATATTTAGAGGTCTTTATATGTATGGAAATATTTAATGGCAGGATACATGATTAATGTATAATTTAAGTAGGAACATAGAGTAGAAACTCACAAACACAATGAAATAACATGTACCGAGTCGTTTCGAAAAATCCTCTTCTGAAGGAAAATCCATAAACTGCCTAGATTTTAGCTGTAAGTGCAAAATTAAATTTACCATTTAGAGAAATTATAATATAGTTTTTTACTTCTAGTTTTAAGTTTTTTTAAATATATATCCCTCGATTATCGCTACCTGGAAAATGATTATTAATTTTCTATGTTATTTTATGCATGTTTTTTTATAGACTTGCGTATTAAATCATTTTTTGAAACGACTCGGTACACGTTATTTCATTGTGTTTGTGAGTTTCTACTCTATGTTCCTACTTAAATTATACATTAATCATTTATAAAATACAGTTTTACCTCTTTAATTGTAAAATTGTTATATATCATACTGCGATCATATTTATATCGTGTGTGGTCTAACGTTAACTTTTAGTTCTAATAACACTGCTCAACAAGGTTTCTGTCAAAGGAATTTGAATAGTGTTCTAAGCTAAGTCAAGGTTGGTAAATTCGAACATGAAATCAATTTTTGACTATCGGGTTCATCTTTCTGGTGGATGCTACGCCGTCCTTATTGAAATTCTTGAAAATCGGTAAAAACGCTGCATAAGGTTTATTCTGCCATGTGTAAATTTAAGTAAGTTGCAGGTTTATTGAGTGGAATAAAGTTGAGAGAAAGTGAGGTAAATTCGAGAAAATTGAAAAAAAGCCCTCGAAAGCATGCCCCTGAGGTCAAGGAACATACTCCGGAAATGAGTTCCGTTTGGTAACATTGCCGAAGAGTCATATTCAATCACATACTATTGTATTGTGTTTTTTGTCACCTGTGTCACAGTATTGTGAGTTCTGGTAGCGTGGGAAGTGGTTGCATGTTGTTCGAGGTAAGTGAAATTTGAGTAATGTGGTCATTCAGAAGAAGAAAATGCTTCGTACCTGTGTCAATAGTGCTAATTCTTTTTGTTATATAAGTGGACTTTGTGGTGGACAAACACCGTGTGCGTGGGTTTTCTCGGGGTTCTCCCGTTTCCTCCCACTTTCTTCATTCCACCATTTCATTCATTTCTCATTATCACCGTCTCATTTAGCCTAACCGGCATAACCGTGGGACTTAAAACTCAAAGATTTCATTTCATTTTTTTGTTATAGCTGTTATAAAGGAGACCCTCAAGTCGCAGAGACGACAAATGACCCCGCTCGTAAAGAAGTGCTACGAGCTTTATTTCCCGTGTAAGGTTGTCTACCAAGATACGCCATGGAGCCCCTCATATGCTACTTGACATGTGTTATACTCCTCACTGGCTGGGAAAAAGTTCATTACATATGTCGTTCGCTGCTCGCATGATTTGGCGGGGACCAACGGATCACACAACAGACTGTTATTTTTGTCTAACAAAAGTTGCTGTAATCACGTCGAAAACAAAGAAGAGTTAGAATACCCGAATTTAGCATATGCTATGAGACCTGTATGTCAGTGAAGAATTACGGGTGCCAGTGTCTAAAGAAAATGTGATAGTGAGTGACGATGAATCTGGTAACGAGCATGAAGAAAGTTCAGAAGATGGGGTGGTCCACTCATGCCACCCTGTGATTCAAATATTCCACACATTTAACACAAGGTAATCTCAACAATCTTGAATGAAATTTGTCCAAGCAGCAATCTGAGCTTTTGCTTCGCGTTTACAGGATGGAATCTTCTTTCTACTGACACAAAAGTGAGTGGGGGTTTTTCATGACCACCATGTTGTTTTTTCTGAATATTTCTCGAAGGAAAGTGACGAGTAGCAATATCGAATCCATTATGCAGACTGCTGGTCATGCATATAGTGTAAATAAGTGGTGTCTGTTGACAAATTCTAGTAAATTGAGTCTCAAAGCAGTTCTTCCCCATAACTGGAACATATTTCATTCTGTTCCGCTTGATCACGCAATTAACCTTAAGTATGAGGCTTTTAAACTTCTTCTCACTCTTATCCAATATGACAAACACAAATGGAAGATCTGTGGAGGTCTAAAAGTAACTGCTGTTCTGCTTGGCATGTAGCCAAGGTACACAAAGTACTGCTGCTTTCTATGCGAGTGGGACAACAGAAACAGAAGAAACACTATTATAAAGAAATGGCCTGCTCGCAATGAACTGCAGCTGGGACAAAAAATGTGGCGAACACTCCTCTTGACGACCCTAAAAGTGTGTATTTACCTCCACTTCACATTTAATTGGGACTTAACAAAAACCTTGTGAAAAGTATGAGCCAACCATCATGTGCATTTATGTACTTGCATCAGAAGGTTCCAATGATCAGTAATGCTAAAATAAAGAAAGGAATATTTGTACAATCGCAAATTAGGGAATTCGTGAATGATGGGAATTTTGTTGATTTGTTGCGTGATGTTGAGAAAATGACATGGTTGTCCCATGTAAGTGTGAGCGAGAAGTTTTAGGGAAGCATAACGCAGATAACTATGGTGATATCGTACATGAAATTGTGAGATCATATGTAATATGTCACATCAAATGCATTTTCTGAGCCACCATTTGGATTTCTTTTCTGATAACTTTGCTGCCATTAGTGGCGAACGTGGTGAGCACTTTCACAAGAATATTTCTCAAATGGAAAAATGTTATCAAGAAGTGGAGTTCAGCAATGTTGTGTAACTCTTTCTGGGCCTTACGTCGGGACTTCCTTAACCAAAGTTTCGCAGGAAGTTGGGTACAAAACAGTTCTGGATAAGTTTAATAATTTTTACTTATTGCTTAGTTTCTTAATTTTTGCTCCTCATTCCTTTGATTTCTTTGTGTATTAATACTGATTATCAAAATCTTTATGTAAGAAACCATTGATGCGAGACCATATCTTTATAGCAAATACATACAGTATAATATGTCATATGTCATAGACATGCGCAAAAATTACTTTCACATGAAAGCTGACGTCGATGGAGACATTCTGCAATTTGATCTGGATTCAGGGTCAAATTATTCTCCAGAAACAGTTTCTTTTGTTCTGATGACAGGAACTCTATCTTTTTATATAAATACCAGGTAAGTCATCAAGGAATATTGCAGAGACGTACAACGATAATCATTTAAATTCGTTGCACTACAGTTTGGCACTTACTACATTAGAACTACAATCGTACATAGTGAAAATTTTATACTGATCCCTTGCATCAGTTTGATACTAGTTACTTGTAATATAAAACACATTTTCAAATCATAAACTTAAATATATAAGATTATATTGTGTTACTGTTTAATTTTAATTTTCAACAGAATATTGAATTACCTCCTGCAGAAAATCCGTTCTCATTTGTATTTCCTCCGTTTTCACCTAACAAAAAGATAAATATATTAGAGAAGTATACATAAATCAAGAAATAAGTATTTGTTTAAGAAGTGAAATGTAATTTCTAATGTAAAGTCCGAGGAACTTACATCGATGTTAAGTGTTAAGTGCTAATCCGAATGAATAAAATGGTGGAGTGATGAAAGAACTAAGAAAGAGAAAAATCTCGAAAAATCCCACAGACATGGAATTTGATTACACCAGATTTAAATTGAAGTGAACTGTGGTTGTATAAGTAATGCTACAAAAATGATGTGATGTGAGCCCTCTCTAACTGAGCCACCACGGTTGTTGCTAATTATAATAGTGTCACTATGCTAATGGTCCTGTTATATATATATATATATATATATATATATATATATATATATATATATATATATGTCATCATCATCATAGGTATTCTGACTTTATTGGCAGGTCACTTGCCGCAGCTGAGAAGCTTCCACGCTCCACGGTCCTCCGCTAACTTCTTCGTCTTCGCGTATGATCTTTCTCTTTTTATATCATCCATTAATTGTAGTCTCCTTCGTCCCTTCCCTCTCTTTCCCGACACCATACCCTCTAGGATGTCCCTCATGATACAGTCTCTTCTTAGGGAATGTCCCAACCAGTTTCTGTTCCTCTTCCTAATAACATCTATAAGTGTTCTTTTCTCACCCACCATTTCTAACACTCTCTCATTCGCTTTGCGCTCGACCCAACTAATTCTTTCCATTCTTCTCCACACCCACATTTCGAAGGCTTTCACTCGATTTTCATCACTTTTACGTAATGTCCACGTTTCCGCCCCACACAGTACAACACTCCATTTTATAAGTCTTTTTCTCAACTTTTTCTTCAAGGTCACAGAACAGACTTTTCTTCCTCCTAAAGGCTTCTTTCGCCATTCCTATCCTTGCTTTTATTTCACGTTCGCACTTCATGTTATTACTAAGAATACTACCCAGATATCGAAAACTATTCACTTGTTCTATTTTCTCCCCTCCTACTTTTACAATTGACACAGACTCCTTCCTTCCAATCACCATGGCTTTTGTCTTTCTAACATTTATTTTCATCCCATTTTCTTCAAAGCACTTTCTCATTTTTTCTAACATTTTATTGATTTTCTTTTCTGATTCTGCAACAAGAGCCATATCATCTGCAAATCTTCTACATCTAATCATTCTACCTCCTACCGAAATACCATCATCATCATGTAAACTCTTTTTCACTATCTCTTCTAGATAGACATCGAGAGGCGAGAGGCGAGCGTTGGCGAGGTGTTGGAGAGAGGCAGCATTCTTGTCGAACTCCCCTTCCAATTACACTCTCTTCCGTCAGTTCTTCCTCTATCCTAACACTTATTTGTTGGTTCATGTATAAGTTTCTTATAAGTGTTCTATCTTTCCATTCCAACCCTATCTTCGTTAGAATTTCAAACAACAGTTCCCAATTCACGCAGTCAAAATCCTTTTCTAGATCAATAAATATAACATACACCTCTTTCCCTTTTTCTATAAATCTTTCACCGATTGCCCTTAATTGCCCTTCTATAGTTATAAATTTGGAACACTAAAGGAAGGAATATGCTGACGATATACCATTTGTTCTAACGCTTTATTATTAGAGAAATAATACACTTCATAGCGAAATTGCACTTGTATTAAAAGATAATAAAACTGTTCTTCATCGAATATCTCTAGAGAGATAAAACTCTAATTAATATAATCTATTTTCATATTCCATGTAAAATTTCGAATTCTTAACATTTTACTAATAAGCAAGTTTTGTAATGTTTTAACTGATTACAAATTGTCAATATTCATAAAATAACATTTTTCATACCTGCGCCATTTTCACCTAAAACCGGAGGAAAGAAACTGTCATGATTGATGGAAAGGGCATTATAGTATTAATTGTTACTCACAAAGTATGTGCTGCAATAATTAATGCAACTTCTAGTAGTTTCAGAAAATCGAACCCAAGATCAGTAATGTAATAACAAAGCTTTCAACTGGTTTAGAAAAATATACTATATTTAAGACAAATGACGATTTATAAAAAATGTACATTCAAATTTTACTGCTATTAAATTACTCTCTGAAATTATTGAATTAATATAATCGAGATTGATTTCAGATTTGAATTGACCGTTACACAGTTGGTTATTAGCTAGATATTTTGTACATATGTTTGCATTGCACTATTGGATTTACTACAATTTATGGGAATTTCTAAAAAAATAATTGCACAAAACCTCTTATATCAGATTTCAATTTACAGATGTAAATTTCTTACAATTTATTCATCTTAGTTATATTTCGAAGTAGTCACCATAACCCTCCAGACATTTTTGATAGCGTTAAACAAACTTCCATATCCACTCTGTGCAAAATTCTGATGCCTGAGAGGAGGGAAAGTACAAAACTGATGTTTTAAAACTCTTTAATGCACACCGATTTTACAGGTGAAGAAAAAGAAAGAAATCGTTTGTGGTAAGTACAGACGGTATGACCAAGTGTGTATTAGCGGACGTTTTATGGATCAGAAAAATTCCAAAACGTTTCATTAGTGTCCACCAATTTTGGACGGCACGCCTCAGGTTATTTTTACTGTTTAGCTATACAAATCTACTGTAATTGGTAACTATTCAAGAAATTCTCAACATTCAAAGCGTTTGTTCCGAAAAGACTATTACTATGATTTTGTGAACTAATTGTGTTTACTTCAAATACAACATTTCAAG
The DNA here is from genome assembly GCF_964235325.1 of Thermobia domestica. NCBI lineage: Eukaryota > Metazoa > Arthropoda > Insecta > Zygentoma > Lepismatidae > Thermobia > Thermobia domestica. The sequence continues at coordinate 8,488,573 of NC_137457.1, read as the reverse complement.
AGAATCAGAGTGCCACTATTACTTTGATTACTGTCTCGGCCCTCTGTGGTGTATGATATCTCAGAAAAGGGGTCATTTATATTCTTTCCGCAGTGAAGCTATGATTTTTTCCTCTTTGTTAACACCTGTCAGCATTTTGGTTACTAGCCTCTCACAGAGTTATAATAAAGCAGTTCGTGAGTCACAATTAGATCCATTGTTTTAATAGACACTTGCGGAATCTGTTTGGCGCATTTAGTTATTGTGAACCGATAGTTATGTCGCACGATTTTCTTTACGCATTCCACCAGATCGCCATATTAACCCTGATCTTAAGCTATATTAATCGTCATGCACATTTACAGGCCCTTCCCGAAACTCTAAACACCTTTGTCTGATATTTCTTTCACTCATTTATATAGGTATAGAAATGGCCTACAATTCCTGATATATATCTGCTGTATTCTGTTCTTTGATGCTCAGAAGCCGCACGACAGATTGACATGATTTTGTGTCACGACATTCAGTTAAGTACACTGGTAGTAATACGTACATACTTACCTTCATGAATGTTGCAAGGTGATAGTAAAAAACGTCGAACCTTTTTCTCTAGCTCCTTATATAATCACAATCGTATTCCCAAAATTGAAATTATTATAGCTTTTGCACACAGTATTTTGTATTTTGAAACATGTTTGTTTCACACAAAAGTAATGATCTTGCACCTGTTTTAGTGCATGCCTATAGAACGAAAGGTTTACAATGCTTCCTTATTCCTAGAAATTATTACTTATACTTTGTCTCATTACATGCTTTTGACGATATAAGCTTGTATAGTACATATTGTCGCTCCACAGAAAATGTATTGCTATATTTAGACGAACATATTAGAGTAGTTGATCTTGTGATACATATAAGATCTTAACATGATTAGTTCCATTTGGTATTTGAAGACCCTAACCTAGAATTGATAATGTTGTAGTTATATATATATATATATATATATATATATATATATATATATATATATATATATATATATATAATCTACAAGTTTGTTAAACGTACCTGCATTTACTGCGAAAAAAGTAATAATAATAACAACACTATAACAATACTATCGGATTAATCATATTAATAACATAAATTTTATAGTACTTCTAAAGCAAAATGGAAATATACATTTATATTTTTTTGTTCTTAAAGTATCTATGGTACACCACTCTGAGTAATTGTATCTATAATAGTGTATTCAACAGAAGCATTGAAATGAAATAATTCGTAATTTTCAATATAGTACGCATTAGCTCAAACCTGAAGTTGAGTGACCTAGGATACTAAAGGATCAGACATGATTTTGTGTATTTTTAATGTCAGCCGAGGCACAACTGTTGCGTACCACACGCTTTACACGCTCAGTAACGCAGGAGCTGAGAAATTGAAAGAACTAAGCAAAACAAGTTTACAATTATAAGTTATCAACACTAAAAACTAACACCGTGATCAAACATGTTATGTGACAGTACAAGGTTTATAGAAGTGATATGCTTCATAGTGCAAATGTAGTTATAATAAAAGAAGTAACTATTGTAATTCCTATATTAATTCCAGACAGGAACTTAAGCGGTTCGAATCTCATCATGCCTAAGTCTTATATAGCCCCGTTGTTTAATAGACGATAATCCCAAATACCATCCCATGAACTGAGTTCTCCTACAAAGAAAACTGTAATGTACTAAAATCCTTTTAAATTTCAAGTAATATTGTAACATTTCCTTTACTGTTTTTACTAGTATCTAGATTTAACAGAGTTATTAATTAAATAGCGAAAACTAACTAGAATAATATCACTAAGACCAAAATAAATTACTATCCATTCATATTTTACATGTATTAAAATCATAATTATTGGCTTTTCCGCTACTAAAAGTTGCTGAAAAGCTACATTTCACAGCAAAATCATAATTTCAGATACAATTTTACGGCTGTAAATGACTTATATAGCCTCACTTCTCTATCAAATTCTATTCTCAGTTTCAATGTCATCAATGTTATGCTCTCACAAAAATAAAAATTTCACTGACAAAAACTTTTCCTGTATTTTATGTAATATTTGCATATATGTTTATTCTTTTAAAATATTTAAAAACTGAGTTTACCTTTTCAAAGAACTTAAAATAGTAATTTAATAATGTTTTGACATACCTTCGCCATTTCCATCTGAAACTACAATAAAGAGAGAAATATATTATTCAAAGTAAGTCAATTACAATATTCATTCACAGAAAAAAATTAACGTTTAAGAACCAGTAACAAATATGTTTATTTTATTGATAATTTAATATCTCATTTCATAATGATATATGATTCTCAAAGTACACAATAATGAAATATTTTACTCATTTCGAGTTTAAATTACTAATGGAAAACACTATTACCTACCTCCACCATTCCCATATCTAATCAGAAATCAGAACTGTCATTATTTATAGCAAGTATATAGCAATATTCACTATTAGAAAGGAATTATATCTTATGAAGTACTAAATACTAATATTATTTGTATTGTAACATTTGAAATAAAATGTTTACGTGACAACCTCAACAAAAATAGTATATAAACTCGTAATATTTCCAAAATGAAAAGGGTAACACAACATTATATCATTAACAATCTCAATGTAACTAAAATATTAAAAACACATTATGTCGTCAAACCCTAGACATCATAGTTTTCATTAAATAAAGCTTAAACAAATTACTATTTTGTCACTCGCAACCGAATTGAAAACTTGTGCTAAAATCAAACCTTAAGTAACAGTCGTGAGACAATATCTTCAATAAAAATCTCAGGTATTTGCTTAAAAACTCTGTCAACTGCCAAAACACATAAACCAATTCACAAACACCACATAACTAATCTAAAACACTAAAATCAATCATATATTTAAGGCTTGTATCTTTTATTCACGCCTAAAATTTCATAGTTTAATTAATATGTAAATATCTTCTATCAAAGGCATAGAAAAGTTAGTTATTCTTAAAATACAAGACCCCTCGCATTGTACCCCAATTAAAATAAACTTTAAACATAACCAGAGTGAGAATCCTCACTGGAAATATTCATGGTTATTGGATCTACGAATCGTATACATTTTATTATATGAACGTAACTATATAATATGTGGAATAATGTTTAAGTTTAATCTTACTTTCTTTCTTTTCCATTTGAACTTAAAAATCATTGGTTGTTGTGCAGAAATATACAACTAAGAAACCTATCTGATCAATCGGCATTTCCGCGAAAAGAGGTAGGTAAGAAATCAAGGAAGATCTAAATATTCTCTAGAGAAGTAACACATGTTTTATTTTACGGAGTCTGACTCGTAAACCGCAATAGGTGTTCGATCATTATGATCTACCAAAATCAATTTTATAATCTCGCCTCGAAGTACATAGGGGAGCAGATAGACTGTACTATTGATATGGCTACTTATTCCTGCAGAGCATGATGCAATGTGAAATAGAAGAAGTGAATATTAAAGATTAATAGAGAAGTTAATAAAGCTAAGCTTAATTATGAATGTTTTATAATAAAATTAATAAATCGAGTGTCAGAAAAACGAAAATAACAAAATATAATAAATTAAAACCTCAATAATCCTACTTAAAACTTTTAAAGGCATTAAAGAATAACAATAAAGGAAAACTGTAGATGAATCAAAACACATAATTCGTAACAATTGATAATTTTACTCAAAGACTTTAATGTTACATTTTGAAAAGTATCGATACTGTGTTGTCATTATAAGAGTCAGATATGTCCAACAAACGTTACCAAATCTTTCTACAAATTAATTTTATTTACTGCAAACATTGGGGAATTATATTACATGCATTTTACATGATATTTACTAGAGTTCATCAAATACCTAAAACTAACTGGTACAATATCATCTATAGCAAAATAAATTGTTATCCACTCAATTACTCACATGTTTAAATTACAATTATTTTCTTTCCGGCTACTGAAAGTTACAGGACAACTACATTTCGCAGCAAAATTCTAGTTTCTGGTATAACTTCGTGGCTGTAAATGACTTATATAATCTCACTGCTATAGGAGACTATAATAGCTGATCTAATTTCATCGATGGATATTCGTACAAAGATAAAACTTTAATTAGCTAAAAAGCATTCTATATTTCATGTAATATTCTCATATTTTTAGTTTTTATTATTTTAAAAACAGATTATATATTTTTCTATAAATGCAATTACTAATTTAATAATGTTTTTAGCATACCTTCGCCATTTCCACCCAAAACTATAAAACAAGAGCGAGAAATATCATCATTCGAATTAAGTCAATTACTATATATTCATTCACAAAGGGAAAATGAAATTTGTGCACCAGTAATAAGTAACATTATTTTTACTGATCTTTTAACATATATGATAATGTAGGAAAGAATCGCCAACATACGCAGTATAACAAAAGTTTAACTGGTTTCGAGTTTCTATTATTAATAGAAAACAGTATTTCATACCTTCACCATTTCCACCTGTAATTATAAAAACATAAGTGTTATAATCTAGTCTATGTTCATTACAATATCCACTCCAAGAAAAAAATAAATATTGTGAAATACTAAGTAAGAACTCTATTGTATTGATTTTAAAACATTTAAAACAAATACTGTGCATAAACAAATGAATCATATGCATTCTTATAATGTTTAACAGTTCTATCACGTATACATTTTGTGTATATGAACTTTACAAAATATCACATTCAATAATATTTAAGTTTGATCTCCCGTCCTCTCTTGGTCCATTTGAAATTTAAAAAGAATCATCTGCTGTTATGCAGTACTACACACTGGCCAGATCATATGATTTGTCTAAATCAAATTTTAAAAATTCACTCTGAAGTACATAAGAAAGTGAACTGATGTTTACTGTCGATCTTATTGTTTACTTTTAGAGCAAGATATAATGTGAAATAAAAGGTAAAGAAAAGTGGAAAAGTTAATAAAATCAAATTCAATTATGTATGTTTCTAAATAAAACGTGGGATGAAGCATCAGATTAAACAAAAAGGGAGGGACATAAAAAGACTGTATTAATACTACAATTACAGATATAAAACTTGGGAGGACATCAAAGAAAAATAAATGAAAAGAGTAAAGGAATCAAAATAAGTCATTCGTAAGAACCGATAATTTATCAACATAAGGTTAATGTTTTTTTTCAACCAAAATATTTTAGCAGTATTTTGAAGTTCTCAGAAAGTGTTAAATATGCAAAAGAAACGTTAATTCTCTCTTCAAATTTAATTTATTCACTTCAAATATTGGTTAATCATTTCATATGTAAGTTTATATGATAATTACTAGAATTACTCAACTAGATAAAGAAAACAGGATAATATCAGTCACAGAAAATAAGTCATTATCTATTCATATTATTCATATCATTACATTATAATATTATTGGCTTTATGGTAAGTTACAGAAAACTATATTTGACACTAGAATCCTAATTTTAAATTTAGATTTATCTATTTTTAATGAATTAAGCATATTTTTCCATATTACTGTATAACTACTGATATTATTCTGAAATCCTGGAAAATTATCTTTAATGTATGAAAATACAGAATGTATTAAAATAATACTTCTATTTGAATTCATCTCTTAAGGTTTTACGCAAATACCCACTTTCCTTTTGTAGAAATGAATTTAAATATTATATTTCATTGTAACACTATCAATCTTGAAGAGTCACTTAACTCGAATTATTCATAATAAATAGAGACCATTATTTTTGTGCTAGTATTTAATTAATATATTGAGAGCATTGAGCGAAGTTCCTAGTAACGAAAGTTAATTAAATAGCCAGCCATAAACATCAATCGAAATTACTCAAATTCTTATATTCGTGCTGATATCGCTTACCTTGTTTACGCATATCCTAATAAAAAGTTGGTAATTTTTATTTTTATGCAAAACTTATAATAATTGCTTGTTGTAGGTACATTTAAATTACTGCTGATACATTTATGTCACTTCTACTAATAATAAAGTAATTCATCAACAAAATAATAACATTAAACGTAATGCAGTATTTAAAAGTAATGCAGTATTTAGGAGAGAAACATTATACAACGTTCTTACAGAGCTTGGAATACCGAGAAAGCTAATTAGATTAATTAAGATATGTTTAAGTGAATCCCAAAGTAAAGTCCGGCTAGGAAAATTTTTGTCCGCGAGCTTCCACGTCGAAAATGGCCTGAAACAAGGAGATGCGTTGTCGCCATTATTATTTAACTTTGTGCTGGAATACGCCATAAGGAAAATCAAAGATAGCAACCAGGGCCTAGAGTTGAACGGCATTCACCAGGTTATATCATATGCTGATGATGTAAATTTAATAGGGGATGATAGGAGAACAGTAGAAATAAATGCCGAGATATTATTAAACGCTTGCAGGGACATGGGTTTAGAAGTAAATGAAGAGAAAACTAAATACATGGAAGTGCGTCGGGACCGTAATACGGCAAATTGTGGAGGCGTTAAAATATTAAATAATACTTTTGATAAAGTGGATACTTTCAAATATTTAGGATCAATATTAACAGACGAAAATCATATTCACGAAGAAATTAAATGTCGACTAAAAGCAGGGAATTCGTGTTACTATTCGGTTCAAAATCTCTTGTCGTCGCGAGTTCTGTCGAGGAATTTGAAGCTTAAAATATATAAAACGATAATCATGCCTGTTGTTCTGTATGGTTGCGAAACATGGTCGCTTACTCTGAGGGAAGAACATAGACTGAAAGTATTTGAGAACAGGATCCTGAGAAGAATATTCGGAACCAAGAGGAACGAGAATGGGGAATGGCGGAAACTTCATAACGAGGAACTACATAGTTTATACGGTTTACCCAACATTGTAAGGGTCGTCAAGTCTAGGAGGCTTAGGTGGGCAGGTCATGTAGCTAGAATGGAAGTAAGTAGAAACGCTTTCAAAGTCTTGACTGGTAGACCCATAGGAAAACGACCATTAGGAAGACCTAGGCGCAGATGGGAGGATAAGATTAAGATGGATCTCGCAGAGATAGGAATACAAAGTAGAAACTGGATCCAATTAGCTAAGGATAGAAGTCAGTGGAGAGCTTTTGTGAACGCGGCACTGAACCTCCGGGCTCCATAGGCCATAGAGTTAGTTAGTTAGTTAGTTAGCAGTATTTAAAAAATGTAAAATATTAAAAACATGTTACGCTTGTTTTCAATATATGATACCTCACACTTACAGCAGCGTCTCACGCTTTCGAATATTAGCGTTAACATTATAATTAAAGGGAATTCTCCATCAAGAATTAACTAATTCAAGCCGTATCTGTTTTATTGACGTACGGTGATCTTACACATTGAAGGGAAAATCAATTTCTATGACCATTGAAACAGGAGTATAATGTACCATGTACTCTACTCCCTAATTAAAACACTAGTGTCTTGGGACGGAAAAATAAATAAGTTGTCAAATAAAAAAACATGAACATAAAAGAAAGGAGAACCATATATCTCTTGTAATTATCACACGGTAAATATAAAACTAATATGGATAGATCCGTAAGTGAGATTTAATAAAAATATGAAAGACAATCGTTCCTTAAATAACCTTATATAGATACAATTATAAGCAATTAAAAGTATGTTAATATTTAACACTTAACTAGTGTGTTACTGTTCATATCGCTGTAACAAGTAAACCCTTGGATGTGTGTATTTTATTGTTGACGCTAGATAGTTGCAACAAGTAGTATCTGAAATCTTTGCGTTGCTCTCTAAGAAACAATTGTCGCTAAAGGCGTGAATCACCCAGTTATATCGCGCTCAGGTCTTCATGACCCATACAACGCCGTTAGTGCTACATTGTGTTCCGACGTATCCTACCGTTTGATAAATTTTCGAAATCTGTGTTTTTTTATTAAACATTCTATTTTCAGCAAGGTATGTGTCCAGTGTTGAATATTATTCTGCACATTACAGTTTGTTAATATGACATGCAGTTCACATAAAAATTTGGTGTTAAGTAACTAGGACATACGAAGGACAGTGTTGGATGAAACTTATTTGGATATGAGTAAGTGGTTTTTGAGGGTGAAGATAATCAGGAAGATAGTGAACACGATACCCACAGTGAACAACCGATTCATTGAAGAAGCTCATACGACCAATTTTTGGAAACTGCAGAGTTAAAGTTTGTGTAAATTGTCATATAGAATGAGGTGTGCCGTACGGACAATAACTAAACAGTGGATTAGTTTTTTCTTTAAGTGTCTGTATTAAAGACACGTTTAGAACATAACGGAAGAAAAATATTACATTTATTAGAATTTATATTTGTCGAATAACAAAACAAATACGATGCGAAAATTTGCTATTGTAAGAGTGTAAACCTAGCTTTAGTATATTATCCTAAAATTTTATTGTAATTTGCTACTGAATAAATACACAGAAATGGCTCGAAAGCTGTGAATAAACACAAAAAGTGTTTTGATATTGTTCGTCTTTTATATTTCGTATGTTTAACTTAAAAGAACGTTTGGATCTTTTTGACTCGTATCGTAGCAGGTATTCACCACACTGGTTAAGGGTTGTGTTATTCTATCTCATTTAAATTAAACGTTTACAAATAATGAGCGGTAACAAATTTTTAAGTTATCCAGTTTAAGTTAATTCTTAAGTTTCAGTGCTAGTTGACATTATTCTTATTATTTTTCCTACCTGCGCCATTTTCACCTGAAATCATAAAAACGAAACAGTCGATGTATAAAACAAGTGCATTACAATATTCATCCTGAGAAGGAAATTAAACTTTGTGCAGCAAAAAGTTACCAATTTCATTTTTAGTGATTGTAGAGTATCGAGTACAGTAATTATCTATTTGAAAAACCAGACCAGAAACATCATTATATGACACAAAATTGTATTTGTAGTGGGGATTCCGTTATATGTTGTTGAATTTAAATTACAAATGTATATTCCTGCATATAGTAACTTACGAAAATGATATTTATCAATGAATATTTTTATGTAAAATGGAAAGACAGGTATGAAAAATCTTAAAACTTTATTACAAGTGATATTTGACATCAGTTCGAGGAAACTAATAAATTAATAGAAATAAACATTTGACAAAGTGACCTGTTATAAAGAATGTGCTTAGGTGTTCCTGAAATAGACTACGTAACTGAGAATTATTACATGATTATATGAAATGTTTCTCTACTAAAGTGATAAAAATGAATGAAAAAAGAAAATGATAAAGACAAATTAAAAGTCCACATAATCCAGCTTAATTATGAACGTTTAGCAGAAAAACAGTATATCAGGTTCAAGAAAAAGCAGACAGGAAAGAAACTAAGCAAAATTAATCATACATACAAAATACTCACTATCATAAAGGTTATAAGTTTCTTTCATCTCAAGTTTCGGGAATATGACATTTGAATTAATCACTAAATTTTGAAGGTACGAAGAACTAAAAGTAGATAATCTTCTCTGGGACTTTGAGATGTAATCCTGTACTTTGAATTGTACATGTCAGTCCCCTGGATGACAAGTGTCGAAATTCAAAATTAAAGAATTTAACCACATCAAAGATATTTTACTTTAGATATGAAAGTCTATGTACAAAAACATGACCTTTCTTCGTAACATATATAGAATACGATCTTAAAATTCTTGAGGTCGATATTTGAAATTATCATCAATCAACATCATAAATATTTGAAATTATTTAAAATAAAATTGGCCCTGTATTTTTTGTGCATTTGGGTGATTTAACATGCATCACTACAGTTACTTTCGCTAGCACCAATATTTGTGGTTTGGATTGCAACAAGTAATTGTGAAACCAGTTTAGTGCAAATGAACATTTTGAGACATTGAATCTTATGACGATACTCACGAATCACATTTATAAGTCTTTAGTGTAAAGTAAAGGATTCTTTGTGGTAGTTACAATAACTTCTCAAACATTTTAATAACTTGAACAAAATAAAATATGTTTAAAAATGTTATGTTTATTGTTTACAAATTTTTTCCATTTTACAATTGTGTCTTTTAGAGACTTAGATTTCCCAATTAGACAGTTTAACAGTCATAGAGACTTAGAAAGTTTACCGCTTTTTCTTCATCCGACAGTATCTGATGAATCAATACTGATGGTTAGGAAAACTATTACACACTACTAATTTTACGTTGAAGGTATTATTTTCTTCAGCATCTAGTTTAAATCAATTTTAAATATTTTTGTGAAAAATACGAATTAGGAAATAGTTCGAGTAAAAAATCTTGCAATTCTTTTATTATATTTTTATTTATTTCTTGAAAGTTGTACATTTTTTTTTTTTGCAAATGTTTAGCTGGCAGTTATATTTTGGTGATCTTGAAAATATATTTTAAAAGGACTGGTTTAAATTTTTTATCTAAGATGTTTAGAACATTTTACTTTAATTTTTCCTTTTCCTAGTAATTAAGAAAGTAATTAAGAAAGGAAGTTTTGGTATTTAGTTAAAATATTGTTTTATTTTTCTTTGAAATTCTTTTGAATAAATAAATTGTTTTCTTTTTTAGCACGAAATTGTTTCCAAATTCTTTCTCAAATAATGAATTTCAATGCTACAGAATGTGTAAGATCAATTATCAAGTTTGTGTTAATTAATGTGTAAGACACATTCAATCAAATGTTTGCTATCGTGTTAAAATGTATTTATATATTTTAAATTGAAGATCTTATATATATTTTTAAAACGTTTTCTATTGTTAAAGGTTTGATTAAAAGTCAGGTAATTCTTTCATAAAATTAATTTAGTTTTTTTTCTACATCTAATTTTTCCATTTCGAAAGTATCAAAATTATTTGTCCGTTTTCTGAAAATGGTTTAGCGTTAGTTTGTAAAACAATAAATCTGCCGTTTTGTAGTTTAAAGAAAATAATATTACTTATCTTTTATTCTATTTTTAAATATTTACATTCTTTTGAATTACTTCTGCCAAAATGTATTTTTGTCAGTTATTTACAGATGATGATCAGAAAAATGGAAACACCTGAACGAAATTGCATCTTACCAGATTAATGTGGTGTCCGGCCACCTTAAGCATTCAGAACAGAATTGATGCGACATGGGATGGATGCATAGAGGTCGTGAATGGTAGCAAGTGGAATTTTACACCATTCCTCGTGCAGGGCATCGGTCAGTTCTGTGAGAGAGGATGGAGGTGGAAATCGTCGCCGGAGTCGTGTTTCCAAGACGGACCACAGATGTTCAATTATATTGAGATCTGCGGATTGGGCGGGCCAGGGGAGGTGTTGAACTTAATCCCGATGCTCCTCAAACCACGCTGTAACAACGGCAGCTGTGTGAGTGGGTGCATTATCATCCTGGAAGATGGCGTCATTGTCCGGGAACAACATCCGGACCATAGGATGCAAGTGGTATCTTAAAATTGCGACATAATCGTTAGCAGTGATTCGTCCGCAAAGTGTGACCACAATACCCAATGAAAACCATGATATTGCGGCCCACAACATCACCGACCCGCCGCCATGTTTCACAGTTGGGCGGAGACACTGCAGATCATAAGTTTCTTTGGGCGTTCTCCACACATAAACACGGCTCGTGGTTGGGAATAGGGTGAAGGATGACTCATCCCACCATTTCACACGTTTCCAGTCCAAAATGGTCAAAGTAGCATGGTCGCGGCACCATTTGCGGCGTGGCGTTATGGTCCCTGATGAGCGGTTTGGTCCGTGCAACACGACCCCGTAAGTTCATGTCATGTAAGTCGCGCTGGACTGTAATTGTCGAAACAGGGTGGGGGAGACGCTGATTGAGTCCCTGCGTCACTTGCTCCGCAGTGGCACGACGGTTCTGGGTGACAATGCGCTTTAATACCCGGCATGATCTGTCACTCATGATTTTCTTCCGCCCACTGTTCCGCTTCCCCATGTGTTTTTTTCCGTGTGTTGTGTAGGCCGTAACCACCTTCGACGCAGTCCCACGCGACACACCTAACACAGTAGCCACTGCCGTCTCACTCACTCCACATAACCGCGCACCAACAATTTGCCCTCTTTGAAAATCTGAGAGGTCTCCTATTTTACACTACCTCCGTCTGCTGCAGCCACTGGACACTGCTGTTCCACTGCACCTGACGTATCATGGAGACCGACTTAACACACCACCACCAGCGGTCCGGCGCGGCGCGCGCCACGACACCACTGCCAACCCATACATCTGACGTGTTACCAACTACATTTTTTTCATTTTTCTGATCACCATCTGTATGTATACTTGTGTTTGAGAATATCAGTTTGAAAATCACTGTTTAAATCTTTCCTCGTAACATATATTGATTTGCGAAAACAGAAACTACGTACTCAAAACTTTAGTCACAACTCATGGTCCATGGTCATGGATGATAAGGAAATGGCCTACTAGATTCACAAATATCACTTAACATGAATTCTTTCATGATATTATAGAAACGACCTTGTTAAATGTAAGACAAAACAATTTTCTTGACTTTAATTTTAAAATAAAAGCTATTAAATATTCTTAATTATTATTAAGATCTCACTTTTTTAATGAACGTTTCACATACCTTGATCCTTGTCTTTTCCTTTCTCACTTCCTTTCCCCTTTCCGTGTTCTCCTCCACCACCTCCTGTATTACAATTATACAAGAATGCTTCATGGAACCGATAAAATAAGGAATTTTATTTTAAAAAATGGTAGAGTTTGATTAATTATGCTAAGTGTAAATAACATGTTGACAAATTGAGTAATATGAAATCTTAACCACATACGCTCCGTCAGGAACTGAACCCGGGTCTACCACTCCAAAGACGCGTACGCTTAATGCTTAATCACAAGGATTCACTTCCTGCATTTTGGATTATTGACAAAACTTATCAATATATTATTGAGAGTCCATTATGATTTATCAGCATAAAAATTAACTGCGGGTATAACACTCTTGAATACAACACAATTATCGTGATACTTTCAGTTTCTAATTGTTGCTAGGGACACAAAGTACCGCCTCTGAAATTAAAAGAAAGAATAAAAAATAGCCTCTATTTTCTGTGAGTTAGCATTGGGTGCGAGTCTTAATGTTTTTTTTATTGCAACATATTTTCAAATAAATAAAAATTGGATCTAACTTTTGCTAATTAAACATGAGTACCTTCAACACCATTCCCAAGTTTCGGAAAGAGCACGTTTGATTCAATCAATAACTTTTGAAGGTACCAAGAACTAAAACTAGATACACTTCTCTGGGACTTTGGAACACAATATTTTACATTTGAGTTGTTCATGTCAGGCCACTGGATGACGAAAATGTCAAAATTCAAAATTAGAGGATTTCTCCTCATCAAAGATAATTTATTTTAGCCTACGAATGTCTATGGGCAAAAACATGACCTTTCTTCTTAATATACATAGAATACGATCTTAAAATTCTTGAGTTGTACATTGGACCATCATCAATATTTGAAATTATCTCAAATAAAATTGGCCCTAATTTTTTTGTAAATTTGGGTGATTTAACATGTATCATTCCCTTGGTAAAATAGTCAAAACTAGAACGAAAGGGAATTTTTCTTGCTAACACTTTCAAGTTTAGTCAAAAAAACTTGCTTAAAACCATTGGGGAAAAGTTAACTTTCCTTCATTCTAGTCATTGATTATTCTACACTTAACTTTAAATTTTGGAAATGAATTAAAAGTGTAAATGCTTAAGGCGGATAGGCAATCAGTAAAATCGATTGATATATGACAATTGCACACTTTGAATCTCAGAGTTTGAAGATATGTTCATAGTTAATTTAAATTATTGTCAGTTATATCCGCTAGGACCAACATTTCTGATTTTGACTGCAACAAGTAATTGTTGAACCAGTTTAGTACAAATGAACATTTTCAGACACTGGTTCTTATGACTATACTTACGAATCACATTTATAAGTCTTTAGTGAAAAGTAAAGGATTCTTTGTGATAGATCTGGATAAAAATTCAATTTAAATATCTCAATAATTTAAAGCAATTATTAAAGAAACGTTTTATGTTTACTGTTTACATAATGTACAATTGTGTCTTTTTGAGCCTTAGATTTCTCAATTAGACAGCTCAACAATCAGAGAGACTTAGACAGTTTACCGCTTTGGTATTATCAGACACTATGTGATGAAGCGGAATATATGGTTAGCAAAACTGTTACACGTTATTAATTTAACGATGAAGGTTTGTTAAAAAAAATCGTGCAACTCTTTTATTATATTTTTATTTATTTCTTGAAAGTTCTACAATTTTTTTTTGCAAATCTTTTACTGGCAGATATATTTTGATCATCTTGAAAATATATTTTAAAAGGATTGTTTTAAATTCTTATTTAAGGTGTTTATAAACTTTTAGTTTTATTTTTCCTTTTTCCTAGTAATTTAAAAAGTTAGTTTCTACTCTAAAAACCGTTGTTGTGTTTAGTTATACTGTTTTATTTCTCCTTGGAATTCTTTTGAATAAAGAATATTTTTTATTTTCTAGCATAAAATTGATTTCAAATTCTTTCTCAAATAATGAATTCCAATGCAACAAAAAAGAAAAAAGTTTAAATTAATGTGTAAGATATATTCATTCACATGTTTGCAATTGTTTTTAAAAGGTATTTATATAATTTAAGTTGAAGATTTTGTATATATTTTTAAATCATTTTTAATTGTTAAAATTTTGATTAAAAATCTGGTAATTATTCTATAAAATTATTTTAGTTTTTCATATTTTTTTAATGTTTCCTTTGTTAACTCTATTTTAGTTTGGAATAAAACATCTCATTATCTAATTTCCAAAGTTTTAAAGTATATGTCATTTTTTCTAAAAATGGTTTAGCGTTAGTTTGTAAAATAATAAATCAACCGTTTTATTGTTCCAAGAAAATATTGTTATTTATTTCTATTCAATTTTTAAATATTTATATTCTTATGAATTACTTCTGGTAAAATTAACTTTTGTCAGTTATTTATGTATACTTGTGTCTGAGAATATTAATTTGAAAGTTATTATTTAAATCTTTCCTCGTAACCTATATTGATTTTCGAAAACAGAAGCTGCGTTCTCTAAACTCTAGTCACAACTCACAGTCCAATGTCATGGATGATTAGAAAATGGCCCTTTAGATTCCCGAATATCATTTACTATGACTTCTTTCACGATATTATAGAAACGACCTTGTTGAATGTAAGACAAGACAATTTTCTTGACTTTAATTTTAAAATAATAGTTATTAAATATTCTTATTTTTGTTCAGTCTTAACTTTTTGAATGAACGTTTCACATACCTTGATCCTTGTCTTTTCCTTTCTCACTCTCTTTCCCCTTTTCATGTCCTTCTCCACCACTTCCTGTATTAAAATTACACAAAAATACATCATTGATCCCATAACATAAGCAATTTAATAAAGAATGTTAGAGTTTGATTAAATATGAGAAGTTTAAATAAGATGTTATTCATCCTTCATATTACGTTTAGATCACAAGAATATCATGCAGAATTACTAAAGTTGAAAAAAGCAAAGTAAGTGCTAAGGTACGTGTAGAATATCTGAACCTTGGAAAAGAAAGATCAAACTGGAAATATTTTTTCTTATATTTTTCTCCTAGTATCAGACAGATCTGGATAACACATAAATAATCCTTTTGTCCCGTTTCATCCTTAGTAATTCCCACAGTCTCTAAATAAACAAAAATTCGCCCTTGGTATCTTATAGAATTTGCAAAGATATCAGCATGATTTTCCAACACCCTGATTTCAGGATTTGCTCTTTATCTTCCAAGGTTCTGATATAGAAAAGTTTACAATGTCCTTGTTTTTTACTTTGCATTATTAATTTACAAATCTGTATATGTTAAAATCCGAAAAGATAACTAGTGAACATTTTGAAAATGAACTAATTGAAAAATGAGCAAAAATGAGTGTTATCATTTTCTACACTGAAATAACTTAAATGGAGATAGTTTTATAAATAAATTTTATATTTTGAAGAGTATTTATGCAAAATGTTGAATCTTAAAAGCTGACAATCTTATACAACAAATCCTTAATATAGTATAAATTTGACTTGGCCATTTTTAATTCACTAATGGGTGTCACTTAAACTAAAGCTTAGTACAGAATAAAATGAAATGTTTGAGTTTATCGTCCCACGACTACGCCCCTTAGGGTAAAGGGAACGATGATCAAGGCAAGTGAATGATGATGGAAGAAAGTAGTAAGAAATTGGACATCTCCGAGAAAAGCCACGAGCACGCTGTCTACGACATACTTACTTTGCAGGGAATCGAACAAGGAAAACACACAAAAGAGGTAAGCTCTCTTCAACTGAGCTACCATGCCCTCAGGTTCAGTGTACTCATTAGGTCTAATGCTTCCAATTTCAATGAGGTTTATGTGTGCTTACACTTACACACAACCGAACTAGCTGCAGTTTTTCTTCAGTTTTGTATGCGATACATTCCCATTACGGACATTAATATAATTACTTTTTATAATGTAATTAGATCACTCTAATGAGTGTTCGCAACATTTCTTTCATTTCCTTTTGCTTGTGGTTAATAATTGGAATGTGTTTGCTCTAATCGGTACTGTTTCTCCTACTCTACATACTCTTATAAAGACTTTTTTTATATTATCTTGTTCGAAAGTGAACTCAAACACGAATGAGTTACTTTTGCGCGTTTGAACATACAGAATTTGTGTATATTGAAACTATGGCGTTTCCCTGTACTCTTAACAATAACATTTTTTGCATTGGCTTACACTTACATATTTTTGCATTGAATTACATTCGCATTTTTTGCACTGCATAATATTCACATTGTTTTCCATTGAAATACATTAACATGTTTTCCATTTCTTACATGCACATTTTTGCATTGCCTTACATCCACACTGTTTTGCATTATCCTGCATTCATATTTATTCATTTTCTTACATTCACATTTTTTGCACTGCTTTGCAGAGGTAGGAAAACTTAAATTGCAATTATTGCATGTTGCTATAGTGCATCCCATGTCCTTTAACAAGTAGTATAGCACGGCAGCCCTCTTCCATGTATATTTTGTACCAGCCTAGACAAAGGTTTCAAAAGGAATCTTTACCGATGTGCCACTCATTTTTATGTATTAGTACCTGCTGTACCAGTAAACAAATATCACCGTCACTTTATCACAGAACACAAACTTCGGTTATTCATATATTCTTCTGGTAATTTCTGGCTAATATTTCGAAACAATCGCATATTTCAAACAGATTAAGTATCTCAAGTTGTTTATTTTGTAGAAGTTGTTAGTCCCATGAGAGCAGTGCATAAATATATGATATATTTAACGTAGACGTGTGATTACTTTTAATCCCAAACTTTTGTCATTGTAATGAAAACGTTCTCAATGCTTCTGATTGAAACAATTACAGTGATTAAAATGTATATTTCGTCGTCTTACTATTTCTTTGAGATAAGCGATATATTACACTTTCGTTTAGTGCTAGTCTTAAGTTGTCTTGTGGCTCGTTAGGTCTCTTCGTGATGACCCAAGTGCGGTTACTACAAACAGCTTACATTTATAAATAAAACAAGTAACTGATAATATAAAATGATCTATTTCAGATACGGCTTCACCTTGAAGGAAAATGTCCAAGGGCGATGTGAGAAAGACAGAAACTCAATCTAGTATGGAAAAACAAATATCGCGATTCATGTTATCGGTTACCTTCTGATTAACCAGAAATAATACAATGCAAGTACTCAATTCAGCTATCAGGCTAGAATTACGATACTACTTCATTCGTTAAAAAAACTAATTTATAAACTGTACAGTCTGGAATGCAAAAGACACAACCAACTCCAAAGTAGCACTTTGTTATTGGATAATGTATATGAGGAGCAGACAACATAGTTAAATTGTATAGTTTTAGGCTCGCGTAGTACGTACTAAACTAATATAAGTAAGTAAAATTGTATTGGTATTACTATTAATTTACTTTCTATTGAACTTAGTTCTGGTGTATTTTCATTTACAAAACTTCTAAACATAATGGAGAATATGCCAAATTGAATCTAGCTGACCATTATGTCGCACATGCAGCTGGAATTAAAATAAGAAGTCCCAAAACTGCTTCCATCTTAGTCACTGATTCTTATTTTAAATTTGCTTATGCTCTTTGAATACGTAAATTTTTGATTTTCTATATTGAAAGTTTGGTCCTATATTTCCAATCCTATTCTGTTTAAAATCGTTATAATAATCGTGAAAATTTCGACGAGTTTTAGTAAAAGAAACCATTATTGGTATCCCTGTGCAACGACCAAATCCTCATCTTTCCACAGTAAAGGTGATTATTCTGCTCCGCTTAGGCTTTCGTAGAGAATAACGTAATAATGGTCTGAAACTATCGCCAACACATTGCAATTCGCCAAAGATTGCATTGGCGCGAAGTTGAGAAAACATATAGGCCTGCGTCTTAATGACCTTCTTCTCTCGTCGGGGAAACAGAATTCTCCAATAATTCTAAAGACGAATTTGATTTCACTAAAATTCAACATCGCCGAGGATGAACTGTTGAATACTTACCGGGAAATAATTTGATCGCAGAGAAATGTTTGCCTTAAATGTTAATCATTCCGTTTACGTTATTGACAAGAGAACATTCATGATAGTATAGAGAATAATATACGATATATCTTGTTTAGCCAGATTAATGATACTTAGACATTCAAGTTATTGTAAGTGCTACATTCTCTTCACTTGCAAACGGAAACATACTATGTTGTTTATCGCACCCTTTGAAAGCATCAGGTTGACAGTCTCCGCGACCCAACATAAAAATTGTATATTACATCAGGTTATTAAAGTAGATATTTCAAATGTACACGTTAAAGTAGCAATTACATTATCAAATTGTTTTTGCCCTGTTTTAAGACTAAGATTCCTACAGTTTTGAAAGCATCCTAATTTCATTAACCTCTGTAGCAAAATATAAGGAGATATACATACAGGAAGTAGTGGTGCGAAATGAACTGACATATGTTGTGAAAAGAGTGAATATGCTACATCGCCATAGACGGTACGATTAAAGGAAAGTAAGATATAGTAAGAATATTACAACTAATCTATTTGAGAAACTATATAAAATTGGAAGTGTAATATCAAGCATAGTGGAAGAAACATTTCAAGACAATAGCCTTAGGAAGATCCCGTATTAGTCCTAGGATAAGCTAATAATTACTATACGGTCTTTCAACACCACAATTATTATTAAAACTTGTTACAAAGGTCACTTCAATATTATAAAGTACCAAACTACAGAAGCATTCATGATGGTAATAATGGAAGTGCGATGGATGATGTATTGCATATATAAGAAATGGTGTAGTTTGAAATACTACGAATATGATATAAGATGTGTCGAATGAATAAAACCAAGGTTACAAATAAATTGAATATTTGCCTTTTAAAAATGTTTTACCGAGAAATGATGACATGTCACTTTAAACGATGTATCTTTTAAATAATTATCATACTTTCGTTTACAGGATTTTTCTATGAATAATTATCTTGTAGGTATAGAAATATTTATATTGATTTGAATGGTACTTATGATGACAGAGATTGAGAACTATGAGAATATACAGCATATCTTATATTATTCATTGTTATAATTATTATTAGTTAAGAAAAAATTTTACATATGCTATATTACATTTTTCAGTAGGGTTTCATATAATCTCAAAAATATTGTACATAGATGATTATTAGAAAACAAATTTTGTTTTAATTCTAACAGTCAAATTTAATTTTTTTCCTAATCATTGTATTATAAACAATGTGTATTTAATTTTCTAACGGTGCATGTTGAACATCTTGCACACGTGTACTATACTGAGCTTCTCATGTATAATTGTTGACAATTCTCAACCAAACTTACAATACGGTAATTTCCCACTGCTTCTAATGCAACTCAATGCATGAAGACCTTTAGCATCCATTTGATTTTGACATACACACGTGAATTCATGACAAATATTTATGCCAAGGCGTAAGGCTACACTTATTTGAAGGATATTATTTTCCATAAATGTTCCTATGTTTTTTGAGGGTGTAGCTTGCAACCATGCTCCGGACTCTTTCTTGTGAAGCGATTACAGCATATTACTTTTTTGTTGTAAAATGTAACACAAATTATTCCCCGTAGTCATAATTACAATCATCTCTCACAATTTTAGTAATTGAAGATATATTTAGAACTTTACCAATGTTTGCCATATATTGAAAATTGTTTGAGATATGAAACTGCCGTAAAACAAGGTTGATATTTTGTCCAGTTTAAACATCGCATATGGTAGATTGTGAAAGGTTGACCTTTGAAAAGAATCTAAATTTCAATCCTATTAATTGTTTCATGCTTATGTTTGAAATTTACTGTTTTATGATCATAGTATTTACACTGTGTTTGTTTAGATACGCATTGACCCTCCGGTGGCATTTGCATTACTGGTATTGCGAAGGCATCAACTTTTTTTGGCGAATGTTTAGAAAGCATTATAAGGCATAGATCAATATTATGCGTCTTTAGAATGTAACAGTACATAAACATCTATCATTGTAATGTTTCGCGTAATGCTTATATTTTATACATAATACAGAGTTTAAATATCTATTATTCTGACGTAGTTCCATTAAAACTGTAACTTTATGCTGGTTTGGCAATTTGTTTCTATATTTGCACAGCAGAGAATGCCAAAAAAGTCTTTCTGTCAATCTTCGCACCTTATCAAATTCGAGATTACTTTTATCGGTTCGTTTGGAATTTTTAAACGCTTAGCAAAATAAATGACGCACCTGCATACGTAGATACAATCCATTAACATGATTAATCCAAGTAATTTTATATAAAATAGCATTGCTACAAATTATTGCGTATTTATCTTTTAATTATATCTAACAAATTTTGACGTTCAATATTACTGTTACGTTAATTGAATATAGATACTGCGTTCTTGCATTAAACCTTTTTCTAAGAGAGCTTTTTTCTACTTTCTAAACTGCTATAGGTGTTTAACAGAATAGCAAATCGTTCATATTTTAGAGCGGGAAATAATATTATTTACATGTAGGAGAATAATAAAATTTAGTTTGATTCTGAACTTTTAAACTATTTGAAATTTGTTACGAATGAACAGAATGATATTTACCAGTTTTATTCCTGATCCAAGCATCATAATTATCATAATTATCATAACTATCTGTAAAGTAAATAAAATATTGATAGTACAATAATATGAAGTATATAATACCTATTACTATTAACAAAACTGAAGATGAATATTCATAAAAGTAAATACGAGCTTTAAATATGATATATGTTTCTAATAACAAACTTTAGTATATTATAAAAATGAATCACATGTATGTTTTAACTATTTAGATGAGTTTTCGTTTTCTTCAAATCTTACTGGCAAACTTTCTGTTATATAACAATTGTGGGAATGTCCATTGTCTTTTGAAAAAACTAGGTTTATGGAACACATTTGAAGCTCCTTTATGTCACGTATTTTGATGAAAATATAATGATAAAGTCCGTTAGATGTACCATATCCTGTGAAGGTTTTAATACTTACCCATACCAGTGTACAATCTTTAACTAAATTACTAACCAAATCCTAGCTTTCTACAAGTACTAGCGAAGTTCAATGGCTTATTCCAAAAAGGGCAATCGTTTTAAAGTCATACGATATTAAGTAACATACAACATTGATTTCAATACGTTGCAAGAATATAGCAAATGTCAGGTCCAACGTTAAACAGAGTTTTTGGAAAAAGAAGAATGCTTTGGAATTTCCCCTTTTTTATACTTATCCATTCCGAACTATGTAAGTTTGTTATACGCTGTACTATAAAAATATTATATATTATATGTATTACTTTAGTAAATACATTGTAACCTTCTTACGGTAGGTCTATTAATAAAGGAACATGTTAAAAACTCAGCTAAAAGTGGTACCAAATATGTTTAAAATTCATTTCATAACCGTTCAATAGTTATATCATTACGTGATAATAAAGAGCAAGAGAAATAGTTTTCAGTGTGAGAAATAAATTGTGGGAACTCCATCTTCTTCCTTTAAATCGAAATTACCAAAAAGTTTTAACACAGTTTTGTTTACATTATAATGAAATTATGCATCCAATGATGAATTTATACCTCCAATTACACCTTTCTAACTTAAGGCGATCGTGATAAAGTAAATTTCTTTCATAATTTTAATCCAACACAGTAGTATGGGCCTGAAACTTTTTGGCCCCTGGGTCCTGCCTCAGGACCCATGGTCCCTGGCCGGGGTCAATGACCTAGGGTTACCATGGCCCACCCCCTAAAAATTTGGCAGGGGTACATAGGACCACCCCCCCAGGACCCATGGTCCCTGGCCTATGTCAATGATCTAGGGGTACTTAGGACCACCCCTCTAGATTTTGGCAGGGATACATAGGACCTCCCCCCTTAAATTTTGGAAATTGCCAAATCTAAAAATTTGGTGTGGTAGCCTAGGACCATAGTATGTACCTCTATTAGTATTGGGGGTCTATGTCGTTTCCTTTCATGGGTAAAAAATTGCCAAAAATTTAAATTTCGGAGGTTTTTGACCTAATCTATCCCCTTTGATGGGGTATTATTATCATATATGGTTATATGAGCATATACAGGGGTTCATTACCTTTCATAAGACATGGGTATATTGGTGCACCCCTTTAAATTTTTGGGAGGTGTATCTTGGCCCACCCCTTTAATTTTGGAAATTGCCCAATTTAAACATTTTGGTACAATAGTATAGAACCCTAGTATGTATTACTATAAATTTGGGTGGTCCACTTCGTTCCCTTTTAGGGGTACAAAATTGCCAAATTTTAGTACAACCACATGTTTGGTTTCTGGCTCATTTTATTCCCTTGGATGAGGTCCTATTACTTTATATAGTTATATGTATGTATACAGGTGTTTATTTCCTATTATAAGACATAAGTACATTTGTGCACCCCAGGGAATGGTACCTTGGCCCGCCCCTTAAATTTTGGAAATTGCCAAATCTAAAAATTTGGTATGGTAGCCTAGGACCACAGTATGTACCTCTACTAGTATTGGGTGTCTATGTCGTTCCCTTTCATGGGTAAAAAATTGCCAAAAATTCAAATTTCGGGTTTTTTTTTGACCTAATTTATCCTCTTGGATGAGGTGTTATTACCCTATATGGATATATGTGCATATACAGGGTCAATTACCTTTCATAAGACATGGGTATATTTGTGCACCCCTTTAAAAATTTGGGAGGAGTACCTTGGCCCACCCCTTAAATTTTGGAAATCGTCCAATTTAAACATTTGGTATAATAGTATAAAACCCTAATATAGATCACTATAAATTTGGGTGGTTTACCTCGTTCCCTTTTAGGGGTATAAAATTGCCAAAATATAAACGTAAGCAATACGTTGTACCACGTGTTTGGTTTTGACCTAATTTATTTTCCTTGGATGAGATCCTATTACCTTATATGGTTATATGGCCATGTATAGGAGTCCATTCCCTATTATGAAACATAAGTACATATGTGCACCCCCCGGGAATGGTACCTTGGCCCGCCCCTTAAGTTTTAGAAATTGCCAAATTTAAACATTTGGTATCATAGTACTGGACCCTAATATATATTACTACAAATTTGGGTGGTCCACCTCGTTCCCTTTTAGAGGGCCATTTTGTTCCGCTTTAGGGGTGAACATGGATACAGTGGTCCACCTCGTTCTCTTTTAGGGGGCATTTTTGTTCCGCTTTAGGAGTGAACATGGATACCTTGGAATCGTCCCGAGTTTGATTCTTGGAAATGTTGAATTTAACGTCCCCGCGGAAACGGTGAGAAATGATAGGACGAAAGATGAACTTACTTGACTGAGGATTGAAGCAGGGACCTCATACAGTAGAGACAAGCGCTGAGCCATCGTACACGTGTGTTGATTACTATGCAATGGTCCCGAGTTTGATTCTTGGTGCTAGTTTCAGGAAATGTTAACGTTCCCTTGAAACGATGAAATGAGAAAGCGAAAACGGTGAGAAATGATAGGACGAAACATGAACTTACTTGACTGAGGATTGAAGCAGGGACCTCATACAGTAGAGACAAGCGCTAAGCGACCGTACACGTGTGTTGATTACTATGCAATGGTCCCGAGTTTGATTCTTGGTGCTAGTGTTAGAAAAATTTAACGTCCCACTTGAAACGATGATGAGAAATGAGAAAACATCATAAACTTACTTGCTTGCGGATTGAAGCAGAGACCTCACACATCAGGAAAAAAAAAACGCTGAGCCACCATGCCAACTTCAGTGCGAGCAATTTCACGTATGAAAAGAACATGGACAGATTATGTTACATTACTACACATTTCTGCTCGTTGTTAAGCATAGAAGTTTGTTATTGTGAAATTGCAGAATCTGCTTATACTACATCAGCATTTTTTCTCAGCTGACGGACTTGTAAAGCTCAACTTTACATTTATGTGAAAGACAGTTTTGTAACATATCGACGAGTGTTACATTTTTTCAATCAAGTTTAAGAAAACTGAATCACATTTTAGATGTATAATTTGAATGTCGTAAGAAACTAACGAGTCAACGGTATGATGTCATGATCAAAATTGCGATACTAGATGTCGTAACGATTGATGTGTAAGGAGAAAAACGTGAATAATGTCACAACCAATCAGATTGTTTCTTACATCACGTTTCGGCTCATGATACATGATGAAAGCTGTGTTTTCATTGGGTCTCCGTGATATCATTGATTCATTTTCTCATTTCTGATTGGCTGATAGTGTTGTCACTTTATAGTTGAACACGTTTTAGATCTAAATAAAATTCTTAATTTCATTTTCAAGTCCTACTTTCACGAAGATCGTGAATGAACGAAGGTGTACCTCTAGTGACAGCGTGACATTACTCCGTTTCTTGAATTTGAGGTAAGTATCAACCGCGTTTTCTTAATATCAATGGAGTGCTTTTGCATGAGGTTAACATTGTTATCACTGTTTTTATTTTAGCATGAAATATTTAGCAAATGGAAGAATAACCCTCACTTACTTGACCGAGAATCCCACACATTAGAAGTAAGCACAAGAAATTTATTGATTTTGGTTTAGCGTCCCTTCAGTAGTGAGGCTAGGAGTACAGCTTAATGTCTAATTTGAGCGCATACTGGGTGTTGAACCGGGCCACATCCCACACATTAGAAGTAAGCACGAGAAATTTGTTGATTTTGGTTTTAGCGTCCCTTCAGTAGTGGGTCTAGGAATACAGCTTAATGTTGAATCTGAGTGCATACTGGGTGTTGAACCCGGGCCAGAGGTGCGTAACGCTAACCACTTAGCTCAGTTTCTGAAAGTTACCATTAACGTAAACAAAGAAACTACGCACGAATTTGTTCCCTACAACGTGAGACGTGGACCTACAGTTTAATGTGGGATCTGATCTCCCGCCGAGAATCGAATTCGAGTCTTTCTTGCCTTAGCTCGAAAAAAGCAAGCGCATGAGATTTTGTTTTTCGTTTCATGTTCGTCATACGTTTAAAGTTCAGTGTCAGAGAAAAAAAAATGCTTACTACAATGATTCTCTTAGCACGCTTAAAAACAATTTCATTCATTCTTTTTATCACTACAGAAAGTTAGGTCAGTTACATGTTGGTCTCGGGTTTGATTTCCAGTATGACGACAATAAAAATTTTAACAGTAAAACTGTTTGAGATATGATAATTCTTTTAGGATTGATCGTGTAGTCAGTTTGATAACGTAGTGATCTCTGAATTCAATTTTAATTCGTGCTTTTTTTTTCGTTTTAGATATTTGTTTTCTTTGCCTATTCCTTTTTGTTTACCTTACCTTTTTCCTATTTGAATATGGCTACTTCTGGCTTTACTGTCTTGCGAGAAATCAATAGACATTATCGGCGTTTTAATCTCGAAGGACGAATGCTGGAAATTCAAATTAATGCTCCGACTAGTGGCACCGATATTGTTGAATGGGTTCAGGCCTCCTTTCAACAGATGTTGGATTACTTATTGGAAAACGTTGAGGAATTATCGATGGTTGGATTATCGATTTTATCTCATGATGAGAAGAACAAACCGTTTTATTTATCTTTTCGGCGTGCAAGTAATTTGACACTGGAGACTTTATGGGCTTCCTTTGATCGCATACTTCAAAGTAACGATAGTTTTCTCATGAACGAACCGTTCATTGTACATTTTCATCATGTGGATGTGCCCCGTGGATTTGGATTGGTGCGTCGAGGTCTTTTATCAAACGACGAATTATTAAAGTGCAAGAAAGGCATTTTACGAGTAAAAAACACCGACAAGAAATGCTTGGCTTATGCGATTGTGATTGCTATTGGCCTAAAGAAATATAAAGATACAAATAAAAAAGTTTACGATCAATATCGCAAACAGCGCAAGTGTGTTGTTATTCCAGACGTACATGAACTTTTGTCCAGATCCTCAGTGAATTTAGATCATGGGGGATCCGTGGAAGAATTGCGACAATTGCAACGTTACTTGACAAATTATAAACTTACCGTATACACCAGTTTTTCAGGAGAAGATATTCTGTATGAAGGACCGGGTGGCGAAGACAAGATTCCAATCAATTTAATGTGCATCAATTCTCATTATGACATCATCACGTCATTAACGGCCGTTTTTTCTACCAACTATTACTGTACTGCATGCCACAAAAAATATGATCATCTTAATAGACACGTTAAGAACTGTTCGGCCATGTGTGAGAAATGTTTGCAAAAACCGCCATGCAGTAAGACCAATACGGAGAAGCAGTGCCTAGAATGCAATCGTGAATTTTATGGTGAAACATGCTATACAAATCATCTGACTGTACCATATCATAAAGGCCAACCAATATGCAAGATGGTAAAACAGTGTGCCAAATGTCTACGCATTTATTCGTTTGTCCGTACAGGGGAAAGAAAACATGATTGTACAGATTATTTTTGTAATGTGTGTCGTAAACACGTTACGTCTACTCACCAATGCTACATGAAGCCTGATACGACTCAATTAAAACCTGGAGTTCCATCAGTGTTACATGCCAAGAAGGCTATGATTGTCTTCTATGATATCGAAGCCACACAGGATACTTTCTTCGATGAAGACACGTTCATTCATAAGCCCAATTTACTGGTGGCCCAACAAGTATGTTACAACTGTGTTCAAGATGAAGATATACATCATCCGTGTGAAGTTTGTGGACAGCGAGAACATATTTTTCAAGATGATCCGATCAATGCCTTTCTTGCGTATTTACGTCAACCACGACCCAACATCAAACTTATTGTATCTTTGGCACATAACTGTAAGGGATATGATGGTCATTTTATTCTTAAATCTTTAGTGGAAGAACATGAATTGAAACCTACCTTGATCTTGAACGGAGCAAAAATTTTAAGCATGAAAGTGAATCACTTATCGTTTATTGACTCCTTAAATTTCATGCCAATGGCTTTAAGTAAATTATCCAAGGCATTTCATTTACCAGCGACCAAGGGATATTTGCCACACTTTTTTAATACTGCTGCAAATCAAACGTATGTGGGAAAATTACCGGACATCCGTTATTATGGTGCAGATGAAATGAAAGTGGATGAACGAGAAAAATTCATGACATGGTACAACTAACACCAGAACGATACGTTTATTTTCCAAGAAGAATTGGTGAACTATTGTGTCCAGGACGTCAACGTACTTCGATTGGCTTGTATATCTTTCATGACCACTTTTGAACAAGAAACTCACGTCAATCCTTTCCTGGAGACTATCACTTTGGCGAGTGCGTGCAATTTAGTATTTCGACGAAATTTCTTAAAAACTAATACTATTAGCATTCTTCCTGCACGAGGATACCGTCACAGAAACAATCAGTCACGGATTGCTTTGCAGTGGCTTGCCTACATGGAAGAAAAAGAGGGTCATTCAATTCTGCACGCTGCGAGAGGAAAAGAAGTTTATGTTGCTGGTTTTCATCTGGACGGCTACTACAAAGATCCCGACACTAAAGAGGAACACGTGTATGAATTTGAAGGCTGTAGATTCCATGGCTGTCCTCTATGTGTCCCTACAGGCCGTGATCAACCCATTTATGAGAACTCCGAAGAAACAATGAACTATCGCTACGAGAGAACACAGCGTAAAATGGAATTATTACGATCCATGGGATATAAAGTACATGAAATGTGGGAATGTGAATTTCGTCAAGTGTTAAAATCCAATCCAGCATTGGCCTCTTCTTTAAGCACACATCCTTATATGAATAAGACACCATTAAATCCAAGAGACAGTTTCTATGGTGGCCGTGTTAATGCCATTAAATTGTACCACGTCGCAAATGAAAATGAAGGCGAAGAAATAAAATTCTTGGATATCGTTTCCCTGTATCCTTATGTGAATAAATGTGGACGGTATCCAATAGGGCATCCACGAATATATCTACAGGGAGATCCAGAAATGCCCGACATTCAAGATGTCAACGGATTGGTCAAGTTGAAGATTTTGCCTAGCAGAAATGTGTTTCATCCAGTGCTGCCATTTCGCTCAAATAAGAAGTTGTTGTCCACTTTGTGCTGCCTGTGCCACAGCATTAAATCAAGATTCTGAATGTACACATTCGGACAGTGAACGAAGCCTAACAGGAACGTGGGTGTCCTATGAAATTCAAAAAGCCATTGAACTTGGGTATCAAGTCATTGAAATTTACGAAATTTGGGATTACGACATCACCGTATATGATCCAGAAACCAAGACTGGCGGATTATTCAGCGAATACATTAACACATTTTTGAAATCTAAGCTGGAAGCTTCTGGTTGGCCTGCCAATTGCGTCACCGAAGAAGAAAAGCAGCAGTATATTCAAGTGGTACAACAACGTGAAGGCATAACTTTGGATGCAGCAAATATAATGACAAATTCAGCACGTCGTAGTCTTGCAAAACTCTGTTTGAATGCCTTCTGGGGACGACTCGCTATAAGAGACAATTTCAGCCAAACGACCATCATTAACGACCCCAAAGAACTGTATCAGAAATTAACTGCTCCAGACATAAAAGTCAACCAAATTTTACCTGTTAACGATTCGTTGTTATACCTTTATTGGCAGTATGAAGATGATGTTCCAGTACAAAATCACAATGCTAATGTTGTCCTTGGAGCATTTACAACGTGTCAAGCTCGTCTGGAACTCTACAAATATTTAGAATTGCTGCAAGAAAGAGTACTATATTTCGATACAGATTCCGTGATATTCACGCAGCGACCATCACAGACCACAATAGAACCAGAAGTATTTCTTGGTTCAATGTCAAATGAACTGGAATCAATTGGACCAAAAGCATACATTAAAAAATTCGTGTCTGGTGGCCCAAAACAGTACGCCTTGGAAATATACAACCCCGACACGAAATCAACCAGTTATGTATGCAAAATTCGTGGATTCACACTCAATTATACTGCAAGTCAAAAGCTAAATTTTAATAGTCTAGAGCAAATGATCATAAATCAATCGAGTGAAAAAATCTCCATTAGCACGCCGCACAAAATTTACAGAACCCACGATCATTATCTTGTCACAAAACCTGAAGAAAAGAAGTACAGTTTCAACTATAAAAAACGCCGATTAATACCAGACACATACGAGACATTGCCCTATGGGTATAAAAAAGCCAGAACAGAATAACAGCCATATTTTCCCCTAATCCCACCAACATCACCTCCCAAAGAAGGGGCAAAGAATCAACGCAACACGGGACATGCTTCAACGATGCACGAACGGAAACAAAACTCAGATGACATCACCTTGCAGAAACCCGTGAAGAAAAAAAAGGAATTCAGGTACGTCACATTTGCTTTTCTTTTTCTCACCTCACTCTCTCTTGATCAGTTAGTTCGATGTTAATAATCTGTTTTTCTTCTTTCACAGGAAACAAAATAAATATTACCGTGTATATTCATATGTTTTATTTTCTCTTTACAGAATTTGTACCCGTCAAGGACACGTCTTCCTTTGAAGAAAAAGAAATTCTGTATTCTATTTCACATGCTAAAATAAATGTACAAAAACATGATTCTGTGTTTTTATTTCACATCCTAAAATCAAATTCTTTTTCCTGTACTGCGATTTCAATTTATTTTTTCTGAATCAGTTTACCGATAAAATAAATCAATGTTTTGCGAAAAAAAAATCAAACTAAATTTTTGTTTCAGAAAATTTTTTGTGTACGAAAAAAAAAACTGATTCAGAAAATTTTTTGTGTACGAAAAAAAAATGTTTTCAGAAAAATTTTTTTTGTACGAAAACAAAATTCTGTTTCAGAAATTTTTTTTGTGTGTACAAAACAAAAACTGTTTCAGAAAATTTTTTATGTACAAACAAAATTCTGTTTCAGAAAAAAATTTTATGTACAAACAAAATTCTGTTTCAGAAAAATTTTTGTGTGCAAAACAAAAATCAGTTTTCGTCACGAAACTGCTCCGACTAAATGAATCGATTCATTCTGATAGTGTTGGCAACACTGGAAAAATTTCGGTAAGTATCGCTCAGACCCTGAGTTACAGCGAACACAACTAGATTCGAACCAGCAACCTTAAATGTCTGATTCATCTCTAAATACAGCCAACTAAACAATAAGATTATGTGTATACGTCAATGCTTTGCACTGAGTCAACAAGGTTTTCTTCAAGGTCAAAAATCGCACACGAAGTAAAAAGATGACAACACAGATCTTCTATCTTTCTATATGAAACATAAATCTAGTATAAACTGCTCGCACTGAAATGTGTAATGTAACATAATCTGCTCGTCTTCTTTTCATACGCGAAACTGTTCGCACTGAATGGAGTACGGCGGCTCAGCGCTTCAATCCACAACAAAGTAAGTTCATGTTTCCTCCTATCATTTTTTCATCATCGTTTCAAGGGGACGTTAAACTCAACATTTCTTAAACTAACACAAAAAATCGAACTCGGGACCATGACATAGTAATCAACAAACTGAACTTCTCAATGGGCCATGGTGACTCAGCTCTTATTTCTGATGTGTGAGATCTCTGCTTCAATCCGCAAGCAAGTAAGTTTATGATGTTTTCTCATTTCATCGTTTCAAGGGAACGTTAACATTTCCTGAAACTAGCACCAAGAATCAAACTCGGGACCATTGCATAGTAATCAACACACGTGTACGATGGCTCAGCGCTTGTCTCTACTGTATGAGGTCCCTGCTTCAATCCTCAGTCAAGTAAGTTCATGTTTCGTCCTATCATTTCTCACCGTTTCCGCGGGGACGTTAAATTCAACATTTCCAAGAATCAAACTCGGGACGATTCCAAGGTATCCATGTTCACCCCTAAAGCGGAACAAAAATGCCCCCTAAAAGAGAACGAGGTGGACCACTGTATCCATGTTCACCCCTAAAGCGGAACAAAATGGCCCTCTAAAAGGGAACGAGGTGGACCACCCAAATTTGTAGTAATATATATTAGGGTCCAGTACTATGATACCAAATGTTTAAATTTGGCAATTTCTAAAACTTAAGGGGCGGGCCAAGGTACCATTCCCGGGGGGTGCACATATGTACTTATGTTTCATAATAGGGAATGGACTCCTATACATGGCCATATAACCATATAAGGTAATAGGATCTCATCCAAGGAAAATAAATTAGGTCAAAACCAAACACGTGGTACAACGTATTGCTTACGTTTATATTTTGGCAATTTTATACCCCTAAAAGGGAACGAGGTAAACCACCCAAATTTATAGTGATCTATATTAGGGTTTTATACTATTATACCAAATGTTTAAATTGGACGATTTCCAAAATTTAAGGGGTGGGCCAAGGTACTCCTCCCAAATTTTTAAAGGGGTGCACAAATATACCCATGTCTTATGAAAGGTAATTGACCCTGTATATGCACATATATCCATATAGGGTAATAACACCTCATCCAAGAGGATAAATTAGGTCAAAAAACCCCCCGAAATTTGAATTTTTGGCAATTTTTTACCCATGAAAGGGAACGACATAGACACCCAATACTAGTAGAGGTACATACTGTGGTCCTAGGCTAACATACCAAATTTTTAGATTTGGCAATTTCCAAAATTTAAGGGGCGGGCCAAGGTACCATTCCCTGGGTGCACAAATATACTTATGTCTTACAATAGGAAATAAACACCTGTATACATCCATATAACTATATAAGGTAATAGGACCTCATCCAAGGGAATAAAATGAGCCAGAAACCAAACATGTGGTTGTACTAAAATTTGGCAATTTTGTACCCCTAAAAGGGAACGAAGTGGACCACCCAAATTTATAGTAATACATACTAGGGTTCTATACTATTGTACCAAAATGTTTAAATTGGGCAATTTAGAAAATTAAAGGGGTGGGCCAAGATACACCTCCCAAAAATTTAAAGGGGTGCACCAATATACCCATGTCTTATGAAAGGTAATGAACCCCTGTATATGCTCATATAACCATATATGATAATAATACCCCATCAAAGGGGATAGATTAGGTCAACAACCTCCGAAATTTAAATTTTTGGCAATTTTTTACCCATGAAAGGAAACGACATAGACCCCCAATACTAATAGAGGTACATACTATGGTCCTAGGCTACCACACCAAATTTTTAGATTTGGCAATTTCCAAAATTTAAGGGGGGGTTCCTATGTACCCCTGCCAAATTCTAGAGGGGGTGGTCCTAAGTACCCCTAGGTCATTGACCCGGACCAGGGACCATGGGTCCTGGGGGTGGTCCTAAGTAGTAGGGACCCCGTTATGGCGAACTGAGTCAGCAAAAATTTTTGTGACGTCATAGGTCAAAGGTCAATGACCTTGGCCCGGGGTCAATGACCTAGGGGTACGTAGGACCGCCCCCTCTAAATTTTGGCAGGGGTACCTTGGCCCACCCCCTAAATTTTGGCAGGGGTGCCTAGGACCACCCCCCTTAAATTTTGGAAATTGCCAAATCTAAAAATTGGGTATGGTAGCCTAGGACCATAGTATGTACCTCTATCAGTATTGGGTGTCTATGTCGTTCCCTTTTATGGGTAAAAAATTGTCAAAAATTCAAATTTCGGGGTTTTTTGACCTAATTTATCCCCTTTGATGAGGTGTTATTACCCTATATAGTTATATGGGCGTATACAGGGGTCCATTACCTTTCATAACATATGGGTATATTAATGCACCCCTTTAAATTTTTGGGAGGGGTACCTTGGCCCACCCCTTAAATTTTGGAAATTGCCCAATTTCAACATTGGGTATTATAGTATAGGACCCTAATATGTATTAGGTTAAATTTGGGCGGTCCACCTCATTCCCTTTTAGGGGTACAAAATTGCCAAAATATAAACGTAAGCAATACGTTATACCACGTGTTTGGTTTTTGGTCGATTTTATCCCCTTTGATGAGGTGTTATTATCCTATATAGTTATATGGTCATGTATAGGGGTCCATTACCTTTCGTAAGATATGGGTATATTTGTGCACTCCTTTAAAAATTTGGGAGGGGTACTTTGGCCCACCCCTTAAATTTTGGAAATTGCCCAATTTAAACATCTGGTATTATAGTACCGGATCCTAACATGTATTATGATAAATTTGGGTGGTCCACCTCGTTCCCTTCTAGGGGTACAAAATTGTCAAAATATAAACGTAAGCAATACGTTATACCACGTGTTTGGTTTTTGGTCGATTTTATCCCCTTTGATGAGGTGTTATTATCCTATATAGTTATATGGGCGTATACAGGGGTCCATTACCTTTCATAAGACATGGGTATATTAATGCACCCCTTGAAAAATTTGGGAGGGGTACCTTGGCCCACCCCTTAAATTTTGGAAATTGCCCAATTTAAACATTTGGTATTATAGTACTGGACCCTAACATGTATTATGATAAATTTGGGTGGTCCACCTCGTTTCCTTCTAGGGGTACAAAATTGTCAAAATATAAACGTAAGCATTACGTTGTACCACGTGTTTGGTCTTTTGGCCCAATTTATCCTCTTGGATGAGGGCCTATTACCTTATATGGTTATATGGTTATGTATAGGGGTCTATTCCCTATTATAAGACATAGGTACATTTGTGCACCGGGAGGGATACTTTGGCCCACCCCTTAAATTTTAGAAATTGCCCAATTTAAACATTTGGTATTATAGTACTGGACCCTAACATGTATTATGATAAATTTGGGTGGTCCACCTCGTTCCCTTCTAGGGGTACAAAATTGTCAAAATATAAACGTAAGCAATACTTAGTACCACGTGTTTGGTTTTTTTGTCGATTTTATTTCCTTTGATGAGGTGTTATTATCCTATATAGTTATATGGTCATATATAGGAGTCCATTACCTTTTATAAGATATGGGTATGTTTGTACACTCCTTTAAAAATTTGGGAGGGGTACTTTGGCCCACCCCTTAAATTTTGGAAATTGCCCAATTTGATCATTTGGTATTATAGTACTGGACCCTAACATGTATTATGATAAATTTGGGTGGTCCACCTCGTTCCCTTCTAGGGGTACAAAATTGCCAAAATATAAACGTAAGCATTACGTTGTACCACGTGTTTGGTTTTTGACCTAATTTATTCCTTTGGATGAGGTCCTATTACCTTATATGGTAATGTATAGGTGTTCATTCCCTATCATAAGACATAGGTACATTGATGCACCCCGGGAGGGGATTCGGTATCATAGTACATGACTCAACATGTATTATGATAAATTTGGGTGGTCCACATCGTTCTCTTTTAGGGGTACAAAATTGCTAAAATATAAACATAAGCAATATGTTGTACCATGTGTTTGGTTTTGGCCCAATTTCTCCCCTTTGAGGAGGTTCTATTACCTTATATGGTTATATGGTCATGTATATAGGTTCATTTCCTATCATAAGATATGGGTACATTGATGCATCCTTTAAAAATTTGGGAGGGGTATCTTGGCTCATCCACTCGGTTTTAGAAATTGTTTAATATAAGCATTTGGTATCATAGTACAGGTCTCCAATATGTACCACTATAAATTTGGATGGTCCACATCGTTCCCTTTTCATAGGTAAAGAACTACCAAAAATCAAATTTCGGAGGTTATTGACCTCTATTTAGCATGTTATATGGATATGTACAGAGGTTTATTACCTTTATATGTTTATGTTCCCTTTTAAATTTGGGAATTATCAAATAACAAAATTCGGTAAACGTTTTCTAAGCCCCATTGTAGATGTTGATGTTCCTCTTATGGCCAAATATTCAAAATTTAAATGTTATTGACCGGCTTTATTATTGAATAAGTACAGGATTTATTACTTTTTCATAAGACACAAGTATATTTGTGTACCAATCTTAAATTTTGGAAGGGGTACATTTCTTATTGTCGTATCAATAATTGGTAATTGGATAGTATCTCATTCATTGGGTAAATCATTATGATTACGTGATCGGTTATTGACCTATGATGGGATTAGGAGTCCAGGACATTGGTACATTGAAACTTTGTAGGATAATTTGATAATGCGTCATTGGTTTTGATTATTCCCGCCAAATATAAACGTAAGCAAGACGTTGTACCACGTGATTGTTCTTGATGAGGTAGTGTACAGGGATTCATTTCCTTTGTTGTGGTACTTCTTAAGTTTGAGTACACACACACACTTCTAGAAAACAGTTGGTTCTACTCAGGTAAACAATTGACGGACATTATTGACCTTATTGATATGATTAACTCTAAGACTTAGGTATATCAAGAGAAGTATTCTTTAAATTTGGGAATGGTGATAAACAGAATTTTAACATAAGGTGTGAAATTTGAAACAGTACATTGAACTTTAGTCACAGCTCATAGTCTAAGATCATTGGTGGTGATTGATTTGAAATCTGATAGCTAACCTTATTGAATCTTATGATTCATAGACGAAAGGCAATACATGCTACAACAGTTTAAAATTTAATCATAAGGTGATGTAATCTGACACTAGCAAAGTTATTGTTAATGTAATTTGATTGGATGATCACTATCTTTCCTGCAATCTGATTGGTTGATCACTATCTTTCGTGCAATCTGATTGGTTGATGATTTTCAAATCTTTGCTGTATTCAGTTTTAAGTTTTTTTTAACATTTAAAAATCTTGGTTTCGTTCAACATTTTGCACTCACTGATAAATATGATCAAAACCGTTTATTTGTTAATCGAATAGTTAAAAACCGGATAAAGTTTGACGGTTAACCGTGAAACGTAAAATTTTTTTAGTTTGAAATTTTTTTGCTTGAAATTTTTTGTTTGAAACTTTTCGTTTGAAATTTTTGTTTGAAAAAATTTTTGTTTGAAAATTTTGTTTGAAATTTTTTTGTTTGTAAATTTTTGTTTCAAAATTTTTTTTGTTTAAAATTTTTTCGTTTGAAATTTTTCGTTTCCAAAATTTTTTTCTGTTTAAAAAATTTTTGTTTGAACAGTTTTGTTTGGAAAATTTTGTTTCAAATTTTTTTTGAAAATTTTTGTTTGAAATTTTTTTTGAAATTTTTGTTTGACATTTTAAAAGTTTGTGCACTCATTAGTAAAGAACTGGAACTGTTTAGAACTAAAACCTCTGGCAACATTGTGGTGCACGTCAGAACATGATAATGCAACGTCATCAGTTTTGCATTATCGTTCGAGTTAGTATTCATGATAACGTCATCATGGCTACTTGTCTGCAGTTTCTAAACACGCGTGATGTGATGAAATCATTTACCAAGATTACTGATTTACAACAGAATGTACCTTATAGAATCTTAGCTAGCCAAATGATACCTACAAAGTTTGGATTAAGAATCGTAGTGAAGCTTGAAAATGATAAGAATATAATTTTACCAGCAAGATATTTACCCATGGAAGCATCAAAACAAGAAGAACTGCTGCGTTTCTTAAATACTGGATCTGTATCTTTATGTTACAAAGGATTCTTGGGTCGAAGTCATCAATTTGAATTTAGTACACAGCCAGATTCGTCAGCCATTGTGATGAAATCATGAATCAGCACATTTCTTTCCAATGACGTCAGCCGTAGTTGTATGAATTTGGTTGGTCGGCATGACGTCAGCAACTGTGATGAAATCATGAATTCAAACGTCAGCACATTCCTTACCAATGACGTCAGCAATAACTATAAACCAGCAAATACAGTGTCATCCCACGAAATCATTTGAGCAAGTGCTTTTCAGGAGGAAAGATGTGTACTTCTAACGATAAAGAGTTCATCTTCGCAAGCTATTATCCAATAAATATATTTCAAACAAAACATGTGATGATTGGTATCAGTGCTAGAACATTTGAACCTGTGATTCGATTGGGCAAAGCAGAACAATTTGGTGTACAACTGACCTGTGAAGAATGGCAAATATTATGTTCACGAATCGACCAAATGAACGATTATTTTCATGATGAGCTAAATGTGACCATAGTCAAATCATTAGGCTCAAATCATGAAGTGGTGCTGCGTACAGTCCTCGAAGAGAAGATGGTGCTGTTACGTAAAAAGAGTACATTTCATGTCCCTCGCAATATGGTGTATCTAACACAAACTGAATGGAACAAATTTATCAGCGTATTTCAGTGTGTGAAACATGCAGTGGAAGTGTGCAACAAAACCAGTATATTCCTGAAAAAGTACTATTTTGAAAAATGTGTTATGCATATTGTACAACATGTATCTAGATATTGTGATGGTTGTCAACATCGTTCTTGGGTGCATACCTGTATTGATAAACAGTTTATTTGTGATCAAATGGACATTGAGTTTCCACCAATTGATATTGCATTAGACCTTAAAAGACTTCAACTGGAATTAAAATTATATGCTAAAGACAAACTAGTGCAAGAAGTTCAAAATACATTGTATCGACAATATCCAGAACCACTATCTGGTATGGAACAAAGGAAATGAATCCCTGTACACTACCTCATCAAGAACAATCACGTGGTACAACGTCTTGCTTACGTTTATATTTGGCGGGAATAATCAAAACCAATGACGCATTATCAAATTATCCTACAAAGTTTCAATGTACCAATGTCCTGGACTCCTAATCCCATCATAGGTCAATAACCGATCACGTAATCATAATGATTTACCCAATGAATGAGATACTATCCAATTACCAATTATTGATACGACAATAAGAAATGTACCCCTTCCAAAATTTAAGATTGGTACACAAATACACCTGTGTCTTATGAAAAAGTAATAAATCCTGTACTTATTCAATAATAAAGCCGGTCAATAACATTTAAATTTTGAATATTTGGCCATAAGAGGAACATCAACATCTACAATGGGGCTTAGAAAACGTTTACCGAATTTTGTTATTTGATAATTCCCAAATTTAAAAGGGAACATAAACATATAAAGGTAATAAACCTCTGTACATATCCATATAACATGCTAAATAGAGGTCAATAACCTCCGAAATTTGATTTTTGGTAGTTCTTTACCTATGAAAAGGGAACGATGTGGACCATCCAAATTTATAGTGGTACATATTGGAGACCTGTACTATGATACCAAATGCTTATATTAAACAATTTCTAAAACCGAGTGGATGAGCCAAGATACCCCTCCCAAATTTTTAAAGGATGCATCAATGTACCCATATCTTATGATAGGAAATGAACCTATATACATGACCATATAACCATATAAGGTAATAGAACCTCCTCAAAGGGGAGAAATTGGGCCAAAACCAAACACATGGTACAACATATTGCTTATGTTTATATTTTAGCAATTTTGTACCCCTAAAAGAGAACGATGTGGACCACCCAAATTTATCATAATACATGTTGAGTCATGTACTATGATACCGAATCCCCTCCCGGGGTGCATCAATGTACCTATGTCTTATGATAGGGAATGAACACCTATACATTACCATATAAGGTAATAGGACCTCATCCAAAGGAATAAATTAGGTCAAAAACCAAACACGTGGTACAACGTAATGCTTACGTTTATATTTTGGCAATTTTGTACCCCTAGAAGGGAACGAGGTGGACCACCCAAATTTATCATAATACATGTTAGGGTCCAGTACTATAATACCAAATGATTAAATTGGGCAATTTCCAAAATTTAAGGGGTTGGCCAAAGTACCCCTCCCAAATTTTTAAAGGAGTGTACAAACATACCCATATCTTATAAAAGGTAATGGACTCCTATATATGACCATATAACTATATAGGATAATAACACCTCATCAAAGGAAATAAAATCGACAAAAAAACCAAACACGTGGTACTACGTATTGCTTACGTTTATATTTTGACAATTTTGTACCCCTAGAAGGGAACGAGGTGGACCACCCAAATTTATCATAATACATGTTAGGGTCCAGTACTATAATACCAAATGTTTAAATTGGGCAATTTCTAAAATTTAAGGGGTGGGCCAAAGTATCCCTCCCGGTGCACAAATGTACCTATGTCTTATAATAGGGAATAGACCCCTATACATAACCATATAACCATATAAGGTAATAGGCCCTCATCCAAGAGGATAAATTGGGCCAAAAGACCAAACACGTGGTACAACGTAATGCTTACGTTTATATTTTGACAATTTTGTACCCCTAGAAGGAAACGAGGTGGACCACCCAAATTTATCATAATACATGTTAGGGTCCAGTACTATAATACCAAATGTTTAAATTGGGCAATTTCCAAAATTTAAGGGGTGGGCCAAGGTACCCCTCCCAAATTTTTCAAGGGGTGCATTAATATACCCATGTCTTATGAAAGGTAATGGACCCCTGTATACGCCCATATAACTATATAGGATAATAACACCTCATCAAAGGGGATAAAATCGACCAAAAACCAAACACGTGGTATAACGTATTGCTTACGTTTATATTTTGACAATTTTGTACCCCTAGAAGGGAACGAGGTGGACCACCCAAATTTATCATAATACATGTTAGGATCCGGTACTATAATACCAAATGTTTAAATTGGGCAATTTCCAAAATTTAAGGGGTGGGCCAAAGTACCCCTCCCAAATTTTTAAAGGAGTGCACAAATATACCCATATCTTATGAAAGGTAATGGACCCCTATACATGACCATATAACTATATAGGATAATAACACCTCATCAAAGGGGATAAAATCGACCAAAAACCAAACACGTGGTATAACGTATTGCTTACGTTTATATTTTGGCAATTTTGTACCCCTAAAAGGGAATGAGGTGGACCGCCCAAATTTAACCTAATACATATTAGGGTCCTATACTATAATACCCAATGTTGAAATTGGGCAATTTCCAAAATTTAAGGGGTGGGCCAAGGTACCCCTCCCAAAAATTTAAAGGGGTGCATTAATATACCCATATGTTATGAAAGGTAATGGACCCCTGTATACGCCCATATAACTATATAGGGTAATAACACCTCATCAAAGGGGATAAATTAGGTCAAAAAACCCCGAAATTTGAATTTTTGACAATTTTTTACCCATAAAAGGGAACGACATAGACACCCAATACTGATAGAGGTACATACTATGGTCCTAGGCTACCATACCCAATTTTTAGATTTGGCAATTTCCAAAATTTAAGGGGGGTGGTCCTAGGCACCCTTGCCAAAATTTAGGGGGTGGGCCAAGGTACCCCTGCCAAAATTTAGAGGGGGCGGTCCTAGGTACCCCTAGGTCATTGACCCCGGGCCAAGGTCATTGACCTTTGACCTATGACGTCACAAAAATTTTTGCTGACTCAGTTCGCCATAACGGGGTCCCTACTGCTTCCTATGTACCCCTGCCAAATTTTTAGGGGGTGGGCCATGGTACCCCTAGGTCATTGACTTCGGCCAGGGACCATGGCTCCTGAGGCAGGGACCCAGGGGCCAAAAAGTGTCCTAAAGTCAGGCCCATACTACTAACACCCTCCCTATTATATGTATTTTAATCAGTGTAGCATATTAAACATTCAGTATATTGTAGGAGGTAAATATATTGAAGATTTATTTCAAATTAGTTATCAGTTTTCCGTAATACTATCATAAACAAGAATACCTTAATTTTATATCATATATTGTACCCATAATTTGATGCTATAGTACTTTTAAAGACACACATAACGCTGATAAGGAGCAGAGCACAGTATGAGGGGTTACTCAATATAATTTAGTCGTGAGAGAATTGGTTTCCACCAGAATGCATATCTCATATATATTGTTTCGAATGAAAGACACTAGCAACATTTTTTTCTGTATGCAGTCAGAGGGAAGTGTCTTTTAAACATAAGAGTAACTGATACAGACCAACCTATTAACAAAGAAAATAAAATATGAGAAATATTTATTAGCAGAGTTATAGGAGAGAATACATGATCAAAGGCTATTCGTAAATTTATAGAATTCAGAGTAATTTTCTAATTATATATGATAAATTCAAAGTAGTCAGTTTATCAAGTGACAATGCAATATTATACCAAGAACAAATTTCTAGGCACATCTACAAAGTGTACTGTCTAAAAACTGTCGAAAAGTCAGTGCAGAACTGTGTGAAATCATTTTGGTGCTCCAAGACAACACAAAGTTTATTAGTGCAATAACAAAGTGCGAAGAAATAAAATGTTCTCTCACCAAATGTGCACCCAAACTTTTTTGTTCCCTGAATGGCTGATAGTAATATTCTGGACTTCGGAACTTTGAAATTATTTACAGATTTACGAAAAACTTATGAATCGATGTAGGAAGTAATTTGCACTAAGGATGAATAACATTAAAATATAACTCTTGTGGAAAACGTTGGGCGGTTGTACGATTTTCTATCATCTTCTAGAATTCATATACCATAAAAGAGTACAACAACAATTACTGATAAGTAAACAAATAAAAATAAATCACCAAGTGGGTATCAAAGCAACTGAAAATGTATTGAATCTCTAGAAAAAGAAGCAAATCAAAACGCATTAGTATCGATTTTAATACATCGAATTCCTTTAATTGTGCGGATAGATAACAAGCTTGCTTATTACGCATGTTGGTGAGAATTTGGGGGTGAGAAAGCGTGTTTATCTTATTTAGAGAAGAGATTTCTTCATTTGCTGAGATACTACTTTGTTTTGAAGGTGTCATTACATTCCAAAGGGAAGCTGAGTATTGCAAAGAGTGAACTGTGAGTTCTGCCCAAAAATATCGTTACTTTTTTATGAATTCTTATGCTATTACTTAAAACGCGTTATTTATAAACTGACCTGCTTTGTTGCAAAATTCATAATATTAAGGGATTTAAACAATTCAGGCTTGCAATTTTATGTGCCAAACTTGTTTGTGCTACTTATATGTGTTAATATAAAGGTGTGTCAAATTTGTTTAAAATTGCTCATTACTTTTATGAATACTTTTTGGAAAGAAAGTAAATCGTTTTGTTACATACGTATCAGTTATATACTAAGAATGCGTTTTCTGTCTATGGTGTTTTATACATTTATGCTAAATTGTATTTGAATATTCTTCCATGGTTTTGCTTTCAAAATTATTATTTCATTTTATAATCTTTTGATCATGGTAAATCTCAGGGAGAAATCGCTTTCACGTTTTCATCAAAGCAATGTTACTCTTTTCAGAATACACAATTGAACATATTATTATATTTCGGTTTACGAATTTTTTAAATATTCAGATTATATTTAGGAGTTTCTGCAAACAATATGTTCTAAAGAAATAATACGTACCATTCTCGTCCTTGTTAGCTGCATTAGTATGATTGCTGATGTCTGGAAATATAGATAATTATTATTAAATCACTGGATTAGTAAATGAAGTAAGAAAATAGGGATTCACAATTCCTGTCAATGGTACTTTAATAACAACTTCAAATAAGAATAAACACTTCCTTCACATATAAGTTTTCTTCATAGTAAGTAATTTTCGAGAATAAGAACTAACGATTTTCGACTGTATATATATTTGTAATGTTTAGCTTTATACAGTTTATCATATAGCGTTTTGCATCTATTACAGAAATATGGAAAACGTAATTATGGTTTTTGTTATTACAATGTCTTAATTATGCAGACTGACTCAGTAATACTTAAATTTATAATTGAAGGATAGGATTGATATAACAGTTCTACTTAAAAAAAAATCAATTGTATTCGAAACTTTTTATAACAGAGTTTTGACTATTTAGGAACAAAATGTTT
Organism: Thermobia domestica; assembly: GCF_964235325.1. Lineage (NCBI taxonomy): Eukaryota > Metazoa > Arthropoda > Insecta > Zygentoma > Lepismatidae > Thermobia > Thermobia domestica. The sequence goes on along the minus strand of NC_137457.1, from coordinate 8,445,158 downwards.
AGTTGCAACCTATATATTATACAAACACTGTACTGAAAGCCTATTTCAATATAAACTTGCTTACTTTTTACACTGTGAATATATTAGAAATACTATAATTTTCTACAGATTATTTGTGGTCATATATTGTGCAATGATTTTAATTAGTCATGTTAGATACAAGTTACATAATTTAATGAATAAGTTTTTCGTTGGTAATACGTACTTATGTTTCAGAACTAAATGTATTTTGTAATGAAGTTGGTAAGAAAAGAAAAGGGTCAGGAAAGGGGAACATAATATACAAAACAACAATTTTCATGAGGTGTTCATTAAACGAATTCTCTTAGGACTTGTAACAACGCAGATAGAAAAAAATACAAAAGTATCTGTAGAAGTCTCAGGAATATGTTGACAAAGATCTATTAACCAAATCACTTAATACTGTTAGATTATTGCGAATCGATTAATTGATATTTTGCTTTTCAGTATCATGACAACTTTCACAACGCGAATAGTTAAAATACATATTTAAATGTGTACCTGATACCCCTATATAACATTAGTAAGTCATTAAAATTCATTGCTTTAAATGAGTTAACAGTTTTAGATACTTAGTTACACTTGAACATGGTGGAAAGACTACAAGGTAGATGCAATGCAGTGCTAAATTCTTGTCACTCTGGCGCATGACGTCATTTTGGTCGCAGACGCGGCAATGAAAGTCAAATGTACTTTTAACAAGCGCTTGCTCGCTGGTATCTTACACGCAAACTTCTCTTCTATTTATAGTGATCTTCAACGAAGTAAAAATTTTAGTACAAACCATAATTATGTAAACGTTATATAAACGTAATGTGATCAATGCTTAAGCTAAGTGAATTAAAAGGAAGATATTTACAATAGCAAAAAAAAGTAATATCAGTTCATATCAAACAATTTTAAAGCTTGAACAAACTAATATTGCTCACTACATTTTTCTCTTTTTCTTTTTTTCTTTCCTTTTTTTAACATATGAAGTAATACACTTGAGTATGCATAGGTCTGAATAGTCTAAAATGCAATGGGTCGTTAATGCATTTCATTTTTATATATTTATGTATGTTCAAGTATATTTTCCTAACACATTGATCGGTTTTGATTTGTTATTATTATTATTATTATTATTATTATTATTATTATTATTATTATTATTATTATTATTATTATTATTATTATTATGTTTAAAAGATAATTCTTTACTAATGACCCCATATAAATTTTGAGAATATCTCAAGGGAGAATTCATGGTTTTCGTAAACAGAAATGCATGTACGCATATTTTCGTTATGCTTGGACAGTTTTTTAAGGTGTTGCTCCCACGTGAGTTTCGTCAGAATCTCAGGGGAGGTTAAAAACTTTATTGGGCAGAGAAGCACGTATTTAATATTTTAAACATAGTTTTTATTTTTGATTTATAAAAAAATCATCTTATTTGAAGTCGCTGATCGTTTATTTATAGAATTTTTATTTAAACAAAGGTTTGGTGAAACTGACAGTTCTCTGAGTATTAGTGTCAAAATTTACGCCATAACAAACTGTATTATTAAACATTTGTAAAAAATAAAACGTTACATACACTATTGTGTTCTGAAAATATATAGAAATAAATATGTATATACAAAGCACCTCAAACAAAGAAATTGAAACTTTACTATTTCAAGCAAGAAACAAAGTACTAGGCGTAAGTGAAGACGATGTAGGGGTGTTACAGCTAGACTAGGAAACATATAAACCATAAAATTACATAATTTTGTTAATTTTCCTGATAGTTTTCTCTTTTGTGTCCCGTGGACTAAAGAATACAAAAGATAAATGCAAGTGAATAATTATGTGGAATTTAATGGAATGAGAATGCGGGAGTACCCCGAGAATCTTACGGACACGATGTTGTCCACCACAAACTCACTTGACCGAAAAGCGGACCAGTACCCCTTGCATCAGAGGTGAGCCTTCTGCAACTGAGCCAACGTGGTTCCTTGATTGGTCGAGAATCTACCATATTTTTAAATTTACTGCGGTCATTCTTAATTTTGTAATTCTGGAGGGGGCTCCTAATTATGTATATGTAATTATCCAAAGTTTTGATTAAAATGAACAAAAATTTCAAAACCTAAGTGTAAAAATGTCCCGGCAATGTCGCCCTGACATGGTAGGTGGATACTTTATTCTCTTGATCTAATACATTGTTATATATCTTTGTAATCGTTAATCGTTATTACGAACCATCGATTCGTAAGTTAATTTGAAGTGCAAGTCCCGTTTTAGCACCGGGGCTACAGGAAATGCAGACCTGCAGAATGAAATGGGACCGAAACTACTTTAACGCGTTCAATCCTCTCCATTTGCGTAACTCAAGGGAGGTAAGCCTCCTAGATCATCGTGCCTTCCTTCTCGAGTTACATGTCTGCCTCTGTGGGGAAAATTTTCTCTCAATATCTTATGTAGAAAGAAGTGATGATAGAAATGATAACATCTGTTGGTTCCCCTCCCTCATGATTTCGAATCCGGATCTTGCGTCAAAGTTTGTCTTTTAAAATCGTACTATTGGATTTTTGTATGCAGAATCAACACAAGCTACTGTAGCTCTATAAACTATTAATACTAAAATGAAACTAAATAATGAGATCGCATTTTATATTTTTAATTAATATTGCATTTATTTATTACTTTTATGTAAAACTTACCATATTTTAGGTTTATTTTGTTCTGTCGCCTGCAAGCTAAAATTCATTTCTGGAGACATTCCCCGTCTTTTTGAGGAAATCTGAATATTTTATATTAGTTCCCTTAGTTTCATGTAATAATTACTACAGCCGTACACTGCACAGTGAGGAATTCTCGATATCATTTAAAAGAACTAAGGAACAAAGAATTTCCACTTGTCACTTAAAGACATGCGCATGCAACCACCTTGTAGTCTTTCCAACATGCACTTGAAGAAACGAAGCTCAAGTTTTCACAGATGACAGGAAAAAATTACATCTGCATAAAGCATGGAAACTTTATCACTGTGCTACAAGTTTCAAATGTTAAACCAATAATAACATTATAACCAACTGAAACTGTGGTGTATACTCAGTGCAAATTCTATTATTATCATGAATCTTCTTCCCACTGTGCATTAGGGTGGAGCGAAAATATGAAAGAGAAAATTTTAATTTGGTAGACCCATAAAAAGTTTACTACTTGTCAGCGAAACACTTCTGTAAATTTGATGAAATTTCGTGAATAATTTTAGGGTGCTACCAATCACTGAACTTTTGTCATTTAACCCTTTTAAATTATATCGTTTCAAATGGAACGATGGCACAGTATGTTCATTGTTGGCTTAAAAATGAAGCAACAAAGCTTTTTCTAATTTTTTTGTCTTTTTTCAAACATAGAGGCATTTTAGAACTCGTTTCGTATAGTCTTTTGCATTTCTGCGTCGAGACATTAGGGTGATGACATCATAAATTAAAAATAAATGTTAGGCTTATTTTCATTATTTTTTGACGGGCTTATTTTTGCACCTAGAAGGTCGAAACTTTGCACCCATAAATTCTATTGGCATTATTATTTTTTCAATTTCTTTTCAGATCTCTGCGTTAAAGCAGAGAGGTCCAGAGGGGCAAAAAGGTGAGAAAAAGGTTTTTTATTTTTTAAAAATACTTTTTTCCGATCTTTCCGCCTCAGGTACATGATGGAGACAAAAAACCGTCTGAAAGGCTATTCTATTATGAAGAGAATGAGATTTGAACCATGATCCTAGCAAAAATAAAGATATCTCAGGAAATTCTTATCTGGGATCCTGTTTTATGCACGCATCTGAAATATTCTGAAGATATTCTTAGCACATTGTTAAATATTTTTTGTCTTTATATTTTTAAATGTTTCCTTTGTTAATTCTATTTTAATTTTAAATAAAACGTCTAATTATTTAATTTCCAAAGTTTTAAAGTATATGTCATTTTTTTGGTTTAGCGTTAGTTTGTAAAATAATAAATCTACCGTTTTATTGTTCAAAGAAAATATTGTTATTTATTTTTTTATTCTATTTTTAAATATTTACATTCTTATGAACTACTTCTGCTAAAATGAATTTTTGTTAGTTATTTATGTATACTTGTGTTTGAGAATATTAGTTTGAAAGTGATTGTTTAAATCTTTCCTCGTAACCTATATTGATTTTCGAAAACAGAAGCTGCGTTCTCTAAACTCTAGTCACAACTCACAGTCCAATGTCATGGATGATTACAAAATGGCCCTTTAGATTCCCGAATATCATTTACTATGACTTCTTTCACGATATTATAGAAACGACCTTGTTGAATGTAAGACAAGACAATTTTCTTGACTTTAATTTTAAAATAATAGTTATTAAATATTCTTATTTTTGTTCAGTCTTAACTTTTTGAATGAACGTTTCACATACCTTGACCCTTGTGTTTTCCTTTCTCACTCCCTTTCCCCTTTCCATGTCCTTCTCCACCACCTCCTGTATTAAAATTATACAAAAATACTTCATCGATCCCATATAAATGCAATTTAATAAAAAATGTTAGAGTTTGATTAAATAAGAGAAGTGTCAATAACATGTTATTCATCCTTCATATTACGTTTAGATCACAAGAATATCATGCAGTATTACTAAAGTTGAAAAAAAGCAAGGTAAGTTCTAAGGTACGTATAGAATATCAGGACCTTGGAATGAAAGATCAAACTCGAAACATTTTTTCTTTTATTTTTCTCCTAGTATCAGGCAGATCTGGATAATAACACATAAATAATCATTTTGTCCTGTTTCATCTTTAGGAATTCCCACAGTCTCTAGATAAACAAAGATACGCCCTTGGTATCTTATAGAGTTTGCAAAGATTTCAGCTTGATTTCCCAACACCCTGATTTCAGTATTTGCTCTTTATCTTCCAAGGTTCTGATATAGAAAAATTTACAATGTTCTTTTTTTTTACTTTGCATTATTTACTTACAATATCTGTATATGTTAAACCCCGAAAAGAGAACTAGTCAAGATTTTGAAAATGATCTAATTGAAAAATGGGCAAGAATGAGTGTTATAATTTTCTACACTGAAATAATTTAAATAGAAATAGTTTTATAAATAAATTTTATATTTTGAAGAGTATTTATGCAAAATGTTGAATCTTAAAAGCTGACAATCTTATACAACAAATCCTTAATATAGTATAAATTTGACTTGGCCATTTTTAATTCACTAATGGGTGTCACTTAAACTAAAGCTTAGTACAGAATAAAATGAAATGTTTGAGTTTATCGTCCCACGACTACGCCCCTTAGGGTAAAGGGAACGATGATCAAGGCAAGTGAATGATGATGGAAGAAAGTAGTAAGAAATTGGACATCTCCGAGAAAAGCCACGAGCACGCTGTCTACGACATACTTACTTTGCAGGGAATCGAACAAGGAAAACACACAAAAGAGGTAAGCTCTCTTCAACTGAGCTACCATGCCCTCAGCCTCAGTGTACTCATTAGGTCTAATGCTTCCAATTTCAATGAGGTTTATGTGTGCTTACACTTACACACAACCGAACTTGCTGCAGTTTTTCTTCAGTTTTGTATGCGATACATTCCCATTACGGACGTTATTATAATTACGTTTTATAATATAATTACATCACTCTAATGAGTGTTCGCAACATTTCTTTCATTTTCTTTTGCTTGTGGTTAATAATTGGAATGTGTTTGCTCTAATCAGTACTGTTTCTCCTACTCTACATACCCTTATTGTGATCTTTTTTATATTATCTTCTTCGAAAGTGAACTCAAACACGAATGAGTTACTTTTGCGCGTTTGAACATACAGAATTTGTGTATATTGAAACTATGGCGTTTCCCTGTACTCTTAACATTAACATTTTTTGCATTGGCTTACATTTACATATTTTTGCATTGAATTACATTCGCATTTTTTGCACTGCATAATATTCACATTGTTTTCCATTGAAATACATTAACATGTTTTCCATTTCTTACATGCACATTTTTGCATTGCCTTACATCCACATTGTTTGGCATTATCCTGCATTCATATTTTTTCATTTTCTTACATTCACATTTTTTGCACTGCTTTGCAGAGCTAGGAAAACTTAAATTGCAATTATAGCATGTTGCTATAGTGCATCCCATGTATTGTTCAATTGTATTGGTATTACTATTAATTTACTTTCTATTGAACTTAGTTCAGGTGTATTTTCATTTACAAAACTTCTAAACATAATGGAGAATATGCCAAATTGAATCTAGCTGACCATCATGTCGCACATGCAGCTGGAATTAAAATAAGAAGTCCCAAAACTGCTTCCATCTTAGTCACTGATTCTTATTTTAAATTTGCTTATGCTATTTGAATACGTAAATTTTTGATTTTCTATATTGAAAGTTTGGTCTTATATTTCAAATCCTATTCTGTTTAAAATCGTTATAATAATCGTGAAAAGTTTGGACGAATTTTAGTAAAAGAAACCATTATTGGTAACTCTGTGCAACGACCAAATCCTCATCTTTCCACAGTAAGGGTGATTAATCTGCTCCGCTTAGGCTTTCGTAGAGAATAACGTATAGTAGAGCTCACTGTTGTCAAAATTGTTTAATAAGAAAAATTCGAAACATCGTCTAAAAACGAGTATTCCACCTTGCATTGGTTGGTGCTATTGTTTAGGAATATGTGACCATTTGCAAATCCAACATAACATTTTAAGGTAAGCTTATTTTATTCTGTGAAAGCTAGGAGTTATGAACTTCAGTCATTGCATTATTTTACAGAAGTACAAAAAGATATCGTGTTTATAATTATGGTCTGAAACTATCGCCAACACATTGCAATTGGCCAAAGATTTTATTGGCGCGAAGTTAAGAAAACATATAGGCTTGCGTCTTAATGACTTTCTTCTCTCGTCGGGGAAACAGAATTCCCCAATAATTCTAAAGACGAATTTGATTTCACTAAAATTCAATATCGCCGAGGATGAACAGTTGAATACTTACCGGGAAATAATTTGATCGCAGAGAAATGTTTGTCTTAAATGTTAATCATTCCGTTTACGTTATTGACAAGAGAACATTCATGATAGTATAGAGAATAATATACGATATATCTTGTTTAGCCAGATTAATGATACTTAGACATTCAAGTTATTGTAAGTGCTACCTTCTTTTCACTTGCAAACGGAAACATACTATGTTGTTTATCACACCCTTTGAAAGCATCAGGTTGACAGTCTCCGCGACTCAACATAAAAATTGTATATTACATCAGGTTATTAAATTATATATTTCAAATGTACACGTTAAACTAGCAATTAAATTATCAAATTGCTTTTGCCCTGTTTTAAGACTAAGATTGCTATAGTTTTGAAACCATCCTAATTTCATTAACCTCTGTAGCAAAATATAAGGAGATATACATACAGGAAGTAGTAGTGCGAAATGAACTGACATATGTTGTGGAAAGATTGAATGTGCTACATCGCCATAGACGGTACGATTAAAGGAAAGTAAGATATAGTAAGAATATCACAACTAATCTATTTAAGAAATTATATAAAATTGGAAGTGTAATATGAAGCATGGTGGAAGAAACATTTCAAGACAATAGCCTTAGGGAAGATCCGTATTAGTCCTAGGATATGCTAATAATTACTATAAGGTCTTTCAACACCACAATTAATATTAAAACTTGTTACAAAGGTCACTTCAATATTATAAAGTACCAAACTACAGAAGTATTCATGAATGTAATAATGGAAGTGCGATGGATGATGTATTGCATATAAAAAATGGTGTGGTTTGAAACACCACGAATATGATATAAGATGTGTCGAATGAATAAAACCAAGGTTACAAATAAATTGAATATTTGCCTTTTAAAAATGTTTTACCGAGAAATGATGACATGTCACTTTAAACGATGTATCTTTTAAATAATTATCATACTTTCGTTTACAGGATTTTTCTATGAATAATTATCTTGTAGATATACAAATATATATAGGGATTTGAATGGTACTTATGATGACAGAGATTGAGAACTATGAGAATATACAGCATATTACTTTTTTGTTGTAAAATGTAACACAAATTATTCCCCGTAGTCATAATTACAATCATCTCTCACAATTTTAGTAATTGAAGATATATTTAGAACTTTACCAATGTTTGCCATATATTGAAAATTGTTTGAGATATGAAACTGCCGTAAAACGATGTTGATATTTTGTCCAGTTTAAATATGGCATATGGTAGATTGTGGAATGTTGACCTTTGAAAAGAATCTAAATTTCAATCCTATTAATTGTTTCATGCTTATGTTTGAAATTTACTGTTTTATGATCATAGTATTTAACACTGTGTTTGTTTAGATACGCATTGACCCTCCGGTGGCATTTGCATTACTGGTATTGCGAAGGCATCAACTTTTACCCTTTCTAAACATTTTTCGATATTATGCGTCTTTAGAATGTAACAGTAAATAAACATGTATCATTGTAATGTTTCGCGTAATGCTTATATTTTATACATAATACACAGTTTAAGTATCTATTATTCTGACGTAGTTCCATTAAAACTGTAACTTTATGCTGGTTTGGCAATTTGTTTCTATATTTGCACAGCAGAGAATGCCAAAAAAAAGTCTTTCTGTCAGTCTTCGCACCTTACCAAATTCTAGATTACTTTTATCGGTTCGTTTGGAATTTTTAAACGCTTAGCAAAATAAATGACGCACCTGCATACGTAGATACAATCCATTAACATGATTAATCCAAGTAATTTTATATAAAATAGCATTGCTACAAATTATTGCGTATTTATCTTTTAATTATATCTAACAAATTTTGACTTTCAATATTACTGTTACGTTAATTGAATATAGATACTGCGTTCTTGCATTAAACCTTTTTCTAATAGAGCTTTTCTCTACTTTCTAAACTGCTATTGGTGTTTAACATAATAGCAAATCGTTCATATGTTAGAGCGGGAAATAATATTATTTACATGTTGGAGAATAATTAAAATTAGTTTCATTCTGAACTTTTAAACTATTTGAAATTTGTAACGAATGAACAGAATGATATTTACCAGTTTTATTCTTGATCCAAGCATCATAATTATCATAATTATCATAACTATCTGTAAAGTAAATAAAATATTGATAGTCCAATAATATGAAGTATATAATACCTATTACTATTAACAAAACTGAAGATGAATATTCATAAAAGTAAATACGAGCTTTAAATATGATATATGTTTCTAATAACAAACTTTAGTATATTATAAAAATGAATCACATGTCTTTTCTAACTATTTAGATGAGTTTTCGTTTTCTTCAAATCTTACTGGCAAACTTTTTGTTATATAACAATTGTGGGAATGTCCATTGTCTTTTGAAGTTTATGGAACACATTTGAAGCTCCTTTATGTCACGTATTTTGATGAAAATATAATGATAAAATCCGTTAGATGTACCATATCCTGTGAAGGTTTTAATACTTACCCATACCAGTGTACAATCTTTAACTAAATTACTGACCAAATCCTAGCTTGGTACAAGTACTAGCGAAGTTCAATGGCTTATTCCAAAAAGGGCAATCGTTTTAAAGTCATACGATATTAAGTAACATTGTAACGGTTAGAGATCTAAATCTCTATTCCGTAGTTTTAAAAAAAAAGGTCTGTCGAGAGTCCGGATAATTTGGTTTAGTTTCCTATCCTGTAGTGCTTTCAGCTACTGTCGAGAGGAAGCTTAGTATCGTTCTCCGTATGCTTGGTTGTCAGCGCCAACGGTCATTTTTGGAACTACTCGTTCTACGTTTGAATAGCTCCGGGTTGGGCTAAATATAATAGTTCGGAATTGCTAAGGTGCAACATCACCTAATAAGTGAAGTAAAAATCGGCGGAGAAAATGTCTTTACAATGTTTGAAAATTCCAAGTATAATTAATTGTGAAGTTATTACCAGAATTGTTATATAGAGCAAATCCTAATATGAAGTTAATATATATATATATATATTTTTATCGTGAAGTGTGTTTGAGTAAGAAAAAGGATTTGGAAGTAAGTTTCATTACTAGTGACCATTTTGATTGTGATTCAACATGTGATAAACGGTCATTTAAGATGGTGTATTTTGTTATTGAATTTTGGAAGATCTCCTATTATTCAATTTATACAGTAAATTGGTAAGTCTTTAAATATATATATATTTAAGGTTAATATTTTTGTATCTATTTTGAAGTTTGTTGTAATTCAATTTCTATCAGTTGTATCGAAAATCACTTGCTTAGATTTTTGTATTCAACTCTATTTGACCATATATAAATCATACAGTAAGAATTACCTTCTTTTCTTATATAATTAATCACTATATAAACCTTAGTTAGCACATTTGTATTTGACATTTTGTACTTTAGATGAGCAATTATTTACTTTTCGATGTGATATAAATTCACGACATTTTTAAAATAATAATACTAAAAATAATTCTCCCCGATTTAGCTGAGCTAGATTCCTATTCTGAACAATTATCCTGAATTAAAGGACCTGAAGCTAATATTCTATTCTGTGCAACTGCATTTTTGTTTGGATTTTTTTATTTTCTAATGTGCGTTACACAGTTAAATTCCGAACTATTATCTTTCCTTACAAGCACCAAGTTTTGTATAGACCTTGTATAAGTGCTATAAGAGTAGTTTTCTTAAATGTATTTAAGAGAATGATCGTAAGGATAAATGATATTAGCAATCAGTGTCCTTGTTAAGATAGAGCAGTCAGAAGGTCAGTTAGGAGGTGTTTCTATTTGTACATTTACATACAAGAGACATATTTTTAAATCACGTAAACTTCAAGTTAATAATTTAGTGTCCAAGCAAGTTAAAAGTACAAAACGTTGCATTCTACATCATAGTTTTGTTGTTGTTAAGTACGCATCGAATCCAAAAGCTGTGCCTTATTAATTGTAATCCTTCTGATAGCAGGAGTATAAAAAAAAAACTCAATAAAATGTACAGGAGTTCTTCCAGTAATAGTCGTCCTGAAGGCTTGTGGTTAAACGGGTTTTCCAATGGTGACCATGGCCTCTTTGTTAGGAGTCATAGACTACGAACAGAAAGTAATAGTTCGAGTGAATTTTCAACTCCCGATCCTTTCTTGCATACCTATAGCGATTCTTCGTTAGTTACGTCTGGTAGCTATTCTTCATCGCGTGGTGACAGACAAGCAGGAACTAACATGATGCAAAATGTAAACAATGACGATACGACTCGAGCAGCCGTACCGTGTGTAAGTGCACATAGTCCTTTCGTCATGGAACAAAATTCATTGATAAGACAAGAACCAGTTTCTGTTCCGATGGAACCAGGTTTTCATAAGTTTGTAGAAAAAGAAGGAAATAAAAACACAAATCCTTTTATTTCTCTTACCGATAATCAGCCAACAGTATTGGAAAATAGTAGACTTATAAATATTGGAGTACCTTTTTCTACCAATATTGACAAGTTAACAGTAGATATAACTAGTAACAGCTTCACAGACATATGTAGATCCATACCAGTATGTGACGGGAGTAACGACCTATTAATTTTTGAATTTTTGTTATCGGTTTATCGGATTGTCAAGCAAGGCATATATCCGATAGAGGCAATACTCATGGCATCTATTGGGAAAACTCGTGGTGGTTTTCATACTGAATTGTTAAGAGAAATAGGGTTATCACATGATTGGATATACATAGCAAATGTTATTTTTACAAATGTAGTCACACCCATAGGCCAGAGATATATTTATGATAAATATATTTACTGTTTACAACAGACTACAGAAAGTGTGTTGGAATACGTAAACAAAGTGATAGACAGTTTTACGATTTGTTATGGTGGTATGCAGGACGATAAATTGAGAGATATATTGTTGCGGGGTTTGAACCCAGTAGTCAGACATGAGGTTTTTCGATATAATATACCATCATCTTTACCAGTATTTGTGCAGGAATTAAAGAAATACAGCGTTCACCAGCGTCATGTTGACATGTATAATTCGTTGGTAGGTGCCAGGCGTGAAAGGTCGAACTTTACAATTCGAGGGAAGACAACAACACCGAGGTGTTTTGAATGTTTAGGTCCGCATCTGGTAGCTCAGTGTGATCTACGACGTAGATTCGTTAGTGTTAATAGAGCTACGATTAATAATAATGATAGACAGAAATATGCGAGTGGGCAAGGTTCTAGCTTCAAAACTGACAGGACCTCAGTTCGATCTCAATCTTTGAGATTAAACAAGCCAGAAGTTAGTACAGAAAACTATATAAGCCAAAAATATAATGCAAATTGTGTCCTGGCATCGCACTCAAGAAAACTAGTGGCGGCTTTTATAACAGGCTACATTTTAGGTGCGCAGAATTGTGGCGCCATCGATAGTTGTGCTTCCGCTTCGTTAGTAAATAAAGAGAGCTTTTTAAAATGGAATAGATCTTTGAAAAGACCGGTTAAGATTTTCACAGAAAAATTTATTGGTGTTGGTGTAGGAAATACGAAAATCAAGTTAGACAGTGCGGTATTGTTACCAGTGAGATTATATCAGAAAGTATATAGACTCAAATTTTATTTAGTACCTGAACTTAAACCTATATTTTTGATAGGCATAAACGAATTGAAAATGTTAAAGGCGCGAGTAGATATTGAAAACAATCAATTATATCTTGGAATAGAAAAAGTGAATATACCTTTATGGTATGAGTATAAGGAAAACTCGTCTTCGGACAATTTACATGACATTAATAGTGTTTCTCAAAGTGCGGAACAAGTAACATTCAGTGACAGTGTTAACATTTCAAATATATTTTTGAATTCTGAGTTAATGAATATTCAAGATAAATATGTGTGTTTAGGGAAGGAAGATGATGTAAGGGGCACCGTTAAGGTAGGTTCCTCTGAGTGCACCCCTACGAGGGAGATGGAGCCGAATGGACAGCAGATACATATTGCATCCAGAGATCTTCAATCCTCAAATCCCTTTAATAAAGATATTCCTCATCCCTCTAATCTTTATTATGGTCGCGTTGATAGGTCTATGGAGCACAGGGTTGCCACATCAGATAGAGAATCACGAGTGTCTCATATAAAGAAGATGATCTTGCGTACTCATGATGGGATCAGTGGTCCATCACATCTCCACATCAATAGTGATCTAACTTCCTCAGTGGCCCATCCAGCATCCAAACATCAACAGATGAGAGGACAGCATCCTTCATTAGATGAACCGGGAACATCTTCCAGTAGTTGGTTGTTACCTTCTCCAAATGGACATAGTGATCATCAATCAATGGGATGCACAGGTTTATGGGAGAGAAGAGATGCTACATCTGGAGTTACAGTTCAGAGTGACAGCAGTGTTGCCAGTTCTATAGTGAATACAACATTAGTTGAGAATGGTACAAACAATTTTCGGACTTCTTTTATTCATCGAACTTCTTCGAAGGTTGGGGACTTAGACCATACCTTAGGTTCGGTACACAGTGTTGCCAGACTTAATCCTTTTCTTAGTGACAATGAAAATCCACGTTTACATTTGGAACTTAAACAATCCAGATATGTGAATGAACATGAGTTAACATCCGAACATGATGTTCTCCCATCATGTTCAAAGAGTAACAGTGTTGCCATCTTCATGCAAGAAAACACCAGTGATAATGATTCAAGAGAAGAAGATAAAACTTCTTTGTGTAATGAAAATCTGATGGATTTTAATCAACTTTCTGCTACTCGGAAGTGTAGTGTTGCCAACTCTAAATATTTGAAGAATTCTTTATTAGATAATGATGGTGATTTGGAACTTCAACCTCTTATCAAACATGCATCTTTTTCGAACTCAGTATCGTGTATTAACAATAATAATGATCCATTTACTTTAAATCTTCATCATCCGAGATTCCAATTTAGGTCCAATGATAATAGATGTCTCGATCCTACTAATGATAGCAGAACTAGTGGTGGAAATGGAGGAGCGGCTTTCCATGATGGTGCCAGTCCAGTCCAAGGTTCCAGTCAGCTATTTGGAAGTCAGGAAATATGGATGGAGGCTAAGCCAAGCAGTGTTCCCGGTAGTCCAGCCAAGCTGAACTTAGGTACTTCTGCCAGTACAAATGATTCTGAGTGTTCATCCCGAATGTTCCAGATCCTGAAGGACGATGATCGACCACCAGCTATGACAGTGGATCCAATTCTCCTAGAACAAGATCCTAGTTTGGATGAATATATAAAAAAGTTAAGTATAAAGTATCCTAGTGTATTTTGTAATAGAGTAGGAGAAGTTCCTAATTTTCAATATAATATTCAACTTAAAGATTATAAACCAATTAGACATAAGGCATATCCGATGTCCAGGGTTGCACAAAGAGAGTTAGACAAAATATTAGATTCACTATTGGAACAAAATATTATTCAACCTAGTTCAAGTGAGTATGCTTTCCCATGCTTTTTAGTGGGAAATAGGGATGGTTCTAAGAGGCTAGTTGTCAACTATACTGATCTGAATAAAGAACTAATAGTCAATACTCAATATACACCACGTATTGAAGATGTCTTAGCAGAATTATCAGAAGGTGTTGTGCTATCTAGAATAGATATAAAGAAAGCTTATCACACTATAAGATTAGCTCCAGACTCATATAAATATACTGCATTCCTCACGCATAGAGGATTATTTGAGTTTAAGTATGTTCCATTTGGCATTGCCTCTGGATTTTTTCTACTTAGTAAATTGATAACAGATATTTTGTATCCTCTGAAAGATCTAGGAGTAAGTTGGTATGCAGATGATGTAGTAATTGCCAGTTCCGATATTCCTTCACATATGAAAACATTAGATTTAGTCCTGAGTAAACTTGCTCAGAGTGGATTAACGTTGTCAGTAGATAAGTGTTGTTTCTTTCAACGACGAATTTCCTATTTAGGTCAAATAATAGAAAATGGTAAAATGTATTTAGATCCATCTCGATTAGAAGTAATAAGGAAACTACCAAGACCTAAAAATAGGCGCGCTGTAATTGCCTTGTGTAGTTTTGCTCAATATTATAGTAGGTATATACCAGATTTTCAAGAAATTTTAGAGCCTATTAGTCGTCTACGTTCTCCTAAGGTTCCCTTTGAGTGGAAAGAAGAACAAGATGTAGCTCTTAAGAGATTGAAAGAATGTTTTGAAAGTCATGTAATATTGAAATTACCGGATCTAAATAAGCCCTTCGTTATCTCAAGTGATGCCTCATGTCATTCAATTGGAGGAGCTATCTCACAATTAGATGCTGAAAATAGACTAGTTCCTGTAAGTTTTTATTCTAGGAAGCTTAAAAAGTATGATGTAAACAAGCCAATCTTTGTTCTTGAACTCATTGCAGCTTTAGAAACCATGGAACGTTTTCGTACATTTTTACATCAACCCTTTGAGTTGAGAATCGATAATTTGGGTCTAGCTTATGCTCTTAGGAACTTGAAAAGAGTTAAGAGATATGGTAGTTTATTATATAGGCTTTTTGAATTTAACTTTACACTTAAGAGTGTACCTTCGTCCTTAAATGTAACTGCAGATTTCTTATCACGTTTACACAATATAGAAGATTTCGAAGATTTTAATGAAGACCCCTCATTAGATGAAGAGGTCATTAACTTATTTATGGTTAATATATGGAATATGCCTTATGCACAACTTTCTATTAAGGATCATCAAGAAAAGGATCCCGAATTAAGCCCTATAATTGCTAGGTTGAAAAACAGAGAGGAGGTTCAGGGATATAAACTTGTAAAGGATATCCTATGCAAGCGTACTAAAGCTTTGAGGAACCCTTACAAGATTTGTTTGCCCAGGAGTTTATCAAGAAACATCATTGAATTCTACCACTCTTATATTCTTTCAGGGGCGCACTTGGGTTTTTCCAAATGTGCTTCTAAGATCTGTGCAAGATATACGTGGCCAGAAATGATAGCAGAAATTCGAGATTATGTGACTTGTTGTATTGAGTGCCAGAAGTCCAAAAGTAAGAATACTAAACCTATGGGACAGTTGGTATCAACCTATGAGACGTTTCCAAACGGAAGATGGTCCTGCGACGTCATTGGACCACTCGTACAGTCCAGTTCGGGCCGATTTTGTTTAATTGTTGTAGATTCTTTTACAAAAAGAATTTTCTTAGAACCTTTTAGAACTTTATCTAGCCAAGTAATTATAAATAAGCTATATAAGTTGATGTGTCGTCATGGATTTATCCACGCCTTATGCCATGACAATCACTCTGTGTTCGTATCAGAAAGATTCCAGGATTTCTTGTATGCAAACGGTATCAGGGATATTAGAATAGCACCGTACCACAGTGGAAGTAACGCAAGTGAACGTTACATACGAGTGATCAAGGACTCTTTGAAAGCATACTTTGCAACGAAGCAACATCATTGGGACAAAGGCATTCATGAAATTGAATTTTCTCTGAATACATCTGTCCACTCAGAACATAAACACAGTCCGATGGAATTAGTATATACATATCCAGTGTTTGATCCACTAGATGTGAAATGGAATGTTGATTCACTTGATGTTCGACACAGGGATCCAGATATCTGGTTGAATGCCTTACGGAATATGGAACGAGCATGGCTGCGTAGAAAGAAGCTATACGACAAAAACAGAGTAGTGTCATCATATCGAGTGGGAGATAAATTATTAATTAAGTCCCAATTCCAACCTTCCCTTGCAGATAAGGTTACGAAAAGCTTATGTCATCGATGGCTAGGGCCATACACTGTTATTAAGCTGTTAACGAAAAATACAGTCCAGGTACAAAATGATTCGGACGAGCGTGATATTAGGAAATGTCACGTCTCTTTAACAAAGAAATTTAGGGTACCACGATCATAAAGATATGTGTTTACAATCTGTAAATTGTTATAGTGAGATAAATTATTGTAAAAGTGATGGTATTGGTTGATATTTCTATATGAATACATCATAATTTCATAGTTCATTTTTACTTATGTATATAGTCAAATCATTGATATCATTCTTGTATAAATGTTATTTATTTGTATTGTTCCGGAACTCAGTCATTAGGTATTGTAGTATGATTGTTATCATTTGTATGTTTCTATCTTGTAAAAAAATTTAAATTAATGTGTACACATATACTAAAGTACTTTTATTTTCAGGAATAACAAAGACCTTAATGTAAATTGGAAGATGTAAATTCGCTGATTCGACTATTCCATAATTATGTATTTGGCCTTATTATGTGGATGTTATGGAATGAATGAGCTCATCACTCTCATAATTTATCATCTAGTCATTGAGAAATTGGAAATATCTGAAGAAATCTACCATCAAGATAACTATTAATACTCACACATATATAGATTTGAAATAATGGAAAGAATTAAATTTGTCAACTTTTAATAAGACAAATATATATGCTTATATTTAAAGTTATATATGATGATAAAATTCTATATATATATATATATATATATATATATATATATATATATATATATATTACATATTATTCAGCTTATTATTTATTGTAAAATAGGAGATCAATATATATATGTATGTATGTATGTATAGAGCAGATTTTGTATAATTTTGGATATGAAGTTTGGTTATGTATTTAAAATTTATGAATGTATATTGTTGTCATACAGTAGATTATTTTTACTTTACGTAGTTATTTGGGAATTTTCTTTAGTTCTATTCTATTTAAGGTTTGCATTTAATTTTATTTAATTTCCTTTGGTTTTCTTATTTTGGGTTAGTTTATAGTAGTAAATAGTAATTAACAATTATTCGACAACAATATAACTTCATAATAGCATTTAGCTTACAGGTTGTTATACATTAGTGACATTAGACTTAAGAAACTAGATTATTATTATAAAAAAAATATTGCATTTTTTTTAAATGGACGAAGGGATGTGTGTAACGGTTAGAGATCTAAATCTCTATTCCGTAGTTTAAAAAAAAAGGTCTGTCGAGAGTCCGGATAATTTGGTTTAGTTTCCTATCCTGTAGTGCTTTCAGCTACTGTCGAGAGGAAACTTAGTATCGTTCTCCGTATGCTTGGTTGTCAGCGCCAACGGTCATTTTTGGAACTACTCGTTCTACATTTGAATAGCTCCGGGTTGGGCTAAATATAATAGTTCGGAATTGCTAAGGTGCAACATCACCTAATAAGTGAAGTAAAAATCGGCGGAGAAAATGTCTTTACAATGTTTGAAAATTCCAAATATAATTAATCGTGAAGTTATTATCAGAATTGTTATATAGAGCAAATCCTAATATGAAGTTAATATATATATATTTTTTTATCATGAAGTGTGTTTGAGTAAGAAAAAGGATTTGGAAGTAAGTTTCATTACTAGTGACCATTTTGATTGTGATTCAACATGTGATAAACGGTCATTTAAGATGGTGTATTTTGTTATTGAATTTTGGAAGATCTCCTATTATTCAATTTATACAGTAAATTGGTAAGTCTTTAAATATATATATATTTAAGGTTAATATTTTTGTATCTATTTTGAAGTTTGTTGTAATTCAATTTCTATCAGTTGTATCGAAAAGTCACTTGCTTAGATTTTTGTATTCAACTCTATTTGACCATATATAAATCATACAGTAAGAATTACCTTCTTTTCTTATATAATTAATCACTATATAAACCTTAGTTAGCACATTTGTATTTGACATTTTGTACTTTAGATGAGCAATTATTTACTTTTTCGATGTGATATAAATTCACGACATTTTTAAAATAATAATACTAAAAATAATTCTCCCCGATTTAGCTGAGCTAGATTCCTATTCTGAACAATTATCCTGAATTAAAGGACCTGAATCTAATATTCTATTCTGTGCAACTGCATTTTTGTTTGGATTTTTTTATTTTCTAATGTGCGTTACAACATACAACATTGATTTCAATACGTTGCAAGAATATAGCAAATGTCAGGTCCAACGTTAAACAGAGTTTTTGGAAAAAGAAGAATGCTTTGGAATTTCCTCATTTTTATAATTATCTATTTCGAACTATGTAAGTTTGTTATACGCTGTACTATAAAAACATTAAATATTATATGTATTACTTTAGTAAATACATTGTAACCTTCTTTTGGTAGGTCTATCAATAAAGGAACATGATAAAAACTCAGCTGCAAGTAGGTACCAAATACGTTTAAAATTCATTTCATAACCGTTCAATAGTTATAACATTACGTGATAATAAAGAGCAAGAGAAATAGTTTTCAGTGTGACGAAATAAATTGTGGGAACTCCACCTTCTTCCTTTAAATCGAAATTACCAAAAAGTTTTAACACAGTTTTGTTTACATTATAATGAAATTATGCATCCAATGATGAATTTATACCTCCAATTACACCTTTCTAACTTAAGGCGATCGTGATAAAGTAAATTTCTTTCATAATTTTAATCCAACACCCTCCCTATTATATGTATTTTAATCAGTGTAGCATAATAAACATTCAGTATATTGTAGGAGGTAAATATATTGATTTATTTCAAATTAGTTATCAGTTTTCCGTAATACTATCATAAACAAGAACTCCTTAATTTTATATCATATATTGTACCCGTAATTTGATGCTATAGTATTTTTAAAGACACTCATAACGCTGATAAGGAGCAGAGCACAGTATGAGGGGTTACTCAATATAATTTAGTCATGAGAGAATTGGTTTCCACCAGAATGTATATCTCATATATATTGTTTCGAATGAAAGACACTAGCAACATTTTTTTCTGTATGCAGTCAGAGGGAAGTGTCTTTTAAACATAAGAGTAACTGATACAGACCAACCTATTAACAAAGAAAATAAAATATGAGAAATATTTATTAGCAGAGTTATAGGAGAGAATACATGATCAAAGGCTATTCGTAAATTTATAGCATCAGTGTAATTTTCTAATTATATATGATAAATTCAAAGTAGTCAGTTTATCAAGTGACAATGCAATATTATACCAAGAACAAATTTCTAGGCATATGTATCCAGTGCACTGTCTAAAAACTGTTTAAAAGCCAGTGTAGAACTGTGTAAAATCATTCTGGTGTCCCAAGACAACACAAAGTTTATTAGTGCAATAACAAAGTGCGAAGAAATAAAATGTTCTCTCACCAAATGTGCACCCAAACTTTTTTGTTCCCTGAATAACTGACAGTAATATTCTGGACTTCGGAACTTTGAAATTATTTACAGATTTACGAAAATCTTATGAATCGATGTAGGAAGTAATTTGCACTAAAAATGAATAACATTAAAATATAACTCTTGTGGAAAACGTTGGGCGGTTGTACGCTTTTCTATCATCTTCTATAATTCATATACCATAAAAGAGTACAACAACAATTATTGATTAGTAACCAAATAAAAAAAAATTACCAAGTGAGTATCAAAGCAACTGAAAATGTATTGAATCTCTAGAAAAACAAACCAACTAAAACGCATTAGTATCGATTTTAATACATCGAATTCCTTTAATTGTGCGGATAGATAATAAGCTTGCTTATTACGCATGTTGGTGAGAATTTGGAGGTCAGAAAGCGTGTTTATCTTATTTAGAGCAGATATTTCTTCATTTGCTGAGATACTACTTTGTTTTGAAGGTATTATTACATTCCAAAGAGAAGCTGAGTATTTCAAAGAGTGAACTGTGAGTTCTGCTCAAAAATATCGTTACTTTTTTATGAATTCTTATGCTATTACTTAAAACGCGTTATTTATAAACTGACCTGCTTTGTTGCAAAATTCATAATATTAAGGGATTTAAAAAATTCAGGCTTGCAATTATATGTGCCAAACTTGTTTGTGCCACTTATATGTGTTAATATAAAGGTGTGTCAAATTTGTTTAAAATTGCTCATTACTTTTATGAATACTTTTTGGAAAGAAACTAGATCGTTTTGTTACATACGTATAAGTTATATACTAAGAATGCGTTTTCTGTCTATGGTGTTTTATACATTTATGCTAAATTGTATTTGAATATTCTTCCATGGTTTTGCTTTCAAAATTATTATTTCATTTTATAATCTTTTGATCATGGTAAATCTCAGGGAGAAATCGCTTTCACGTTTTCATCAAAGCAATGTTACTCTTTTCAGAATACACAATTGAACATATTATTATATTTCGGTTTACGAATTTTTTGGTAAATATTCAGATTATATTTAGGAGTTTCTGCAAACAATATGTTCTAAAGAAATAATACGTACCATTCTCGTCCTTGTTAGCTGCATTAGTATGATTGTTGATGTCTGGAAATATAGATAATTATTATTAAATGACTGGATTAGTAAATGAAGTAAGAAAATAGGGATTCACAATTCCTGTCAATGGTACTTTAATAACAACTTCAAATAAGAATAAACACTTCCTTCACATATAAGTTTTCTTCATAGTAAGTAATTTTCGAGAATAAGAACTAACGATTTTCGACTGTATATATATTTGTAATGTTTAGCTTTGTACAGTTTATCATATAGCGTTTTGCATCTATTACAGAAATATGGAAAACGTAATTATGGTTTTTGTTATTACAATGTCTTAATTATGCAGACTAACTCAGTAATACTTAAATTTATAATTGAAGGATAGGATTGATATAACAGTTCTATGTAAAAAAAAGTCAATTCCATTCGAAATTTTTATAACAGAGTTTTGACTATTTAGGAACAAAATGTTTAGTTGCAACCTATATATTATACAAACACTGTACTGAAAGCCTATTTCAATATAATCTTGCTTACTTTTTACACTGTGAATATAATAGAAATACTATAATTTTCTACATGTTATTTGTGGTCATATATTGTGCAATCCTCTTAATTAGTCATGTTAGATACAAGCTACATAATTTAATGAATAAGTTTTTCGTTGGTAATACGTATTTATGTTTCAGAACTAAATGTATTTTGTAATGAAGTTGGTAAGAAAAGAAAAGAGTCAGGAAAGGGGAACATAATATACAAAACAACAATTTTCATGAGGTGTTCATTAAACGAATTCTCTTAGGACTTGTAACAACGCAGATAGAAAAGAAATACAAAAGTATCTGCAAAATTCTCAGGAATATGTTGACAAAGATCTATTAACCAAATCACTTAATACTGTTAGATTATTGCGAATCGATTAATTGATATTTTGCTTTTCAGTATCATGACAACTTTCACAACGCGCATAGTTAAAATACATATTTAAATGTGTGCCTGATACCCCTATATAACATTAGTAAGTCATTAAAATTCATTGCTTTAAATGAGTTAACAGTTTTAGATACTTAGTTACACTTGCACATGGTGGAAAGACTACAAGGTAGATGCAATGCAGTGCTAAATTCTTGTCACTCTGGCGCATGACGTCATTTTGGTCGCAGACGCGGCAATGAAAGTCAGATGAACTTTTAACAAGCGCTTGCTCGCTGGTATCTTACACGCAAACTTCTCTTCTATTTATAGTGATCTTCAACGAAGTAAAAATTTAGTACAAACCATAATTATATAAACGTTATATAAACGTAATGTAATCAATGCTTAATCTAAGTGAATTAAAAGGAAGATATTTACAATAGCAAAAAAAAAAAGAGTAATATCAGTTCATATTAAAATATTTTAAAGCTTGAACAAACTAATATTGCTCACTACATTTTTCTCTTTTTTTTTCTTTCCTTTTTTTAACATATGAAGTAATACACTTGAGTATGCATAGGTCTGAATAGTCTAAAATGCAATGTGTCGTTAATGCATTTCATTTTTATATATTTATGTATGTTCAAGCATATTTTCTTATCACATTGATCGGTTTTGATTTACTATTATTATTATTATTATTAATAATATTATTATTATTATTATTAGTATTATGTTTAGAAGAGAATTCTTTACTAATGACCCCATATAAATTTTGAGAATATCTCAAGGGAAAATTCATGGTTTTCGTAAACAGAAATGCATGTACGCATATTTTCGTTATACTTGGAAATTTTTTTTAGGTGTTGCTCCCATGTGAGTTTCGTCAGAATCTCAGGGGAGGTTAAAAACTTTATTGAGCAGAGAAGCACGTATTTAATATTTTAAACATAGTTTTTATTTTTGATTTATAAAAAAATCATCTTATTTGAAGTCGCTGATCGTTTATTTATAGAATTTTTATTTAAACAAAGGTTTGGTGAAACTGGCAGTTCTCTGAGTATTAGTGTCAAAATTTACTCCATAACAAACTGTATTTATTAAACATTTGTACGAAATAAGACGTTTCATACACTATTGTGTTCTGAAAATATATAGAAATAAATATGTATATACAAAGCACATCAAACACAGAAATTGAAACTTTAGTATTTCAAGCAAGAAACAAAGTACTAGGCGTAAGTGAAGACGATGTAGGGGTGTTACGGCTAGACTATTAAACACATAAACCATAAAATTACATAATTTTGTTAATTTTCCTGATAGTTTTCTCTTTTGTGTCCCGTGGACTAAAGAATACAAAAGATAAATGCAAGTGAATAATTATGTGGAATTTAATGGAATGAGAATGCGGGAGTACCCCGAGAATCTTACGGACACGATGTTGTCCACCACAAACTCACTTGACCGAGAAGCGGACCAGTACCCCTTGCATCAGAGGTGAGCCTTCTGCAACTGAGCCACCGTGGTTCCTTGAATGGTCGAGAATCTACCATATTTTTAAATTTACAGCGGTCATTCTTAATTTTGTAATTCTGGAGGGGTCTACTAAATATGTATATGTAATTATCCACAGTTATGATTAAAATGAACAAAAATTTCAAAACCTAAGTGTAAAAATTTCCCGACAATGTCGCCCTGACATGGTAGGTGGATACTTTATTCTTTTGATCTAATACATTGTTATATATCTTTGTAATCGTTAATCGTTATTACGAACCATCGATTCGTAAGTTAATTTGAAGGGCAAGTCCCGTTTTAGCACCGGGGCTACAGGAAATGCAGACCTGCAGAATGAAATGGGACCGAAACTACTTTAACGCGTTCAATCCTCTCCATTTGCGTAACTCAAGGGAGGTAAGCCTCCTAGATCATCGTGCCTTCCTTCTCGAGTTACATGTCTGCCTCTGTGGGGAAAATTTTCTCTCAATATCTTATGTAGAAAGAAGTGATGATAGAAATGATAACATCTGTTGGTTCCCCTCCCTCATGATTTCGAATCAGGATCTTGCGTCAAAGTTCGTCTTTTAAAATCGTACTATTGGATTTTTGTATGCAGAATCAACACAAGCTTCTGTAGCTCTATAAACTATTAATACTAAAATGAAACTAAATAATGAGATCGCATTTTATATTTTTAATTAACATTGCATTTATTTATTACCTTTATGTAAAACTTACCATATTTTAGGTTTATTTTGTCCTGTCGCCTGCAAGCTAAAATTCATTTCTGGAGACATTCCCCGTCTTTTTGAGGAAATCTGAATATTTTATATTAGTTCCCTTAGTTTCATGTAATAACTACTACAGCCGTACACTGCACAGTTAGGAATTCTCGATATCATTTAAAAGAACTAAGGAACAAAGAATTTCCACTTGTCACTTAAAGACATGCGCATGCAACCACCTTGTAGTCTTTCCAACATGCACTTGAAGAAACGAAGCTCAAGTTTTCACAGATGACAGGAAAAAAATACATCTGCATAAAGCATGGAAGCTTTATCACTGTGCTACAAGTTTCAAATGTTAAACCAATAATAACATTATAACCAACTGAAACTGTGGTGTATACTCAGTGCAAATTCTATTATTACCATGAATCTTCTTCCCACTGTGCATTAGGGTAGAGCGAAAATATGAAAGAGAAAATTTTAATTTGGTAGACCCATAAAAAGTTTACTACTTGTCAGCGAAACACTTCTGTAAATTTTATGAAATTTCGTGAATAATTTTAGGGTGCTAACAATCACTGAACTTTTGTCATTTAACCCTTTTAAATTATATCGTTTCAAATGGAACGATGGCCCAGTATGTTCATTGTTGGCTTAAAAATGAAGCAACAAAGCTTTTTCTTAGTTTTTTTGTCTTTTTTCAAACATAGAGGCATTTTAGAACTCGTTTCGTATAGTCTTTTGCATTTCTGCGTCGAGACATTAGGGTGATGACATCATAAATTTAAAAAAACGTTAGGCTTATTTTCATTATTTTTTGACGGGCTTATTTTTGCACCTAGAAGGTCGAAACATTGCACCCATAAATTCTATTGGCATTATTATTTTTTCAATTTCTTTTCAGATCTCTGCGTTAAAGCAGAGAGGTCCAGAGGGGCAAAAAGGTGAGAAAAAGATTTTTTATTTTTTAAAAATACTTTTTTCCGATTTTTCCGCCTCAGGTACATAATGGAGACATAAAACCGTTTGAAAGGCCATTCTATTATGAGGAGAATGAGATTTGAACCATGATCCTAGCAAAAATAAAGATATCTCAGGAAATTCTTATCTGGGATCCTGTTTTATGCACGCATCTGAAATATTCTGAAGATATTCTTAGCACATTGTTAAATATTTCTTGTCTTTTATATTTCTAATGTTTCCTTTGTTAATTCTATTTTAATTTTGAATAAAACGTCTAATTATTTAATTTCCAAAGTTTTAAAGTATATGTCATTTTTTCTAAAAATGGTTTAGCGTTAGTTTGTAAAATAATAAATCTACCGTTTTATTGTTCAAAGAAAATATTGTTATTTATTTTTTATTCTATTTTTAAATATTTACATTTTTATGAACTACTTCTGCTAAAATGAATTTTTGTCCGTTATTTATGTATACTTGTGTTTGAGATTATTAGTTTGAAAGTGATTGTTTAAATCTTTCCTCGTAACCTATATTGATTTTCGAAAACAGAAACTACGTTCTCTAAACTTTAGTCACAACTAATAGTCCAATGTCATGGATGATTACAAAATGGCCCTTTAGATTCCCGAATATCATTTACTATGACTTCTTTCACGATATTATAGAAACGACTTTGTTGAATGTAAGACAAGACAATTTTCTTGACTTTAATTTTAAAATAATAGTTATTAAATATTCTTAGTTTTTGTTCAGTGTTAACTTTTTGAATCAACGTTTCACATACCTTGACCCTTGTGTTTTCCTTTCTCACTCCCTTTCCACTTTTCATGTCCTTCTCCACCACCTCCTGTATTAAAATTATACAGAAAATGCTTCATTAAACCCATAAAAAAAGCCATTTAATAAAAATGTTAGTTTGATTAAATATGAGAAGTGTAAATAACATGTTATTCATGCTTCATATTACGTTTAGATCACAAGAATATCATGCAGAATTACTAAAGTTGAAAAAAAGCAAGGTAAGTTGTAAGGTACGTATAGAATATCAGGACCTTGGAATGAAAGATCAAACTCGAAACATTTTTTCTTTTATTTTTCTCCTAGTATCAGGCAGATCTGGATAATAACACATAAATAATCCTTTTGTCCTGTTTCATTTTTAGTAATTCCCACAGTCTCTAGATAAACAAAGATACGCCCTTGGTATCTTAGAGAGTTTGCAAATATTTCAGTTTGATTTCCCAACACCCTGATTTCAGGATTTGCTCTTTATCTTCCAAGGTTCTGATATAGAAAAGTTTACAATGTCCTTTTTTTAACTTTGCATTATTTACTTACAATATCTGTATATGTTAAACTCCGAAAAGAGAACTAGTCAAGATTTTGAAAATGAACTAATTGAAAAATGAGCAAGAATGAGTGTTATCATTTTCTACACTGAGATAATTTAAATAGAGATAGTTTTATAAATAAATTTTATATTTTGAAGAGTATTTATGCAAAATGTTGAATCTTAAAAGCTGACAATCTTATACAACAAATCCTTAATATAGTATAAATTTGACTTGGCCATTTTTAATTCACTAATGGGTGTCACTTAAACTAAAGCTTAGTACAGAATAAAATGAAATCTTTGAGTTTATCGTCCCACGATTACGCCCCTTAGGATAAAGGGAACAATGATCAAGGCAAGTGAATGATGATGGAAGAAAGTAGTAAGAAATTGGACATCTCCGAGAAAAGCCACGAGCACGCTGTCTACGACATACTTACTTTGCAGGGAATCGAACAACGAAAACACACAAAAGAGGCAAGCTCTCTTCAACTGAGCTACCATGCCCTCAGCCTCAGTGTACTCATTAGGTCTAATGCTTCCAATTTCAATGAGGTTTATGTGTGCTTACACTTACACACAACCGAACTTGCTGCAGTTTTTCTTCAGTTTTGTATGCGATACATTCCCATTACGGACATTAATATAATTACGTTTTATAATATAATTACATCACTCTAATGAGTGTTCGCAACTATCTTTCATTTCCTTTTGCTTGTGGTTAATAATTGGAATGTGTTTGCTCTAATCGGTACTGTTTCTCCTACTCTACATACCCTTATAGGGATCTTTTTTATATTATCTTGTTCGAAAGTGAACTCAAACACGAATGAGTTACCTTTGCGCGTTTGAACATACAGAATTTGTGTATATTGAAACTATGACGTTTCCCTGTACTCTTAACATTAACATTTTTTGCATTGGCTTACATTTACATATTTTTGCATTGAATTACATTCGCATTTTTTGCACTGCATAATATTCACATTGATTTCCATTGAAATACATTAACTCGTTTTCCATTTCTTACATGCACATTTTTGCATTGCCTTACATAAACATTGTTTTGCATTATCCCGCATTCATATGTTTGCATTTTCTTACATTCACATTTTTTGCACTGCTTTGCAGAGCTAGGAAAACTTAAATTGCAATTATTGCATATTGCTATAGTGCATCCCATGTCCTTTAACAAGTAGTATAGCACGGCAGCCCTCTTCCATGTATATTTTGTACCAGCCTAGACAAAGGTTTCTAAAGGAATCTTTACCGATGTGCCACTCATTTTTATGTATTAGTACCTGCTGTATCAGTAAACAAATATCACCGTCACTTTATCACAGAATACAAACTTCGGTTATTCATATATTCTTCTGGTAATTTCTGGCTAATATTTCGAAACAATCGCATATTTCAAACAGATTAAGTATCTCAAGTTGTTTATTTTGTAGACGTCGTTAGTTCCACGAGAGCAGTGCATAAATGTATGATATATTTAAAGTAGACGTGTGATTACTTTTAATCCCAAATTTTGTCATTGTAATCAAAACGTTCTCAATGCTTCTGATTGAAACAGTTACAGTGATTAAAATGTATATTTCGTCGTCTTACTGTTTGTGTGAGATATGCGATATATGACACTTTCGTTTAGTGCTAGTCTTAAGTTGCCTTGTGACTCGTTAGGTCTCTTCGTGATGACCCAAGTGCGGTTACTACAAACAGCTTATATTTATAAATAAAAGAAGTAACTGATAATATAAATTGATATATTTCAGATACGGCTTCACCTTGAAGGAAAATGTCCAAGGGCGATGTGAGAAAGACAGAAACTCAATCTAGTATGGAAAAACAAATATCGCGATTCATGTTGTCGGTTACCTTCTGATTAACCAGAAATAATACAATGCAAGTATTCAATTTAGCTATCAGGCTAGAATTACGATACTACTTCATTTGTTAAAAAAAACTAATTTATAAACTGTACAGTCTGTAATGCCAAAGACACAACCAACTCCAAAGTAGCACTTTGTTATTGGATAATGTATATGAGGAGCAGGCAAGATAGTTAAATTGTATAATTTTAGGCTCGCGTAGTACGTACTAAACTAATATAAGTAAGTAAAATTGTATTGGTATTACTATTAATTTACTTTCTATTGAACTTAGTTCAGGTGTATTTTCATTTACAAAACTTCTAAACATAATGGAGAATATGCCAAATTGAATCTAGCTGACCATCATGTCGCACATGCAGCTGGAATTAAAATAAGAAGTCCCAAAACTGCTTCCATCTTAGTCACTGATTCTTATTTTAAATTTGCTTATGCTCTTTGAATACGTAAATTTTTGATTTTCTATATTGAAAGTTTGGTCCTATATTTCCAATCCTTTTCTGTTTAAAATCGTTATAATAATCGTGAAAATTTCGACGAGTTTTAGTAAAAGAAACCATTATTGGTATCCCTGTGCAACGACCAAATCCTCATCTTTCCACAGTAAAGGTGATTATTCTGCTCCGCTTAGGCTTTCTTAGAGAATAACGTACAGTAGAGCTCACTGTTGTCAAAATTGTTTAAGAAGAAAAATTCGAAACATCGTCTAAAAACAAGTATTCCACCTTGCATTGGTTGGTGCTATTGTTTAGGAATATGTGACCGTTTGCAAATCCAACATAACATTTTAAGGTAAGCTTATTTTATTCTGCGAAAGCTAAGAGTTATGAACTTCAGTCATTGCAATATTTTAGAGAAGTACACAAAGATATCGCGTTTATAATTATGGTCTGAAACTATCGCCAAAACATTGCAATTCGCCAAAGATTGTATTGGCGTGAAGTTAAGAAAACATATAGGCCTGCGTCTTAATTACCTTCTTCTCTCGTCGGGGAAACAATATTCCCCAATAATTCTAAAGACGAATTTGATTTCACTAAAATTCAATATCGCCGAGAATGAACTGTTGAATACTTACCGGGAAATAATTTGATCGCAGAGAAATGTTTGTCTTAAATGTTAATCATTCCGTTTACGTTATTGACAAGAGAACATTCATGATAGTATAGAGAATAATATACGATATATCTTGTTTAGCCAGATTAATGATACTTAGACATTCAAGTTATTGTAAGTGCAACCTTCTTTTCACTTTCTTCAAGTACAATTATTCTTTTTAAATTTGTGCTTGTTTTAAGGGCCCACATAGATAAGAATGTCTGTTCGTACAATTCAAACTGAAAGATACTACATTGTTTATCGCTCCCTGTGAAAGATTCAGGTTGACAATTACCCCGACCCAACATAAAAGGTGTATATTACATCAGGTTATTAAAGTAGATATTTCAAATGTAGACGTTAAACTAGCAATTATATTATCAAATTGTTTATGTCCTTTTCCAAAACTAAGATTGCTATAGTTTTGAAAGGATCCTAATTTCGTTAACCTCTGTAGCAAAATATAGGTAGATATACAGACAGGAAGTAGTAATGCCAAATGGAATGACATATGTTGTGAGAAGATATCAAGAATATGTTACATCGCCATAGACGGTACGGTTAAAGGAAAGTAAGATATAGTAAGAAGATCACAACTAATCTATTTTGGAAATTATATAAAATTGGAAGTGTAGTATTGAGAATCGTGGAAGAAACATTTCAAGACCCTAGCTTAAGGGAAGATCCCGTACCAGTCCAAGGATCTGCTAATAACATCTATAATGATTTTCAACACCGCAATTATAATTAAGATTTGTTACAAAGGACACTTCAATATTATAAAGTACTAAACTTCATGATGGTAATAATGGATGAATGATGTATTGCATATAAAAATTGGTCTTGTTTGAAATATCACTTTCCGGATCCGGGGTTTTTGGGCTACTTTTTAGACTTTCAGTCGAGCAGCTACTACATCGTCACTATTTATTCTATGATCATGGCTCATACCTCATTCTCTTCAGAATAGAGCTGGCTTTCAAATGTTACCACGTGCATGCTCGTACCATATACCAGGAGCGAAAAAAAGGATGTCAAATGGAAAATTTTGGAGGGAATTTTTTCCTTGCACTTTGGGCCTCTCTGGAGCGGCCCGGTGTGAACGTAGCCATCTAAAAAAATATGTAAATAGTACTTGGTATGCTGAATGTGTGTGCCAAATTTCAAGTTTCTATCCCGAATACCAAGGGCGGGAGAAATTTTATCAGGAATTCCCACCATGCCCCAAATTACCGTAAAACATTATGATCTCAGGTAAAAAATTTCCTGAGACATCCCTAACTACCCTAGGGTCATGTTTCGCCCATCATTCTCTTCAGAATAGAACTGCGTTTCAGGCGGTATGTCTCATGTGTCTCTATCATGTATCTAAGGCGGGAAAATGAGGAAAAACCGGATTTTTGGGGTAAAAATATCCTTTTTTCAACTTTTAGTACCCCCTGGACCCCTCTGTTTTATCGTAGAGATCTGAAAAATCTGGTAAATACTACTCGATGGGCTGAATGTTTATGCACAATTCCAATTTTCCAGCTGCAAAAGTAAGCCCGCCAAATAAAATATACCGACAATGTCCCATATTCTAGTATACAGAGGGAAATTTTTAAACATTCCCTCAGACATACCTAATTACACTAGGGTCGTATTTCGCCTATCATTCTCTTTAAAATAGAACTGCCTTTCAGACGGTATGATTCACGTGTCTCTATCATGTATCTAAGGCGGGAAAATGAGGAAAAACGGAATTTTTGGGGCAAAAATATAATTTTTTCAACTTTTAGCCCCACTGGCTCCCCCCTGTTTCAAAGTAGAAATCTGAAAAAAATCTGGTAAATACTACTCGGTGGACTGAATATTTGTGCAAAATTTCAATCTTCTACGTGGAAAAATAAGCTCGCCAAAAATACTTTACATAACCCCCCCAAAATATATTACACGAAAATATATATTTTAGAATTATGACATCATCACCTCCTATGTCTCGACGCGGGAAGGTGCGAAACCATACGTAATGTTTTCTACAATGCCTCTGGACTTGAAAAACAACAACAACAAAAAAAAAGAAAAAAAGAAAAAAAAACAGACGTAAAAGCTAAATAGGAGAGTTATAACGCAATGTACCATGAAACACCCCGTATGGTACAGATTGTACCATGGGATCCCCAAAGGGATATTACGAATATGGTATAAGGTATGTCGAATGAATAAAACCAAGGTTACACATAAATTGAATATTTGCCGTTTAAAAATGTTTTACCGAGAAATGATGACATGTCACTTTAAACGATATATCTTATAAATAATGATCATACTGCCGTTTACAGGACTTTTATATGAACAATTATCTTGTAGATATAGAAATATTTATAGGTACATTAATCGTACTTATGATGACACGTATAGAGAACTATGAGAATATACAGCACATTACTTTTTGTTGTAAAAAGTTATAGAAATTATAGAAATTAGTCATAATTACAATCATCTCTCAGAATTTCAGTAATTGAAGATATATTTAGAACTTTACCAATGTTTGCCATATATTTAAAAATTGTTTGAGATAAGAAACTGCCGTAATACGATGTTGATATTTTGCCCAGTTTAAACATGGCATATGGTATAATGTGAAAGGTTGACCTTTGAAAAGAGTCTAATTTTCAATCCTATTCTTTTTTCATGGTTATGTTTGAAATTTACTGTTTTATGATCATAGTATTTAACACTGTTTCTCGAGATGCGCATTGACCCTCTTGTGGCATTTGCATTACCGGTATTTCAAAGGCATCACCTTTTACCCTTCTAAACATATTTCCGATATTACTCGTCTTCAGAATGTAACACTAAATAAATATGTATGATTGTAATATTTCGCGTAAAGCTTATATTTTATTCATAATACACAGTTTGAGTATGTATTATTCTGACGTAGTTCCATCAAAACTGTAACTTTACGCTGGTTTGGCAAATTGTTTTTTCACTGTTGCACAGCAGAAAATGCCAGACTTTGCCTTTCTGTAAATCTTTGCACTTTAAGAAATTTGGGATTATTTCTATCAATTAATTTGGAATTAGAAGTGCTTACCAAAATAAATGACGCACCTGCATACGTAGATAGAATTCATTACAATGATAAATGGAAGTAATTTTATATATAATAGAAAATACAATTACATTCTTTCGACTTCAGTGTCAACGTGGCAAAGCGATAGCCGTGATTTGCAATTTAATTTATTAAGTGTGTTTTTACTCAAACGTTTTAAATTGCATTGCTAGAAATAATTGCGTATTTACCTTTTAATTATATCTAATAAGTTTTGACGTTCAAAACTACTGTTACGTTAATTGAATATAGATACTGCGTTCTTGCATTAAACCTTTTTCTAAGAGAGCTTTTCTCTACTTTCTAAACTGCTATAGGTGTTTAACATAATAGCAAATCGTTCATATTTTAGCGCGGAAAATAATATTATTTACATTTAGAAGAATAATTAAATTTAGTTTCATTCTGAAATTTTAAACTATTTTAAAACTTGTTACGAATGAACAGAATGATATTTACCAGTTTTATTCTTGACCCAAGCATCATAATTATCATAATTATCATAACTATCTGTAAAGTAAATAAAATATTGATAGTCCAATAATATGAAGTATATAATACCTATTACTATTAACAAAACTGAAGATGAATATTCATAAAAGTAAATACGAGCTTTAAATATGATATATGTTTCTAATAACAAACTTTAGTATATTACGAAAATGAATCACATGTCTATTTTAACTAATTAGATGAGTTTTCGTTTTCTTCAACTCTTACTGGCAAACTTTCTGTTATATAACAATTGTGGGAATGTCCATTGTCTTTTGAAAAAAGTAGGTTTATGGAACACATTTGAAGCTCCTTTATGTCACGTATTTTGATGAAAATATAATGATAATGTCCGTTAGATGTACCATATCCTGTGAAGGTTTGAATACTTACCCATACCAGTGTACAATCTTTAACTAAATTACTGACCAAATCCTAGCTTGCTACGAGTACTAGCGAAGTTCAATGGCTTATTCCAAAAAGGGCAATCGTTTTAAAGTCATACGATATTAAGTAACATACAACATTGATTTCAATACGTTGCAAGAATATAGCAAATGTCAGGTCCAACGTTAAACAGAGTTTTTGGAAAAAGAAGAATGCTTTGGAATTTCCTCATTTTTATAATTATCTATTTCGAACTATGTAAGTTTGTTATACGCTGTACTATAAAAACATTAAATATTATATGTATTACTTTAGTAAATACATTGTAACCTTCTTTTGGTAGGTCTATCAATAAAGGAACATGATAAAAACTCAGCTGCAAGTAGGTACCAAATACGTTTAAAATTCATTTCATAACCGTTCAATAGTTATAACATTACGTGATAATAAAGAGCAAGAGAAATAGTTTTCAGTGTGACGAAATAAATTGTGGGAACTCCACCTTCTTCCTTTAAATCGAAATTACCAAAAAGTTTTAACACAGTTTTGTTTACATTATAATGAAATTATGCATCCAATGATGAATTTATACCTCCAATTACACCTTTCTAACTTAAGGCGATCGTGATAAAGTAAATTTCTTTCATAATTTTAATCCAACACCCTCCCTATTATATGTATTTTAATCAGTGTAGCATAATAAACATTCAGTATATTGTAGGAGGTAAATATATTGATTTATTTCAAATTAGTTATCAGTTTTCCGTAATACTATCATAAACAAGAACACCTTAATTTTATATCATATATTGTACCCGTAATTTGATGCTATAGTATTTTTAAAGACACGCATAACGCTGATAAGGAGCAGAGCACAGTATGAGGGCTTACTCAATATAATTTAGTCGTGAGAGAATTGGTTTCCACCAGAATGTATATCTCATATATATTGTTTCGAATGAAAGACACTAGCAACATTTTTTTTCTGTATGTAGTCAGAGGGAAGTGTCTTTTAAACATAAGAGTAATTGATACAGACCAACCTATTAACAAAGAAAATAAAATATGAGAAATATTTATTAGCAGAGTTATAGGAGAGAATACATGATCAAAGGCTATTCGTAAATTTATAGAATTCAGTGTAATTTTCTAATTATATATAATAAATTCAAAGTAGTCAGTTTATCAAGTGACAATGCAATATTATACCAAGAACAAATTTCTAGGAATGTACCCAGCGTACTGTCTAAAAATTGTCTAAAAGTCAGTGCAGAGCTGTGTGAAATCATTTTGGTGCTCCAAGACAACACAAAGTTTATTAGTGCAATAACAAAGTGCGAAGATATAAAATGTTCTCTCACCAAATGTGCACCCAAACTTTTTTGTTCCCTGAATGGCTGATAGTAATATTCTGGACTTCGGAACTTTGAAATTATTTACAGATTTACGAAAATCTTATGAATCGATGTAGGTAGTAATTTGCACTAAGGATGAATAACATTAAAATATAACTCTTGTTTAAAACGTTGGGCGGTTGTACGATTTTCTATCATCTTCTAGAATTCATATACCATAAAAGAGTACAACAACAATTACTGATTAGTAACCAAATAAAAATAAATCACCAAGTGAGTATCAAAGCAACTGAAAATGTATTGAATCTCTAGAAAAAGAAGCAAACTAAAACGCATTAGTATCGATTTTAATACATCGAATTCCTTTAATTGTGCGGATAGATAACAAGCTTGCTTATTACGCATGTTGCTGAGAATTTGGGGGTGAGAAAGCGTGTTTATCTTATTTAGAGAAGAGATTTCTTCATTTGCTGAGATACTACTTTGTTTTGAAGGTGTCATTACATTCCAAAGGGAAGCTGAGTATTTCAAAGAGTGAACTGTGAGTTCTGCTCAAAAATATCGTTACTTTTTTTATGAATTCTTATGGTATTACTTAAAACGCGTTATTTATAATCTGACCTGCTTTGTTGCAAAATTCATAATATTAAGGGATTTAAAAAAATCAGGCTTGCAATTTTATGTGCCAAACTTGTTTGTGCCATTTATATGTGTTAATATAAAGGTGTGTCAAATTTGTTTAAA
Source organism: Thermobia domestica (assembly GCF_964235325.1). Classification (NCBI taxonomy): domain Eukaryota; kingdom Metazoa; phylum Arthropoda; class Insecta; order Zygentoma; family Lepismatidae; genus Thermobia; species Thermobia domestica. Next base: position 8,409,348 of record NC_137457.1, on the reverse strand, counting down.
ATTGCTCATTACTTTTATGAATACTTTTTGGAAAGAAACTAGATCGTTTTGTTACATACGTATAAGTTATATACTAAGAATGCGTTTTCTGTCTATGGTGTTTTATACATTTATGCTAAATTGTATTTGAATATTCTTCCATGGTTTTGCTTTCAAAATTATTATTTCATTTTATAATCTTTTGATCATGGTAAATCTCAGGGAGAAATCGCTTTCACGCTTTCATCAAAGCAATGTTACTCTTTTCAGAATACACAATTGAATATATTATTATATTTCGGTTTACGAATTTTTTGGTAAATATTCAGATTATATTTAGGAGTTTCTGCAAACAATACGTTCTAGAGAAATAATACGTACCATTCTCGTCCTTGTTAGCTGCATTAGTATGATTGTTGATGTCTGGAAATATAGATAATTATTATTAAATGACTGGATTAGTAAATGAAGTAAGAAAATAGGGATTCACAATTCCTGTCAATGGTACTTTAATAACAACTTCAAATAAGAATAAACACTTCTTTCACATATAAGTTTTCTTCATAGTAAGTAATTTTCGAGAATAAGAACTAACGATTTTCGACTGTATATATATTTGTAATGTTTAGCTTTATACAGTTTATCATATAGCGTTTTGCATCTATTACAGAAATATGAAAAACGTAATTATGGTTTTTGTTATTACAATGTCTTAATTTTGCAGACTAACTGAGTAATACTTAAATTTATAATTGAAGGATAGGATTGATATAACAGTTCTATGTAAAAAAAATCAATTGTATTCGAAACTTTTTATAACAGAGTTTTGACTATTTAGGAACAAAATGTTTAGTTGCTACCTATATATTATACAAACACTGTACTGAAAGCCTATTTCAATATAATCTTGCTTACTTTTTACACTGTGAATATAATAGAAATACTATATTTTTCTACAGATTATTTGTGGTCATATATTGTGCAATCCTCTTAATTAGTCATGTTAGATACAAGCTACATAATTTAATGAATAAGTTTTTCGTTGGTAATACGTACTTATGTTTCAGAACTAAATGTATTTTGTAATGAAGTTGGTAAGAAAAGAAAAGAGTCAGGAAAGGGGAACATAATATACAAAACAACAATTTTCATGAGGTGTTTATTAAACGAAATCTCTTAGGACTTGTAACAACGCAGATAGAAAAAGGTACAAAAGTATCTGTAGAAGTCTCAGGAATATGTTGACAAAGATCTATTAACCAAATCACTTAATACTGTTAGATTATTGCGAATCGATTAATTGATATTTTGCTTTCCAGTATCATGACAACTTTCACAACGCGCATAGTTAAAATACATATTTAAATGTGTACCTGATACCCCTATATAACATTAGTAAGTCATTAAAATTCATTGCTTTAAATGAGTTAACAGTTTTAGATACTTAGTTACACTTGAACATGGTGGAAAGACTACAAGGTAGATGCAATGCAGTGCTAAATTCTTGTCATTCTGGCGCATGACGTCATTTTGGTCGGAGACGCGGCAATGAAAGTCGGATGAACTTTTAACAAGCGCTTGCTCGCTGGTATCTTACACGCAAACTTCTCTTCTATTTATAGTGATCTTCAACGAAGTAAAAATTTTAGTACAAACAATAATTATATAAACGTAATGTGATCAATGCTTAAGCTAAGTGAATTAAAAGGAAGATATTTACAATAGCAAAAAAAAAAGAGTAATATCAGTTCATATCAAACAATTTTGAAGCTTGAACAAACTAATATTGCTCACTACATTTTTCTCTTTTTTCTTTTTTCTTTCCTTTTTTTAACATATGAAGTAATACACTTGAGTATGCATAGGTGTGAATAGTCTAAATTGCAATGTGCCGTTAATGCATTTCATTTTTATATATTTATGTATGTTCAAGTATATTTTCCTAACACATTGATCGGTTTTGATTTACTACTACTACTACTACTACTATTATTATTATTATTATTATTATTATTACTATTATTATTATTATTATGTTTAAAAGAGAATTCTTTACTAATGACCCCATATAAATTTTGAGAATATCTCAAGGGAGAATTCATGGTTTTCGTAAACAGAAATGCATGTACGCATATTTTCGTTATGCTTGGACAGTTTTTTAAGGTGTTGCTCCCATGTGAGTTTCGTCAGAATCTCAGGGGAGGTTAAAAACTTTATTGAGCAGAGAAGCACGTATTTAATATTTTAAACATCGTTCTTATTTTTGATTTATAAAAAAATCATCTTATTTGAAGTCGCTGATCGTTTATTTATAGATTTTTTATTTAAACAAATGTTTGGTGAAACTGGGAGTTCTCTGAGTATTAGTGTCAACATTTACGCCATAACAAACTGTATTATTAAACATTTGTACGAAATAAAACGTTACATAAACTATTGTGTTCTGAAAATATATAGAAATAAATATGTATATACAAAGCACCTCAAACAAAGAAATTGAAACTTTAGTATTTCAAGCAAGAAACAAAGTACTAGGCGTAAGTGAAGACGATGTAGGGGTGTTACAGCTAGACTAGGAAACATATAAACCATAAAATTACATAATTTTGTTAATTTTCCTGATAGTTTTCTCTTTTGTGTCCCGTGGACTAAAGAATACAAAAGATAAATGCAAGTGAATAATTATGTGGAATTTAATGGAATGAGAATGCGGGAGTACCCCGAGAATCTTACGGACACGATGTTGTCCACCACAAACTCACTTGACCGAGAAGCGGACCAGTACCCCTTGCATCAGAGGTGAGCCTTCTGCAACTGAGCCACCGTGGTTCCTTGATTGGTCGAGAATCTACCATATTTTAAATTTACTGCGGTCGTTCTTAATTTTGTAATTCTGGAGGGGGCTCCTAATTATGTATATGTAATTATCCAAAGTTATGATTAAAATGAACAAAAATTTCAAAACCTAAGTGTAAAAATGTCCCGACAATGTCGCCCTGACATGGTAGGTGGATACTTTATTCTTTTGATCTAATACATTGTTATATATCTTTGTAATCGTTAGTCGTTATTACGAACCATCGATTCGTAAGTTAATTTGAAGTGAAGTCCCGTTTTAGCACCGGGGCTACAGGAAATGCAGACCTGCAGAATGAAATGGGACCGAAACTACTTTAACGCGTTCAATCCTCTCCATTTGCGTAACTCAAGGGAGGTAAGCCTCCTAGGTCATCGTGCCTTCCTTCTCGAGTTACATGTCTGCCTCTGTGGGGAAAATTTTCTCTCAATATCTTATGTAGAAAGAAGTGATGATAGAAATGATAACATCTGTTGGTTCCCCTCCCTCATGATTTCGAATCCGGATCTTGCGTCAACGTTCGTCTTTTAAAATCGTACTATTGGATTTTTGTATGCAGAATCAACACAAGCTACTGTAGCTCTATAAACTATCAATACTAAAATGAAACTAAATAATGAGATCGCATTTTATATTTTTAATTAACATTGCATTTATTCATTACTCTTTTATGTAAAACTTACCATATTTTAGGTTTATTTTGTCCTGTCGCCTGCAAGCTAAAATTCATTTCTGGAGATATTCCCCGTCTTTTTGAGGAAATCTGAATATTTTATATTAGTTCCCTTAGTTTCATGTAATAATTACTACAGCCGTACACTGCACAGTTAGGAATTCTCGATATCATTTAAAAGAACTAAGGAACAAAGAATTTCCACTTGTCACTTAAAGACATGCGCATGCAACCACCTTGTAGTCTTTCCAACATGCACTTGAAGAAACGAAGCTCAAGTTTTCACAGATGACAGGAAAAAATTACATCGGCATAAAGCATGCAAACTTTATCACTGTGCTACAAGTTTCAAATGTTAAACCAATAATAACATTATAACCAACTGAAACTGTTGTGTATACTTAGTGCAAATTCTATTATTACCATGAATCTTCTTCCCACTGTGCATTAGGGTGGAGCGAAAATATGAAAGAGAAAATTTTAATTTGGTAGACCCATAAAAAGTTTATTACTTGTCAGCGAAACACTTCTGTAAATTTGATGAAATTTCGTGAATAATTTTAGGGTGCTACCAATCACTGAACTTTTGTCATTTAACCCTTTTAAATTATATCGTTTCAAATGGAACGATGGCCCAGTATGTTCATTGTTGGCTTAAAAATAAAGCAACAAAGCTTTTTCTTAGTTTTTTTTTGTCTTTTTTCAAACATAGAGGCATTTTAGAACTCGTTTCGTATAGTCTTTTGCATTTCTGCGTCGAGACATTAGGGTGATAACATCATAAATTTTAAAAAAAAATGTTAGGCTTATTTTCATTATTTTTTGACGGGCTTATTTTTGCACCTAGAAGGTCGAAACTTTGCACATATAAATTGGCATTATTATTTTTTCAAGTTCTTTTCAGATCTCTGCGTTAAAGCAGAAAGGTCCAGAGGGGCAAAAAGGTGAGAAAAAGGTTTTTTATTTTTTAAAAATACTTTTTGCCGATTTTTCCGCCTCAGGTACATGATGGAGACATAAAACCGTTTGAAAGGCTATTCTATTATGAAGAGAATGAGATTTGAACCATGATCCTAGCAAAAAAAAAAGATATCTCAGGAAATTCTTATCTGGGATCCTGTTTTATGCACGCATCTGAAATATTCTGAAGATATTCTTAGCACATTGTTAAATATTTTTAGTCTTTTATATTTTTAAATGTTTCCTTTGTTAATTCTATTTTAATTTTGAATAAAACGTCTAATTATTTAATTTCCAAAGTTTTAAAGTATATGTCATTTTTTCTAAAAATGGTTTAGCGTTAGTTTGTAAAATAATAAATCTACCGTTTTATTGTTCAAAGAAAATATTGTTATTTATTTTTTTATTCTATTTTTAAATATTTACATTCTTATGAACTACTTCTGCTAAAATGAATTTTTGTCAGTTATTTATGTATACTTGTGTTTGAGAATATTAGTTTGAAAGTGATTGTTTAAATCTTTCCTCGTCACCTATATTGATTTTCGAAAACAGAAACTGCGTTCTCTAAACTTTAGTCACAACTCACAGTCCAATGTCATGGATGATTAGAAAATGGCCCTTTAGATTCCCGAATATCATTTACTATGACTTCTTTCACGATATTATAGAAACGAGCTTGTTGAATGTAAGACAAGACAATTTTCTTGACTTTAATTTTAAAATAATAGTTATTAAATATTCTTAGTTTTTGTTCAGTCTTAACTTTTTGAATCAACGTTTCACATACCTTGACCCTTGTCTTTCCCTTTCTCACTCCCTTTCCACTTTTCATGCCCTTCTCCACCAGCTCCTGTATTAAAATTATACAGAAAATACTTCATTAAACCCATAAAAAAAGCAATTTAATAAAAATTTTAGAGTTTGATTGAATATGAGAAGTGTAAATAACATGTTATTCATGCTTTATATTACGTTTAGATCACAAGAATATCATGCAGAATTACTAAAGTTGAAAAAAAGCAAGGTAAGTTGTAAGGTACGTATAGAATATCAGGACCTTGGAATGAAAGATCAAACTCGAAACATTTTTTCTTTTATTTTTCTCCTAGTATCAGGCAGATCTGGATAATAACACATAAATAATCCTTTTGTCCTGTTTCATTTTTAGTAATTCCCACAGTCTCTAGATAAACAAAGATACGCCCTTGGTATCTTATAGAGTTTGCAAAGATTTCAGCTTGATTTCCCAACACCCTGATTTCAGGATTTGCTCTTTATCTTCCAAGGTTCTGATATAGAAAAGTTTACAATGTCCTTTTTTTAACTTTGCATTATTTACTTACAATATCTGTATATGTTAAACTCCGAAAAGAGAACTAGTCAAGATTTTGAAAATGAACTAATTGAAAAATGAGCAAGAATGAGTGCTATGATTTTCTACACTGAAATAATTTAAATAGAGATAGTTTTATAAGTAAATTTTATATTTTCAAGAGTATTTATGCAAAATGTTGAATCTTAAAAGCTGACAATCCTATACAACAAATCCTTAATATAGTATAAATTTTACTTTACCATTTTTACTTCATTAATGGGTGTCACTTAAACTAAAGCTTAGAAGAGAATAAAATGAAATCTTTGAGGTTAACCTTCCACGATTATGCCCCTTAGGGTAAAAGGGAACGATGATCAAGGAAAGCGAATGGTGATGGAAGAAAGTAGAAAGAAATTGGAGATCTCCGAGAAAAGCCACGAGCACGTTGTCTACGACATAATTACTTTACAGGGAATCGAACAAGGAAAACACACAAAAGAGGTAAGCTCTCTTCAACTGAGCTACCATGCCCTCAGGTTCAGTGTACTCATTAGGTCTAATGCTTCCAATTTCAATGAGGTTTATATGTGCTTACACTTACACACAAGCGAACTTGCTGCACTTTTTCTTCAGTTTTGTATGCGATACATTCCCATTACGGACATTAATATAATTACGTTTTATAATATAATTACATCATTCTAATGAGTCTTCGCAACATTTCTTTCATTTTTTTTGCTTGTGGTTAATAATTGGAATGTGTTTGCTCTAATCGGTACTGTTTCTCCTTCTCTACATACCCTTATAGGGATCTTTTTTATATTATCTTGTTCAAAAGTGAACTCAAACACGAATGAGTTACTTTTGCGCGTTTGAACATACAGAATTTTTGTATATTGAAACTATGGCGTTTCCCTGTATTCTTAACATTAACACTTTTTGCATTGGCTTACATTTACATATTTTTGCATTGAATTACATTCGCATTTTTTGCACTGCATAATATTCACATTGTTTTCCATTGAAATACATTAACATGTTTTCCATTTCTTACATGCACATTTTTGCATTGCCTTACATCCACATTGTTTTGCATTATCCTGCATTCATATTTTTGCATTTTCTTACATTCACATTTTTTGCACTGCTTTGCAGAGGTAGGAAAACTTAAATTGCACTTATTGCATGTTGCTATAGTGCATCCCATGTCCTTTAACAAGTAGTATAGCACGGCAGCCCTCTTCCATGTATATTTTGTACCAGCCTAGTCAAAGGTTTCTAAAGGAATCTTTACCGATGTGAAACTCATTTTTATGTATTAGTACCTGCTGTACCAGTAAACAAATATCACCGTCACTTTATCACAGAATACAAACTTCGGTTATTCATATATTCTTCTGGTAATTTCTGGCTAATATTTCGAAACAATCGCATATTTCAAACAGATGAAGTATCTCAAGTTGTTTATTTTGTAGACGTCGTTAGTCCCATGAGAGCAGTGCATAAATATATGATATATTTAAAGTAGACGTGTGATTACTTTTAATCCCAAACTTTTGTCATTGTAATGAAAACGTTCTCAATGCTTCTGATTGAAACAATTACAGTGATTAAAATGTATATTTCGTCGTCTCACTGTTTGTGTGAGATAAGCGATATATGACACTTTCGTTTAGTGCTAGTCTTAAGTTGTCTTGTGACTCGTTAGGTCTCTTCGTGATGACCCAAGTGCGGTTATTACAAACAGCTTACATTTATAAATAAAACAAGTAACTGATAATATAAAATGATCTATTTCAGATACGGCTTCACCTTGAAGGAAAATGTCCAAGGGCGTTGTGAGAAAGACAGAAACTCAATCTAGTATGGAAAAACAAGTATCGCGATTCATGTTGTCGGTTACCTTCTGATTAACCAAAAATAATACAATGCAAGTACTCAATTCAGCTATCAGGCTACAATTTCGATACTACTTCATTTGTTAAAAGAAACTAATTTATAAACTGTACAGTCTGGAATGCAAAAGACACAACCAACTCCAAAGTAGCAGTTTGTTATTGGATAATGTATATGAGGAGCAGGCAAGATAGTTAAATTGTATAGTTTTAGGCTCGCGTAGTACATACTAAACTAATATAAGTAAGTAAAATTGTATTGGTATTACTATTAATTTACTTTCTATTGAACTCAGTTCTGGTGTATTTTCATTTACAAAACTTCTAAACATAGTAGAGAGTATGCCAAATTGAATCTAGCTGATCATCATGTCGCACATGCAGCTGGAATTAAAATAAGAAGTCCCAAAACTGCTTCCATCTTAGTCACTGATTCTTATTTTAAATTTGCTTATGCTCTTTGAATACGTAAATTTTTGATTTTCTATATTGAAAGTTTGGTCCTATATTTCCAATCCTATTCTGTTTAAAATCATTATAATAATCGTGAAAATTTCGACGAATTTTAGTAAAAGAAACCATTATTGGTATCCCTGTGCAACGACCAAATCCTCATCTTTCCACAGTAAAGGTGATTATTCTGCTCCGCTTAGGCTTTCGTAGAGAATAACGTACAGTAGAGCTCACTGTTGTCAAAATTGTTTAAGAAGAAAAATTCGAAACATCGTGCAAAAGCGAGTATTCCGCCTTTCATTGCTTGGTGCTATTGTTTAGGAATATGTGACCATACGCAAATCCAACATAACATTTTAAGGTAAGCTTATTTTATTCTGCGAAAGCTAAGAGTTATGAACTTCAGTCATTGCATTATTTTACAGAAGTACAAAAAGTTATCGCGTTTATAATTATGGTCTGAAACCATTGCCAACACATTGCAATTCGCCAAAGATTGTATTGGCGTGAAGTTAAGAAAGCATATAGGCCTGGGTCTTAATTACCTTCTCTCGTCGGGGAAAGAGAATTCCTCAATAATTCTAAAGACGAATTTGATTTCACTAAAATTCAATATCGCCGAGGATGAACTGTTGAATACTTACCGGGAAATAATTTGATCGCAGAGAAATGTTTGTCTTAAATGTTAATCATTCCGTTTACGTTATTGACAAGAGAACATTCATGATAGTATAGAGAATAATATACGATATATCTTGTTTAGCCAGATTAATGATACTTAGACATTCAAGTTATTCTAAGTGCTACCTTCTTTTCACTTGCAAACGGAAACATACTATGTTGTTTATCGCACCCTTTGAAAGCATCAGGTTGACAGTCTCCGCGACCCAACATAAAAATTGTATATTACATCAGGTTATTAAAGTAGATATTTCAAATGTACACGTTAAGGTAGCAATTATATCATCAAATTGTTTTTGCCCTGTTTTAAGGCTAAGATTCCTACAGTTTTGAAAGCATCCTAATTTCGTTAACCTCTGTAGCAAAATATAGGGAGATATACAGACAGGAAGTAGTAATGCGAAATGAAATGACATATGTTGTGAAAAGATTGAATATGCTACATCGCCATAGACGGTACGATTAAAGGAAAGTAAGATATAGTAAGAATATCACAACTAATCTATTTGAGAAATTATATAAAATTGGAAGTGTAATATTAAGCATAGTGGAAGAAACATTTCAAGACCCTAGCCTAAGGGAAGATCCCGTATTAGTCCTAGGATATGCTAATAATTACTATAAGGTCTTTCAACACCACAATTATTATTAAAACTTGTTATAAAGGTCACTTCAATATTATAAAGTACCAAACTACAGAAGTCTTCATGATGGTAGTAATTGAAGTGAGATGGATGATGTATGGCATATAAAAATTGGTCTAGTGAGAAATACTACGAATATGATATAAGGTGTGTCGAATGAATAAAACCAAGGTTACAAATAAATTGAATATTTGCCTTTTAAAAATGTTTTACCGAAAAATGATAACATGCCACTTTTAATTATATATTTTTTAAATAATGATCATACGTCCGTTTACAGGATTTTTATATGAAAAATTATCTTGTAGATATAGAAATGTTTATAGGGATTTCAATGGTACTTATGATGACACATATTGAGAACTATGAGAATATACAGCATATTACTTTTTTGTTGTAAAAAGTAACAGAAATTATTCTCCGTAGTCATAATTACAATCATCTCTCAGAATTTCAGTAATTGAAGATATATTTAGATCTTTACCAATGTTTGCCATATATTGAAAATTGTTTGAGATATGAAACTGCCGTAATATGATTTTGATATTTTGTTGAGTTTAAGCATGGCATATGGTAGATTGTGAAAGGTTGACCTTTGAAAAGAATCTAAATTCCAATCCTATTAATTTTTTCATGCTTATGTTTAAAATTTACTGTTTTATGATCATAGTATTTAACACTGTGTTTGTTTAGATACGCATTGACCCTCCGGTGGCATTTGCATTACTGGTATTGCAAAGGCATCACCTTTTACCCTTTCTAAACATGTTTGCTATATTTTACGCCTTTACAATGTAACACTAAATAGATATGTGTCATTGTAATGTTTCGCGTAAAGCTTATATTTTATTCATAATACGCAGTTTGAGTATGTATTATTCTGACGTAGTTCCATCAAAACTGTAACTTTACGCTGGTTTGGCAAATTGTTTTTTCACTGTTGCACAGCAGAGAATGCCAGACTTTGCCTTTCTGTAAATCTTCACACTTTAAGAAATTTGGGATTATTTCTATCAATTAGTTTGGAATTTATAAGTGCTTAGAAAAATAAATGACGCCCTGCATACGTAGATAGAATTCATTATCATGATTAATGGAAGTAATTTTATATAAAATAGAAAATACAGTTACATTCTTCCAAATCAGTGTCAACGTGGCAAAGTGATCGCCATGATTTGCAATTTAATTTATTAAGTGTGTTTTTACTCAAACGTTTTAAATTGCATTGCTAGAAATAATTGCGTATTTACCTTTTAATTATATCTAATAAGTTTTGACGTTCAAAATTACTATTACGTTACTTGAATATAGATACTGCGTTCTTGCATTAAACCTATTCTAAGAGAGTTTTTCTACTTTCTAAACTGCTATTGATGTTTAACATAATAGCAAATCGTTCATATTTTAGTGCGGAAAATAATATTATTTACATTTAGGAGAATAATTAAATTTAGTTTCATTCTGAAATTTTAAACTATTTTAAAATTTGTTACGAATGAACAGAATGATATTTACCAGTTTTATTCTTGACCCAAGCATCATAATTTTCATAATTATCATAATTATCTGTAACATAAATAAAATATTGATAGTTCATTAATATGAAGTATGTAATGCCTATTACTATTAACAAAGCTGAAGATGAATACTCAGATAAAAGTAAATACGAGCTTTAAACATGTTTATGTTTCTAATAACACACTTCAGTATATTATAAAAATGAATCGCATGTCTTTATTTTAACTATTTAGCTGAGTTCTCGTTTTCTTCAACTCTTACTGGCAAACTTTCTGTTATATAACAATTGTGGGAATGTTCATTGTCTTTTGAAGAAACTAGGTTTATGGAACACATTTGAAGCTCCTTTATGTCACGTAGTTTGATGAAAATATAATGATAAAGTCCAATAGATGTACTATATCCTGTGAAGGTTTGGATACTTACCCATACCAGTGTAAAATCTTTAACTAAATTACTGACTAATCCTAGCTTGGTACAAGTTCTAGCTAAGTTCAATGGCTTATTCTGAAAAGGGCAATCGTTTTCCAGTAATACAGTCTCAAATAACGTACAACATTGATTTCAATACATAGCAAGAATATAGCAAAATTCAGGTCCAACGTTAAACAGAGTGTTTGAAAGAAAAGAATGCTGAGAAAATTTCCCCTTTTTTATAATTATGTATTCCGAAGTAGGTAAGTTCGTGATATGCTGTATTATTAAAATATACATTTTATATTATATGTATTACTGTAGTAAATACCTTGCAACCTTCTTATGGTAGGCCCATTAATAAATGCACATGATAAAATCTCAGCTGAATGTAGGTACCAAATACGTTTAAAAATCATTTCATAACCGTTCAATAGTTATATCATTACGTGATAATGAAGAGCAAGCGAAATAGTTTTCAGTGTGAGAAATAAATTATGAAAAACTCCACCTTCTTCCTTTATATGGAAATTACCAAAAAAGTTTTAACACAGTTTCGTTTACATTATAATGAAATTATGCGTCCAATGACGAATTTATACATCCAATTTCATCTATCCTTGTTGAGACAATCGTAATAAACTAAATTTCTTTCATAATTTTAATCCAACGCCCACTTTATTATGTGTATTTTAATCAGTGTAGCATACTAAACATTCAGTTTATTGTAGAAGGTAAATATATTGAAGATTTATTTCAAATTGGTTATCCGTTTTTCTCTAATACTATCATAAACAAGAACCCTTTGATTTTATATCATATACTGTACCTGTAATTTTCATACTATAGTTTTCTTAGACACACATAACACTGATTAGGAGCAGGACACAGTATGAGGAGTTACTCAATATAATTTAGTTGAGAGTCAATTGGTTTCCACGAGAATGCATATCTGGTATATATTATTTCTACTGAAAGAAAATAGCAAAATATTTTTGGGTATGTAGTCAGAGGGAAGATTATTTTGAACATAAGAGTAACTGATACAGATCAACATATTAACATCACAATTAAAATATGCGACATATTTATTATCGGAGTTACAGGAGAGAGCTTATGTTTCTCATACTGTTTGTAACTTTATACAATTCGTTGTAATTTTCCAATTATATGTAATAAATTCAAAGTAATCAGTTTATCAAGTGACAATGCAATATTATACCAAGAACAAATTTCTAGGCACATGTACCCAGTGTACTGTCTAAATCTGTTTAAAAGCCAGTGTAGAGCTGTGTAAAATCATTCTGGTGTCCCAAGACAACATAAAGTTTATTAATGTAATAACAAAGTGCGAAGAAATAAAATGTTCTCTCACCAAGTTTTGTTCACCCGAACATTTTTGTTCCCTAGATGGCTGATACTAATATTCTGAACTCCAGAACTTTGGATTTATTTACAGATTCACGAAAATCTTATGAATCCATGTAAGAAGTAATTTTCACTAAGGATGAATAACATTGGAATTTCCTCTCATCTCCTATAGTTCTTATACCATAAAAGAGTACAACAAAAATTACTGAATAGTAACCAAATAAAAATAAGTCACCAAGTGGGTATCAAAGCAGCTGAAAATGTATTGAATCACCAGAAAAAGAAGCAACTTAAAATGCATTAGTATCGAATTTAATAGAACGATTTCCTTTATGTGTGTGGATAGATAACATACTTCTTACAAACGCATGTTGGTGAGAAGTTTGAGGTTAGAAAGCGTTACCTTGAACAAAGAGTTTTCTACATTTGCTGAGATACTAATTTGTTTTGAAGGTATTATTGCGTTCCAAAGGGAAGCTGGGTATTTCAAAGAGTGAACTGTGAGTTCTGCTCGAAAATCTCGTTACTTTTTTTATGAATTCCTCTGCTATTACTAAAAACGCGTTATTTATAAGCAGACATGCTTTGTTGCGAAATTCATAATATTAAGGGCCTTAATAAATTCAGGCTTGCAATTATATGTGCCAAATTTCTGTGTGGCAATTATATGTGCCAATATAAAGGTATGCCAAACCTGTTTAAAATTGCTCATAATTTTTGGAAAGTAACTAGGTCATTTTGTTACACACATCGCAGTTATATACTAAGAATGCGTTTTCTATCTATGGTGTTTTATACATTTATGTTAAATAGTATTTGAATATTCTTCCATGGTTTTGCTTTCAAAATTATTATTTCATTTTATACTCTTTTAATCATGGTAAATCTCAGGAAGAAATTAGTTTCACGTTTTGCTTAAAAACGAGGTTATCTTTTCAGAATACACAATTGAATATATTATTATATTTTTCTTTATGACTTTTTGGTAAATATTCTCATTATATTTAGGAGTTTCTGTAAGCAATTTCATTTAAAGAAATAATACGTACCAATTTCGTCCTTCGTAGCTGCATTAGTATGATTATTGGTGACTGGAAATATAGAAAATTATTGGTAAATCGCTGAATTGGTAAATAAAATAAGAAAATAAAAATTCACAATTCATGTTAGAGGTACTTTAATAACAACTTCAAATAAAAATAAACACTTCCTTCACATATAAGTTTTCTTCATAGTAAGTAATTTTAATTCATTTCGAGTATAAGAACTAACGATTTTCGACTGTATATATATTTGTAATGCTTAGCTTTACACACTTTATCATATAGCGTTTTGCATCTATTACAGAAATATGTGAAATGTAAGTATGGTTTTTGTTATTATAATGTCTTAAGTATGGAGACTAACACAGTAGCACTTAAATTTATAATTGAAGGACAGGATTGATATAACAGTTTTATGTGAAACAATCACTTGTATTCGAAACCTGCTATAAAAGAGTTTTGGCTATTTAGGGACAAAATGTTTAGTTGCAACATATATATTATAGAAACACTGTACTGAAAGCCTATTTCAATATAAACGTGCTTATCTTTCACACTCTGAATATAATAGAATTAATGTAATTTTCTACAGACTATTTGTGGTCACATATTGTTCAATTTCCTTAATTAGTCATATTAGATACAAGCTACATAATTTAATGCATAAGTGTTTCATTATTATTGCGTTTTTATGTTTCAGAACTAAATGTATTTTGTAGTGAAGTTCGTGAGAAAAGAAAATAATCAGAAAAGTGAAACATAATATACAAAGCAACAATTTTCATGATGCATTCAGAAAACGAATTCTCTTAGGACTTGTAACAGCGCTGATAGAAAAGATACAAAAGTATTTGTAGAATTCTCAGAAATATGTTGACAAAGATCTATTAAATCAATCACTTAATACTGTTAGATTATTGTGAATCGATAGATTGACACCTTGCTTTTCAGTATCATGACAACTTTCACAACGCGCATAGTTAAAATATATATTTAAATGTGTGCACATATTTTTGACACCGCTATATAATATTAGTAACTCATTGAAATTAATTGCTTTAAATCAGGCAACAGTTTTAGATATTTAGTTAGACTCGAACAAACGATGGCGAAGTTTTCACAGATGACAGAAAAAAAACTACATCTGTATAAAGCATGAAAACTTTATCACTGTGCTATCCACAAGTTTCAAATGTTAAACCAATAATAACATTACAGTTATAATGAGCTGAACCCATGCTGTCTACTCAGTGCAAAATTCTATTGTGACCATGAATCTCCTTTCCACTGTGCATGTCTCCTTACTCACACACGTAAACGATAGAAGACTCACAAAGGAAGTGATCTGCTATGTATTGATGCTGGAGTGAGTTTGTAGCAAATATGTAGAAATTACACGATACCAAGTGGAACGTATTTATCTAATAAATGCATATCCATCCGAGTACGGCTCGTTGCGTCTCTTGAGGCCTTTGAAGTTGCAAGAATGCACTAGGTTTTGCCATTTAGATTTAAGCAAAGCGCCTGCAATGAACTTCAACCCGCCATTCATAACTTTACTAACAGGTTGCCTAACACCATAGTTTCGGCTTGCAACAATGTTAATGTTATGGGCTCAAAATTCCCCTAAAATGTTGAATAGAACAATAACGGTAGGGTTTCTGAAAATTTCAATGCAAACTGGACAATCTGCACAAAATTTGGAACCGAGCAGGGAAAACGGCACGTTTCTATTATAGCACTTGTGGTTTTCTAGATCTCGTTGTCGAAAAGATTGGAGCCAAATATATAATTTCTTTTGATGACAAACATGTAAAATCCTGCATTTTAATATACAGTGTGTCTGAAAACAACTTCGACAACGTTTGTGAGTTGATTACTGACACCAAGATAGAGGAAGCTGGTACGTACGTCAAATTAAATGCCAGTAGCCTAACTCCCCGCATGTAACTTGTTGCGTGAGTACCTTAGGATTCTGAAACATGTATTAGTACATGTATTAAACACGTATTAAAGCATATTAATTTCTAAGTGAAGTCTTGTCTCGACTAGAGCAGATCCCATAGTTGTAGAGCTATGGATCTTTAAAGTTCATTCTTTCATGTTTTCGGCAGCCTATAGCTCGGAAAGAGAGTATTTGTGCATCCAGGGTGATTTATACTGTGTCTTATTTTGGTGTCAGGAATCACCTTCCAAACGTTGTCGGTGCTGTTTTAAAACAACCTGTATAGACTAGCTGAACCTGCGCTCCCATAGAACGCATCATTCTCATATGAGTATGAATTTCCTTGTCATCCCTCACATCTCTACATGTCCCTTTACAGACACAAGTGAAAGACATGACGGCAAGGAGTACCATAAAAACCGGCAAAGGGTACCATAAAGTAGAGAATTTTTCAATATCTCGCACCGTTTGAAAGATTTGAACCTACTTGCGGTTGGAGTTTCTGATTCATGTATGATCAGTATTTTCTTTCTTGTTGTACGCAGTATGTAATAAGCAAATACATTACATACACAATTAATTATAAAATCAGTGATATATGCTGGTCATTGGGGAAACTTTCCAAACAATAAAGATTATTCTTAGCCTGGAGAAATGGTTATTCTTCGTTCTTTATTATCATTTGTCCAGGAAACAAACGTCTGACGGATATATAACCCCTACATACAACTAGGAATAACAGACCAAATATGTTGCTTTATTTTGTTAAAATTGAACACTTCTACTGTAGCCCTCAAAAATTTAATAAAGGAATAATGGCCAAGTTTGTTTTAAATATTCAATTAGAACTGGTCAATCTGAACAATACTTGGAATCGACCAGTGAAAACGGCAGGTTTGTACCACTTAGGTTTTTGAAATCTCATTGTCGAAAGGATTGGGAACAAGCATATAAACATAGCATTTAAATATATAAATTTTGGTGTATACAGACAATTGTTTGTGCTAAATACCATGAGACTAATAAGATTATATATATATATATATATATATATATGAAATTTTCCATATAATACACATTTAATGACCAAGATGACCAAGATGCCTAAGACATGGGGAACTCACTTCAGAGGAATGTAAAACTGTTATGAGTTAATGGATCAATGCACTTAGAATATTCTCGAATTGCAACCGCAGATAATCCCTCAGAATACGTGAAACTTAACCACTAATAACCAAGTTGAAAGGAAAAGCACAAAGTTCTGTACAATCAAGTACGTAGAAAATTTAACAGGATTTACTAAATTATAAGAGTCATTAACTATATCGAAAAATTAATCTTGTAAGTTCTAGAATGCACTTGAGACAGAAATTTTGAAGATGAAATGTATACAATATGAGCTAAAGAGATACTCATCCTTTGACGCATTGAAGGCAAAATATTATGATTTACTAAATTAGTACAAAGTTATGGAAAACTCGTATAGAAATGTAAGTACTCCCACGATATAAATCAGAGAAAGAGGCAGCAAATTTATTTTTATCTTTTCGGGAGATGAAATATTTTCAGTGAAACTTAGAAACACGTGTTTAGGATATTTTTTGGCATTCATCTTACATACAGAGAATGGCAAAAATATATTTCGCAAATAATGTACTGGTCAGAGAAAACAAAGATTGATAAAAGTGTAGTAGATCAAAATTTAAGAAATATATATACTGTATATTACGTATTTATTTATGTGTGTGTGTGTATGTTTTGTTCTTATAGGATAGAAAACTACGGCATCATTTTTTAATAAGTTTACTACTGATAAAAATAAGAATACCATAACAAATAAATTTATAGAATAAATAAAAATGAAAAGAAACTAGTAACAATGTTACTTTTTGGAGTAATTTTCAGCCAAATTTTAACAAATCTTTAATTTAGAAGTTAATATTAAATAGAAAATAAAGTGCGTAATTAAATAAAAAATATTTATCTATAAAACATATTGATGGTCGTCATTACTGGCATAAATTCTCACCTATATATGTAGATTAGTGATAATGAAGAGGAAGTCGATAATATAATTTGGATTCTGAATGAATATATTAGAATAATGATTACAAATAGATAATTCCTCCTGGTGATCAAACGTATTCCAAGTTTGTCACATTAGACTACAGATGAATTCCAGCTACTTTTTCTTTAATTTTAAATTTAGAATCTGTAATGTATTTGCGCTACAGAGGCTTATGGTTAAATCAGGAATACTAAATCTTCTGGGAGGTGGTTAATAATAAATGTGAAGTCCTTTCTCCTATAGTGTACAAATTATTAATTTTTGTTCCATACGTATCGAATTTAATAATTAAATTCGTAATTTAAATGATTTATATTGAATGAGACAGGTAAAGCTGTCAGTTTCGTTTAGTATTAGTTTTCCTTTCGTTCTAATAAATCACTGAATCTTTGTGGAAAGCAAGTACTATTTATGTTTAATTCGTTTAATCTTAGGCGAATAAAGTTGCATCGAATAAAGTTGCCATCATATGCTTACAAAATGATCTAAAGAGCCATTATCATAAAAAACATTCATTTACAATGTTCACTCTTGCATGACACATGAGAATATGCCGCTGTCATGTGTGATCTATTGTTAAAAATTGTTGTGCTATTCACATATTGCGGTATTCATTGCGCAGAGTTAGATATCCCAACTTGTTCTACTGGAATCAACGCATGACTGAGTATTCATTCACGGTACTCTTCAAAATACATAATGATCATTGATACCATTTGATGATTTAATGTAGGTGCTGGCAGACCCATGTTACAATACTAAAGGGAAGTACGAAAAATCTACTTTACTTCTCTTTCATACTTGACGAACTGTGATTGAATATGTATGCATCGTGCCTGATTGGCGATATTGAAAATTCACAATAACCCTACATCACTTTTCTGTGAGTTACTTTGTTTCCTCTTTGTGAGTGTTTCATGAAAGGGGATGTCAACACAACAAAACTTTATTAGATTATGCTGGAGAAATTTCTGAACTAACTAATTTACTCCTTGAACATCTCGGACTACTATAGAATCATTAAATTTCCGTGTATATTGAGTAGTAGGATTATATCAAGTTAAGCATACTACTAGCATTCAGTAATCATTCATTTTCAGCTATAGAAAGAGTGAGCAAACTAGTATTTAATCCAGACATTTGAATGTCTTGTAATCACCTCCTTTCTATGAAAAGTAAAATTGTTAATTTGAATACATCTATGAACTAGTAATTATAAATAAAATATTTGAGCAATCCAAATCAAAAGATTTATCACCGGATTATATTTCGTAGTATAGAGCATATAAGGAGAAACATTAAGAGAAGTTAATTGTCTAAGAAAAAAAAGGATCTAACATTTGATAATATAAATTCGTCTAATTTGACAGCAGTATACGTTGCTTGATGTTGGTACTTATTTCTTTCGCTGCATATAACTCAATTATTTCCTTTCTTTTATTGTATGTAACACAATTTTTCTAGACGTGTTTGAAATATTAGATTATGGTATTCCTCAATGTGTTGGGACAGAAACTGGAATTAATCAATGGAGATATAAACAAGTTATTTCGTACATACGAAGTAACTAAAATGTGTTAATGATTTCTACATTGACTGTAGCTGACTAGCTAATGGCCGTATCATAGACACCATTTCTACAACCTAGTATTAATTTTAAATTTTCCTAATAAGATATTTGTACATTATCTTCCACTTCCACTACTCCATGAATCAGTTCATTATCCTTTAAGTTAATTGAATCGCAATATTAAAATTTACCAACAGTGTTATGTAAAGTTTTATGTTACATACGTAGCATAGAAAGGTTCTGGAACACATTCGAGGACGAATTGCAAACAAATGAGATACGTTAGAAAGTAAAAAGTATAAAACATCATAAAAAATAAGTTACTTGTCATTGTAAATATTTTATGTAGTGGCACTTATCGTAAATAGTCCGGAAATGTACATTGTAACTTGTCCAAGTGAAATATATTTATGTGTCATATAATTGGCACCAGTGAAAGTGAAACGGGTGCGCAACAAACATTTAGGGTGGATAATCCGAAACAGCACGGACGAGGGATATTGCAATTGGCATGGAAATCTAAGATATTTATTATGTTAATATGTATGAGAAGGCTAGAAGTAGTGGACCAAGAGGGAGTGCAAGTGACATGAAACGGGTCGAGTGAAGAATGCGTTCGCGACAGCATATGAAATTTAAGAAACTGTTGCTCGTAAGCAGGAATTGTGTTCATGGGGGATTGAACAAAGGAAAATACATGAGAATGATCATACTATAGTTGAGTCAGAAGGAAATTATAGTCAAAAGACAAAGAAAACCTTTTTTATGAGTATTGTTCTTTATAGGAGATTATTCTGTTGACTTGATACGCTTTTCTAAGAATTCAACATTTATAATAATGTTAAAATTGAAACTTTCAGCTCTGCATAAAATGTGTATATTGATGATCAACATATGATTCTTTTTAATATCATGTATCCCTAAAAAATATCTTCAGCGTGAAGAAACAACTGTACCAAGAGGATTTTAGAATTTAGATTTCTAAGCTTTCGGCATTTAAGGCCATTTAGCCCTTCACGTGTTGACGGATGACGTCTCTTTGGCGAGCATACAATCCTGGGAAAGGGAAGGAAGAAAGGATTGTGGAAGGAAGAGGAAGGAAGCAGGCTGGGACCTATAATTTTGGTACCAACCCGACATTTGTCTGGTGTGAATGAGGAAAATACTGGAAAACCTCATTCAGGGTGGCGGGTCTGAAAAAGCGTTTTACACTTCTTCGACCGAGTGCCCCCACCGGGAATCGAACCCGGGACGGATCGCACCAACTGTAGCTAGACAAATTTATAGATGTTGTAGAACTCCTTACATCATAATTGTTTAAGACTTATATAAAGGCGAAGATACCCAGTCATTAGATTGGTTGAAAAAGCGAGTCTCCAACATGTCTTAAGAACATATTTGGTTCTCTGACATTATTTCTTGTGACTTATTATATCAGTTTACTTTAAAAATGTAATTAACAAGTCAAACAGTCCTATTCATTTTTTGTAAAGTAATAATTAGTGAACATTATATTTTTAAAATAGATAAATTATTAAATCAAGCAGCATGTACCTTGTCCGATGTATTTTTCTTCCACTTTCTCATTTTCTTGTTCCGTCCCTTCTACATCACCTTCCAAATCACCTCCTGCTAAAGAGTATACAAAGACAATTCTGTAAGTATATACAAAAACAATCTAAAAATTAAAAATAAAGTAGACTGAAGTTAAATATAAGGATTAATAAATATAAGATGAAGATAATTGTTAAATATAAGATTATAGATAAAATCCTAATACTGTATTATTTAGTATTTAAAGCAAATTAGTAAATTTTTCTTCTATCATATGAAAAATACAAAGGTGACCTAATTGTATAGTAAAAATTCATGATTTTACTTAATATTAAATCAAAGTAGCACAAAATGAGAGATTAATATAGGAGAAATGCTGCTATTAATGTTTAATGAAGTTATACAGAAAACGGATAATAGAAAAAGAAGAAGTAATTATATATTGTTTTTACATTTGTCTACTTGGTCTATCCTTATAATGAATGGTTCATATTGAGCCCTTCCATGACTGACAAATAAGTAAAGTAAATATTGGAATTTTTGTTCAGATTTCTCGTCGGAAATAGAAACAACTCAACGTATGGTCACGTGTAAGAGTAAAGGACGTGACAATGTTACCATGTAGCAGTCCATTTTGAAATTAGGAATTCTATTTACTTGCTAAGATTTGGCTTTACTATAGTATGTGCACAAGTGGATAAATTTATAGGTCAATTGTCTTCATAAGGTAATGAAGAATATATATTTATTGTATTGAAAAGTTAAGCTTATAAATTGAAACTTAACATAGATTGCTATACAAACTACATAACTGAAATTTAAACTATCGAACAAATTCATAGTATAATGTAATTGGCGGAAAATTGTAAGTTGTATTTCAACTGGCTGATAATTTTAAAGCTTTTGTACTTAACACTTCACTCTATGAAAAAGTTGTTTTAGTTTGAGAATATAATTCACTTGTTCTAATCATTCAGTTTATGAAAATATGAATGCATGGTAGTTTAATTCGCTGGGAAAAGTTTTAAATCTTTTCTTGGAAATTGTTTGCACTCATGGCACGTAACACGAAAATAATTATTTTGTAACTACTTAAATTGAATTTGCTTCTACTTAAAACTTTATTTCTTCATTTTTGTTTCATTATTATTTTAATTTAATTGAATTGAATTTATTTTTATTGAAGATTCTACTATGATAACAATAATTTAAAACAATTAGATACAACCATAAGTAATTACATAAGAATTGTAAAATAACAATGATTATTAAAAAAAACTGTTATATTGAAAATTTCAAATGAAACAGTAAATATCTATTCTTCGGTACTTTGTTCCCATGATGTTCGGCAGGTACTACTAAATCTTCTGTTTTCAAAGGCTCCAACCTGTCATGTTATGTCAATGTCTTGACGTACGGTACAGCATTCATGCTGTTTTATATATATATATATATATATATATATATATATATATATATATATATATATATAAACTTATGGACTGTGAGCTGTCTCTTCATACTCCTTGCTCGGTTGCTACATAAATTGATGCACCAATGATGTTTGTTTTTTCTCCTAACCTCCCTTCTCCGCAATTACAGAAGAAAGACTTCTTCTAGCTCTTTACTAGTGGGTAACGTTCCCATTATAGCCGACACGTTCCCACGTTGAATGGCTATGCTTATGCGTTGAATCAGGAAACTTTTTGCTCGATTATCTCCTGATTTAATTGATAGACGGTGGCCGATTTCTTTTATAAATTTGAGGCCTTCTTCTTCCCAAGAACCGCTAGACTCAATTGCTATTGCGACAAAGCAATAGTTATCGAGTAGATTGCTATATTTATTCCTTTTTTCTTTCGCTCTTCGAGCAGCTACGAGTCCAGCTTGTACTGAGGCATATTGTAGGTTGGAGGGGGCATAGGTGTCTGAACATGTGAAGTCCCAAATCAATGCCTTTCCTTTCTTCCAAGGTACTAATGTCATACCATCGGGTCTTTTTCCGTCAGATCGGCTGCATCCAATCGGTTCCCTCACTGCTGGGATCCCTGCTGATATTAATGCTCTTAATATTATATCATTTACACTTGAATGACGTGGGTGTCTGCCTGCGCTGCTTTTGCACGACAAACCGTGTAATCCTTTTTTATCAACAAAGGTGTTACAAATGGGGCAGTGGTGTGGTTCACATATATCTGCTCCCAACCGTAGTGCAACTGATACTCGGAAGCTCTCATTAGATAGGTGTAGGCCCAGAGATGGTGATGGTAGAGCTTGAAGCCATGCTCCGCTTTCTGGGGACATGACCGCTAAAAGTCTGGCTTTATCTTTGATGTTATTTGTAGTCTGCAATAAAGAAGCTGCACGGCAATTAACGATGGGCTCGTCCCAAACCGACTGATTGTTACGTTTTTCGAGAGCCGGAGGGTCTAACCCAACTAAATTTGTCCATTTAGCTATGCAGTCCATCACATCTGGATTGGTGATTTCGTCGTTATCCCATTGAAGAAGTGAACTAACTATTTGACTTGCACCGTAGAAAGACGCTAAAAAAGACGGAATAGCCATATCTGTGGCGCGACGGATTCCAAGGCCTCCATTTTTGACTGGTAAAGAAGCTTGTATCCACGAGTTGTTATTAAGAGAACAATTGAGGATGGATTCCAGACCAGTTTTAAGAGTATCGTCATACTTTTCCAATAGGGCATCTTCCTTCCAAGATGGAGAGCATCGGAGGAAATAAAATAATCTCGGCATTCCAAATGAAGCCCTTAACAGATAAAAAGCAGAATGGGCTGAAAGCTTGGAAAGTCGTGACATAAAAAATTCTAGTTTGGAGGTTTTGTCTAGTAACATTTTGCTCCGTGCCTCTGTTGAGATAGCTGAACCTAAAAGCTCTGCATTACTTGCTGTAAGGAGCTGAATACCAGGTGCTGATTTATTAAAGATATCATAGAGGTTCTTAATTTGTTCTTCTGTAGCACCGAGGAATCCTACTTCGCATTTGGAGCAATTTAGCGATAACCCAATTGATGATGCGTGTGTACGAATGTTGTCTAATGTTTGTAGTATTACGTCTGTATTTCCAGCTATTGTTCCATCATCCAAATACCAGACATTCAGCTCTGCGTTTATGTTATTAACAATTGGTTGGAGAGTCATAGCAAACAGTGCTGGACCTAACGGATCACCTTGTTGAACACCTCGCTGTGATAGAATAGTGTTATCTCCTATATATAGGTTGCTTGGTTGAGAATAGCATTGAGAGATGTACGAAAAATATGCTGGAAAATTCTTTTTAACAGATAGCAACATGGAATCTCGATTTAATTCATTGAAGGCATTTCTGAAATCGATTTTTAAAAATGCTTTCACTTGGGTGTGCGTAGTAGAATAATATGTGCGAGCTGCATGTACTGCTGCTTCCGCCCCAAATGGCACACAGACTCCTAGTTGGTGTGGATATAGTATGTCGATAAGTGATTCGCGCATCTTGTAGCAGATTATTTTGGCCGACAATCGTCTCCAAATATTGCCCACGGCTATTGGCCGAATTCCTCCGCTTTTTTTCTTAAGGGCAAGTAACGACGCACCGAAGAATATCGGTCTCAATGTTGTAGGTACATTTCCCGATATAATGAGGTGTAACAGTTCTCTGATAACATTGATAAGCTGGTCTCTAGATTCATAATCGTGTGATAGAACTAAATCTTTTAGAATTGAAGCTCTGAGGCTATCCATTCCACCGGCGGACCCAGAAGGAAAAGATTTAATTGCTTTCAATAATTCAGCTGATGATACTCTAGTTGCTGATTCTGATGCCTCTGGAGGTTCAGGGATGGGCCTCTTTTCATCAGGCCCAGGAAACTTCTACTATGATTGTTTGATCATTTCATTTCAAAAATATGTTAACTAACTGAAAACAATTTAGACACAATTTTATGTTTTCATTCATTTCCTTACGTGTTTTTTGTTCGATTAGAAAGTAGTTAAGAATCGCATGCTATCATGTAAGTCTAGACATGTGTGTGGCACTTTAGGAGAATTGCACTACATTCCTATGAATCTAAGCATATAGGATCGTTCTCATTCCTACGCATGTTCAAAGTAATATCCTTCAGAAATTTTTGATGACTATATTTCTGGAATGTGAAAACACAAACAATATTGTGAAAGGATTTATAAAGTTAGGTCTTTTTCAACATTATCTATTTTAAAAAATCCTGTTTATTCTAATTATTTCCCGCTAATTTTTAAGCGGATTAAAGGCAATTGTAGGAGATGATAATAATGTTACTTTGCCCGATATGACAGATCTCTTGAGTTTATAATACCAGTTCCCTATACTTATCAAACAAATGTTTTGTTGGAAGATCATTTAATTCGGATTTAGTATAAATTCATATTATACACTAAAACATTTTAAGCTCTAAAAGATACTTAGTGGATAGGTTTATGTACTTTGAGAATAATGATATTTCTTACAACACCGGTTTGAGACCATTACCGCTCCACTTCACTATAAAGGATATTGTTAAAATCAGTATATTATCATCTATTAATCATTATGGTGAAATAACAAGAAGAATTACATTTATGGAGCATGATGCGATCTCATTTATAGAACAAGAACATTCATGCTGTCATATGTATATTGCTAAGATTACAGCTTAGGGCGAACTCTGTTCACCACATTCCAACCAGCATAAATACTTCTCACGAAACATGTGATTATTAGTGCATATTCCACCTCACTTGAACTTTAATAAGACAGGATAAACTAGATATTTGAAGTGAAGAATTTGATTTAGTTAGTTGAATATGTTGGGTAATATAGCCGACCATAATAATTATTATTTTTTTGCAGAACTGGATGTGACAATTTAAAATCATAATGCCAAACTGTAAGGTCGTCACTCTTTAAGTTATTTGTGAGAAGACGCTTCTACATTAGAAAAGTAGAACTAATGTACCATATAACATTGTTCATTTGTCGCTAATTCAGCCTAACGTATTTAGAAATGCAATTTACAGTCTGAAAATTCACAGTGTGTTAAAAGATAAACTTACTTTTAAAAATAACTATTTTGAACAGACATATTTCTTAGCACCTTGTACATATCTATACCCATTGATATTGACATATAATAAATAAGAGTTCGGTAAACAATGGTTGATATAATAAGATCAGTATAAACTTCATAAATAGAAACTAAAGATTTTCTCCAATTCCAGTGTTTGAGTTCGACAATGAAAGTACCAACCTCATTCTGCTAATAAATTAATTATATTTGTTTCTTACACCCAGTGACTGAATTGTACACCTCTAAGTCTCAAAATTATTCAAATATTAATTTACATAGGAAAAATAACTGTCGTTAGCAAAAATATGGTAGTCGACGGAATAGGATATGTTTGTATAAAATTAAAATTAGAATTCTTTATTTACATAAAGTATTTATTTTCTTTTTTACCTTTCAGATGTTTCATTTGTTCAATTTTTCTAAGCAGCACAATAGGTAAATGAAAAAATGATATGATTACTAAAATTACTTTCTGCTGAAAGACGTTCGTTTAAGAAAATAGAAAAATAGAAATGATCATATATGCGTACTAAAATTATAGAAAAATGATTCTATCAGAGAAATATTGAACTGTATATTTAGAAAAATATTGAACTTTGTATTTAGAGAACTAAAGGTTTAAGGAAATACTAGAAATAAAAATATTTGTAAAAAAAAAAGAAAATTTTTTTCATTCAGTGAGAAATTTTAAACAAAAACAATCAAAATTATCATCCAATTAAATTATATTAAAGGTAGATTTATACCAGTCATTTTAGAATATGAGTTTTTCATACAGTGAAAATGGTAAAATTGATGTTACTTAGCAATCGGTTTTAGCAATTACCTGTCAAGGTTTCTAATTTTAGTTTTAAAGCATTGAATTTGATAATCAATGCGTTTCATGTCTTCGTACCAGATAAAATTTATATAGAGCCGCACTTACATAAGATATTCTATTTAATTTGCTTGTTTCAAGTACATCAATGAAAATAAAATTACTATTATTATTGACGGTGTTTTATTTGTTCAGCAGTATATTTCAACAGGGACGATGGATGTCTTTATTACTAGTACAAAAATTAAAATATATTTTCTTTAATAAATGTAAGGGAAGGTGAAAGCACGTTTAGTGTTTGCAATATGTTATTTTAAACCTAACCGTTGAATTATCCTAAGGATAAGACACATGTTTCAACCAAAAACGCCTATTCTCACGATAACAAACAAACCGAGTGATAGATGGCAGAAGAAAGATATACTTTAAAGAAGAAACTAAGAGGACACGAAAAGCCACGAAGAAATCTTAAGACCCCTCCACAGGCCCCCTCCAAAAGGAAGGGTATAAAAGCAGACGACGGGACTAAGACGTTATCAGTTCCAGTGATAACCATTCATCTGCATAATATACTACAGAGACCACCACAGGCTACAGATATATGCTTTGATATCTACTACCGGTACTTTTATAAGCTGTGGAATATTATCTCGCATTTACTATGAGCTACATGGTATAACTTACCTGTCTGTTGCCGCTGTGGGCAAAGACAGAGATCCCTTCTACCCAATTTAATATTGTATGTCTGAATGGATTGATCATATCCTACACAGACAGCATTTTAGGCTGACTAAAGAGTTACAGAAAATTCCTATGAAACATCGTAAAATAGTTTATATAAGATTTTTTTATATTAAAAGCTGAAGGATAAAGTTGCTGTGCAACATTATTTCGACCCTACCTACAGAATATTGCATGGAGGTAGGCGTGATTTTCGGTTCTCTACACTAAGCAAAAAGAATAGAAACCTCACTACGGAATGTTCTGTTTATTAACTAAATTCGGACTTTAACTTTTAAAGAGGCACAGTTTTAGGTCAGTAAATATACGATTTTCTTTTCCCTTCATCTTCTAATCTTTTCTTTTTATCTAAATAAAAAACAAGACTGAATAAGCATTTTATATATATACCCGAAACTAAAACAGGAAAGAAATAATATATATCAGAGTCGAATAGCAAGGGATCTAACAAGGAAATGACGGAGGGTGTATCACTCATGTCATTTAACATGTCACATTTGTCCAATTACTCAGCGTATATTACAGAGAATAACGACGGATTTTTCATGCTGTGTGACCATTTGGCGAATATTCAATATTGACCAGCCGCTAAGAAAAAGAAGCACTCCTAATATAACTACAGAACACGAACCTAGATCTCACAGAGCTGAATAACCAAAATTAGTACAACACATTGACATTTGAAAATTTAAATACAAAAATTGTTTTCGTTGGGCAGACCGATGGTATCTCCCTATAAAGGAGAGTTGCAACGCTTACAAGTTTAAGAGTGCCTCGGTGAACTGATTGACACAGGTTTGGCGAGTAAAATTACGAGCTGTACTGTAACTCGCTCGCTGCAGAATGCTTCGGAAGAACAGAAAATTCATTATCTCAATTTCTTTTTCACGTCCTTTTTGGGCATATGATAACGAATACGCATAGCTTATATAGAATTTTGAGGACTGTAAATAA
The DNA here is from genome assembly GCF_964235325.1 of Thermobia domestica. Taxonomy (NCBI): domain Eukaryota; kingdom Metazoa; phylum Arthropoda; class Insecta; order Zygentoma; family Lepismatidae; genus Thermobia; species Thermobia domestica. Next base: position 8,380,809 of record NC_137457.1, on the reverse strand, counting down.
TCTATATAACGTTTGGGAAATTATTACGTAGGTTCCGAAGTTAACAAAAAAGTAACATATTTCTGAACAAACAACCTCTATTGGAACACTCATTTAACCCACGAATCTATTTGCAAAGCCGTAATTATCCGTTCGTTGCAAGTCACTAAGTCTTTCATTCCCCATCTGTCCGCGTGTGTTGTAGTTATTTTGTTTGAGAATTAACTGAATGCACTTGTAACAAAAGTATCCTATAAGTTAGAACGAGTACTAGTAGAACGTCGTATGGATTTAGAGTCCTTAAATAAGAATAAATAAAACGAGTTTCAAGTTTAAGAACTACATTTGAAATCAAGTATTTTCACTGTGAATGAGCCATACCTTCGGCTGTTGCGCTGACATTAGCAACACTAGAACTGCCTCCTCCTAAAAATAAAATTTCTTCAATTATAAAGCCATACACTCAGTTAAAAAACTAATTAATAAAGATATATTAATTAAAACTAATTGATAAAGATTAATGAATTAGTTCTCTTGTATTGTATATGACACGAAACGTTGCGTTTTCATACTAGTGTAAAGTATGCTTTAAACTATACCCACAATCGTTTATGGATACGATTTTATGGACTGAAGCAGAGGTCCAATTCCTTTCATAAGCTTGAGCACATTGTTGCTTTCCTCCTAAATTTTGTGAGGCTACATACTATCATCCTTAAATTTGAAAATTTTCTAAAAAATTGAAAACGGTATCTAGGACACTAATAGATTTAGATTTGACTGGTCCATCTTGTTCTCTTTTACGGGTATAAAACGCCAAAAATTTAAAATTTGAAAATTTAAAAAGAACTGTGCAAACCAAACTTTTCAAACATGATGTTTGATACTCAGATTCTATACACGCAACTTAATTAGGCTCGAATTGTAAGAAGAAAGTTACGTGACATGATTACATTCAGTGTTATTGTAGGACTCTTGACTTTAACAAGCGTTATTTGGCTTTAAGCAAACATTTCGGGAGAAGTGCGTAAGGCCATTATTGTACTTTCTTTTAATTCCTGAATTTAAGTTAGGTATAGTATTACGGGACCAATGTATATACCTTTCAAACTTCGATTGAAACAATAATTTCAATCCTGGAAACACATGTGCGAAAGATTCAAAGTTTCGAGGTCCACAGATTTAACAATCTTTAATGAGGCTTATATTAGAAGGTTATATGAGTAAGTAATAATGTTAAATCTACTTAATAATGCCTAGGGACGTTGACGTATTTCTCTTAAAATTATTAATTTTGGATTGACAAGAACTTCAAAAATGAGAATTTTCAAAGTTGATATAGTACAAGTTTTTTTCGTTCTCATTATCCCACTTCGCTTTACTGGTCTAAATCCTGTGCTGAGGATGAAGAAGAGATTTCCATATTATCACCAGACTACATGTACACAGGAAGTGCGACGAAGTAAATTACTCCCATCATGCCATGCTCCCTACTACTGTACTATTCATGACTTAGAAGACAGATGTGGCACAACGAAGAGCGAATTGAGGCTTCGACCAGATCTCCAAATGACTACTAATCTTTGAATTTTCATTTGTGAACGCGTACTCTCGTCTAGGTGGAACACGCGTATGACCTTACGAACGGAGGTGAGGCTTCGGTTATTCTCCAAAATGGGAAACTATTTCGTGCCTTTTGACCCGGGGGAAAAAGGCTACGTGGTTCACAACACATGTGAAACAGTCCTATTCAGTTTGTCCATTGAGGATGATCTGGAATTAATCTTAACAGAAAGGTAACTTGACCATCAAAGAGCTTCTGGTAACTCCTTTCCCATCAGCGAAGACCACCTATCATTCTCTCGACGTTTTTCCTATTTTTAGGTGCTGGAAGTCGGACCATACCTTGGGACCCACGACTTCCAAATGGATGTCTTTATAAGAAGATTGTCGTCGTCAGACTTTGATTCGCTAACGTATGTTGTGCATTAACCGGAAATAGAAGAAGTTCTATATTACTTAGAGAGCACTACAGAGAAAGGGGATGCTTGTTTGTGTGAAATGATGGCCTACAGGTACCTCTGGATTCGAAAGAATTCATAGCTATAAGGTCCAGTAAGTGCGTGATACGCTATTACGTAAAAGACAGTGTGTCCAATATTTTGGACGGATCAACCAGGAAATAACACTTCAGACCGTGTCTGTGGAAGCAAACGTTTTACATTAGTCGTGAATCTGAAATATACGGTAGACTTCTAACAAAATGAGAGGAAGTCCCATATTGCATGAACGAACATATCGGAGGTAAAAATGAAAAGAAATACACGCTTATGCCGGTTATCTAAAGGAAACAGTGACAATGAGTAATGAATGAAATGGTGGAATGAAGGAGGTGGGAGGAAACGGAAGAACCGCAGGAAGCCCACGTACACGGTGTTTGTCCACCAGAAAATTCACTTGGTGGGGGCTGGGATCGAACCCGGGACCCCAAGTGCCAAAAGTGAACGCTCTACCACTGAGCCACAGCGGCCCTGTCAGCTGCTTGAAGAATTATTGAAAGGCTCTTAGAGAAGATTGACCATCGTGAATGTGGGCAATTGTTTCCGATTCTAGTGGATGGGAGAAATTTACTGGAATAAGATGCTGGTCTGAAAATAAATGCAGATCTGAAACATTCTATATTATACGGGAAAGAAAGAAAGTATCTAGACGTGTTTGCAGTAGTACGATGTGGAAGGATGTTGCCATAGAACGATAGACGTAGGCAGCAACAAACATTATCAAGTGCTGCCGGTTTAGCGTGGGACTTTTGAATTGGATTGGAATCTACTGGGCTGTGGTAAGTTCGTGTGATTTGAAAAGCATTGCTGGAACTGGCGAAAGGTTATATTACCTTACAAGGCTATACAATCGTTGAAAAGAACGGAAAAACTTGATTCGCTAGCAAGTTAAAGTCAAACAGAAGGATATTTCCAGTTGGCTGCGGAGTGAACGTATTCAACTTGCTAAATATCTGATCAAGGTTACTATAGCAGAACAAAAATCGAGGGAGAACATTGAAAGTGCATTTCGTGCATATGTGTTTACATAGTATAATAATCTTGGAACCATGAGACCGGTGGTCACCAGTACTGGCCCTTAAGATACAGCTTATTGTTGATTACAAGAGAAACGCGGCGATATACCAGTCCACATCTAATGTCCTACTTTTTCTAGTTTTATCGTTAAATTATTGTAAAAAGTATAAATGTACGTAATATGTATCCTATATTTTGAGTTGACTTGATTTTGAGTGTAAAAGCTATATGGGACGGGACCTAGTGACTAATGTATATCTGAACCTCATGAACTCCGCCTGGAAAGGAACCCGGGTCTCCCACTCCAAGGATGCGTACGCTAACCGCTTAACCACGAAGATTTTTTTTCTGGATTTTAGATTATTAACAAAACTTATCATCGTTAATGAGCGCCCATTACGATATATCAGCATCAGAATTAAGTGCGGGTCTAACACTCTTGAATACAACACAATTATCGTGATGCTTGTCGTCTCTAATTGTTGCTAGGGATACCAAGGACCGCCTCTAAAGTTTAAAAAAGTATAAAAAAAACAGCCTCTATTCTCTGTTGGTTAGCATTTAGTGCGAACCTTAATGTCGTGCCCCAAACTAAATCAGGGTATTTTTTAATTGAACATATTCTCAAATGAATGGATATCGGATATAGCATTCACTAATTAAACATGCGTACCTTCAACATCCTTCTCAAGTTTCGGGAAGAGCATATTTGATTCAATCACAAAGTTTTGAAGTTTACCAAGAACTAAAGTAAGATAATATTCTCTGGGACTTTGAGACACAAACTTCTAAATTTGAATTGTTCTTGTCAGTCTCCTGAAGAAATTCAAAATTAGTTGATTTCACCTCATCAAATATATTTTACCTTAGCATAAGAAAGTCTATGGACAAAAAGATGACCTTTCTTCGTAATATACACGTATATATATAGAATACGATCTTTTAATTCGGGAGGTGTACATCTGATCATCATCAATATTTTAAATTATCTTAAATAGAATTGGCCCTATATTTTTTTGTAAATTTGCGTGATTTAACATGTATCATTACCTGGGTAAAATATTCAAAACTAGAATGAAAGGAAATTTGTCCTGTTAACATTTTCAATTTTAGTCACAAAAATTGCTTAAGAGCGTTGGTAAAAAGATATCTTTCTTTCGTTCTAGTCATTCATTATTCTCTACTTAACTTCAAATTTTGGAGATAAATTAAAAGTTTAAATGCCTAAGACGCATATGCAATCAGTGAAATCGACTAATATATGACATTTTTACACTTTGAACCTCAGAGTTTCAAGATATATTCATAGTTTAAATTATTGTCTGTTACATCCGCTAGCACCAACATTTGTAATTTGGATTGCAACAAAATGAAAAAAATGAAATGAAATCTTTGAGTTTTACGTCCCACGCTTATGCCGGTTAGACTAAAAGAGACGGTGATTATGAGAAATGGATGAAATTGTGGAATGAAGAATGTGGCAGGAAACGGGAGAACCCCAAGAAAACCCAAGAGCACTGTGTTTGTCCACCACAAAGTCCACACGGTGCGAGCTGGGATCGAACCATGGACCCCAAGCACCAGAGGTGAACGCTCTACCACTGAGCCACAGCGCAACTAGTAATTGTTGAACCAGTTTAATGCAAATGAACATTTTGAGACATTGAATCTTATGACGATACTCACGAAACACATTTATAAGTCTTTAGTGAAAACTAACGGATTCTTTGTGGTAGATCTGGATAAAATTTCAATTTGAAACTCTCAAAAACTTAAACAAAATAAAATATTTTAAAACAGGTTTTCTGTTTGCTGTTTACATAATTTTCCATTATACAAATGTGTCCGTTAGAGACTTAGATTTCCCAATTAGACAGTTTAACAGTCATAGAGACTTACATGGTTTACCACTTTGGCTTCATCAGACACTATCTGATGTAGCAAAACTGATGGTTAGCAAAACTGTTACACGCTATTAATTTTACGAGGAAGGTATTATCTTGCTCTGCAAGTAGCTTCAATCAATTTTACATAATTTTAAAAATACGAACTTGGAATTAGTTTTTAAAAATCTTGCAACTCTTTTATTATATTTTTCCTTATTTCTTGAAAGTTCTACAAATATTTTTTGCAAATCTTAATTTGACATATATATTTTAATCATGTTGAAAATACATTTTAAAAGGACTGGTTTAAATTCTTACATAAGTTGTTTATAACCTTTTAGTTTAATTTTTCGGTTTTTTTAGTAATTTGAAAAGTTAGTTTCTGCTCTAAAGGCCGTTGTGGTCTTTAGTTAAAATATTATTTTATTTTTCTTTGGAAATCTTTTGAACAGATAATTTGCTTTATTTTCTAGTATGAAATTGTTTCCAAATTTTTCTTAAATAATGAATTCCAATGCTACAAAATAAAGAAATGTTTCAATTAATGTGTAAGATATATTCACTCAAATGTTTGCAATCGTGTTTAAAATGTATTTATATATTTTAATTTGAAGATTTTGTATATATTTTTAAAACATTTTAAATTGTTAAAGTTTTGGTTATAAATCAGGTAATTCTTTTATAAAATTAGCTTTGTTTTATCTTTTCCTAAATGTTTACTTTGTTAGTTTTATTCTAATTTTGATTAAAATGTCTAATTTTTCCATTTCGAAAGTTTTAAAATTATTCGTCCTTTTTCTAAAAATGGTTTAGCGTTAGTTTGTAAAACAATAAATCATCCCTTTATTGTTTAAAGAAAATAATATTATTTATCTTTTATTTTATTTTTAAATATTTACATTGTTTTCAATTACTTCTGCCAAATGAATTTTTTTTTCAGAAATTTATGTAAACTTGTGTTTGAGAAAATTAGTTTGAAAGTTATAGTTTAAACCTTTACTCGTTGCATACATTGATTTGCCCAAAACAGAAAGTCTGAACTTTAGTCGCAAATCCTGCTCTAATGTCATGGGTGATAAGAAAATGGCCTTTTAGATTCCCGAATATCACTTACTGTAACTACTTTCATGATATTATACAAGCAACCTTGCTGAATGTAAGACAAAGCAATTTTCTTGATTTTAATTTGTAAAATAATATTTATTAAATATTTTTAATTATTGTTAAGACTTAACTTATTGAATGAACGTACCACATACCTTGACCCTTGTCTTTTCCTTTCTCACTCCCTTTCCCCTTTCCATGTCCTCCTCCATCGCCTCCTGTATTAATATTATACAGAAAATGTATCATAAAACCGATAAATTAAGCAATTTAATAGAAATGTTAGAATTTGATTAAATATGAAAAGTATAAATAACATGTTATTCATACCACAAATTATGTTTAGATCACAAGAATATCATGCAGAATTACAAAAGTTGTAAACAAAACAATGCAATATCTAAGGTGCATATACAATATCAGGACCTTGGAAAAGAAAGGGCGAACTCGAAACGTTTTTCTTTTATTTTTCTCCTAGCATCAGACAGATCTGGATAAAACATAAATATCGCGTTTTGCCCTGCTTCATCCTTAGTAATTCCCACGATTTCTATATAAACAAAGATTCGCCGTTTATATCTTATGGAATTTGAAAAGCTTTCGACTTGATTTCCCAACACGCCGATTACAGGATTCGCTCTTTCTCTTCCAATGTCCTAATATAGAAAAGGGTTCAAAATATTTTTTTTACTTTGCATTATTTATTTACATATCTGTACCTGTTAAGCTCCGAGAGGGGAATTAGTCAAGATTTGGAAAACGAATTAATTGAAAAATGAGCAACAATGTGTGTTATCATTTTGTACACTAAAACAACTTAAATAGAGATAGTTCTTTAAATAAATTTTATATTTTGAAGTGTGTTGATACAAAATATTGACTCTTAAAAGTTTAATATCTTATACAACAAATCCTTAATATAGTATAAATTTTGATTTGTCAATTTTCCAATTCACTAATGGATCTCACTTAAACTAAGGCTTAGTAGAAAATAAAATGAAGTCTTAGAGTTTAACGTCCCACGATTATGCCCCTTAGGGTAAAGGGGACGATGATCAAGGCAAGTGAATGATGATGGAAAAATGGTAAAATGAGAAAGTGGGAAGAAATTGGAGATCTCCGAGAAAACCCACGAACACGATGTCCACCAGGCTCGCTGTACTCATTAGGTCTAGTTTTCAATTAGGTTTATGTGTGCTTGCACTTATAGCCAACACAACTCACTGCAGTTTTTCTTCAGTTTGGTATGTGCTACATTCCCATTACTGACAGTAATATAATTACGTTGTATAATATAATTGCATCACTCTAATGAGTGTTCGCAACAATTAGTTCATTTCCTCTTGCTTGTGGTTAATAATTGCAATGTGTTTGCTCTAATTGTAATTGTTTCTCCTGCTCTACATACACTTATAGAGATTTTGTTGACATTATCTTGTTCGTAATTGAACTCAAACACGAATGAGTTACTCTTGCGCGTTTCAATATACAGACTTTGTGTTTATTCACACAATGCCGTTTCTCTGTGATCTTTACATTCATATTTTTGCATTGGCTAACATTTTCATGTTTTTGCATTGCTTTACATTCACTTTTTAACATTGACTAACATTCACATTTTTTGCATTCTTTCCATTCACATAGTTTTGTATTATCTTGTCATCATATTTTTTCATTATCTTACATTCACATTTCTTGCACAGCTTTACAGAGGTAGGTAAACTTAACTTGCAATTCTTACATGTTGTTATAGTGCATCCCATATCATTTAGCAAGTATTATAGCACTGCAACCCTGTTCCATGTATATTTTGTCCCAGCCGAGACAAAAGTTTCTAGAGGAATATTTAGCGATATGTCACTCATTTTTATGTCATTGATACCTGCTGGACAATTAAAGAAATATCTCCATTACTTTGTTACAGAATACAAACTTCGATTATTCATATATTATTCTGACTATTTCTCGGTTATATTATGAAGCCGATGTATATTTCAAGCAGATTAATTATCACAAGTTGTATATTTTGTAGATGTCAATAGTCCGATGAGAGCAGTACATAAATGTATGATACTTTTAACGTAGACGTATTATTACTTTATAATCCCAAACTTTTATCATTTTATTCAAAACCTTCTTTTTGCTTCTGATTGAAAGAGTTACAGTGATTAGAATGTATATTTTCTCGTCTTACATTTTGTGTGAGAGAAGCGGTATATGATACTTTCATTTATTGGTAGTCTTAAGCTGTCCCTTAATCAAATCTTTTTTATATATTAGCGAAATATACATTAAATGCAAAAGCACCTAAAATTGGCCGTTATTTAAAGTTGTATAGGTATTTTCGTAACATTTCAAAAATGTAATTTGGGATTTAGCTTTTAATTAAAGAATGTTCAGATGTAATCTATAACTTGAATTGATATTTTGTCACAAACGATGGCTGATATCTCAAGAGAAATTTAATTAACTTTCTTATTAAACTAAGAAGTAGAAATTATCATAAATTATTATTCTAAGTATTCTCACATATCTCTGAACAAATGCAAATCGTACTTTGCTCCTTTCTTTTTCTCTATCTTTCCATTTTCTTCTCCTTTTCTTGATCCCCTGCAAAGTTATCTCCTGAATTAAATTGTTAACGGAATGTTAGGTTGAGGTAAAAATTTAAGGAAATTAAAAGTAAAGTAGTTTACACTGTTGTCAAATATAAAATGAATTCTTTTGCTTTATTTCTTACTTACTAAAAACAAACTAAATTTTTCTTTGTTATAAAGATGTGTTTTATACTTAAAAAACTGTTTAAAATACAAATAATGTAGTGTCACACAAATAACTCTCGAAATACGGCTCACTCTTACTACAGCAAATAATAATCAGTGATATCACCTCACTTGTTTCATCAGGCTGGTACTCGACAAAATAAAGGCTCAAACAAGACTGAAAACGTTTCTGCTTTCTTCCATTCTAGCTACATGAAATGCCCACCTAAGCCCCCAAAACTTGATGATCTTAACAATGTTGCCTAAAACCATATAAATTATGTAGTTGCTCGTTATGGGGTTTCCGCCATTCTCCGTTCCCGTTTTTCTTGTGTCCGAATATTCGTCTCAGGATCTTGTTCTGAAACACTTTCAGTCTATGTTATTCTCTCAGTGTAAGCGACCATGTTTCGCAACCATACCGGACAACAGGCATGGTTATCATTTTATATATTTTAAGCTTAAAATTCCTCGACAAAATTCGCGACGACAAGAGATTCAGAAGCGAATAGTAACACGAATTCTCTGCTTTTGTCGACATTTAATTTCATCGTGAATATGATTTTCATCTGTTAATACTGGTCCTAGAAATTTGAAAGTATCCACTTTATCAAAAGTATTATTTAATATTTTAACGCATATATAGTTTGCTGTATTACGGTCCCGAAGCACTTCCATGTATTTAGTTTTCTTTGCATTTACTTCTAAACCCATGTCCCTGCAAGCGTTTAATAAGATCTCTGCATTTCTTTATATTGTTCTTTTATCACCCCCTATTAAATTTATTCATCAGTATATGCCATAACCTGGTGAATACCGTTACACTCTAGGTCATGGCTGCTATCTTTGATTTTCATTATAGCGTATTTTAGAATAAAGTTGGTACCGGGGTATTGTATTCCCACTTCTTTTCGAGTATTTGTCAAATGGTAAACATTTGGTCGACAGTTGATCGATTTCGAATCCGCGCTTATAATCTCCAATACTTTCATCTTTTTATTGGGTCAATCTTGTCAATAGGATATTTGAGAGGATTTCATAGGATGTTATAGGATATTAAGCTCTAAATCTACTGAGTTAAAATATTACGTTATTAATTTATAATTGCCTTCTCTTAATTGCGACAGTTACTATTGCAGATAACATAAGCCCTGAAGAACATAAATAATAAATTTATTAACAGTAGTTCTGTATATAGAACAGAAGTCTATGAATCACATGCAAATATTCATACTTTGTAACTGCTGCTAACACAATGTGCTATTGCTGAATGCTTCAAAAGAACCATATTCATTGAGAGTTAAATTCATTTTGTGTATAAATATGATTGTAAAAGAGAAAATTTCCATCCATATGGGGTAGGAGCTCAAGCTTATAGTGTACCAAAAGATATCATCCGTTAATTTGTGCACCAAATTACTATTGAAAATTAATTGCAGAGTGACAGGTTGATCCCTGTGGGCAATGAATTCATAACTTAGGTCAGAAACGAGTGGGTATTTAAGGATAAACATTAACAGAATAAATAAATTTCATCATCATAAGCTCAGACACTGAGAGTTCTGTAGTCCGTTTGTGGCACCTATTCGATTCAGTTTCTTTAGATACTCATAATGAACAAGTAAATATGAATTGTTCGATCGAAAATTACAGTATTAAAGAGATGCGGTTTATGTCATAATTACCTTTTGATAGGTTATTTATTTACTACAGTATATAGCATTGAATAATCTTTCAGAGTCCCATATATGTCAAGAATTAAACATCTTGAAGGACATTATTATTATGGTGAGGGAAATAAAGAATTAAAGTGACTATTACCTGCCGACTGTGATGATATAATTCATTCTATATTTATATTCATAAACCTGGTGTATTTTTTCGTAGCACATATATAGCAAAGACAAGATATGTATCGTACTTAGCTTCTATCGAAAGGAAAGGTCAATTAATGCTGTACATTATCGAGTCACCCTAATGGGAAATTCCACCGTGTTAGTTAAAGGAAATTGAATCAAATATGGGGGTAACTAAAAATGATTCTTATTGTATTTTTATGTAGATTGTAGAGTACTAAAAATAGATTACATACTATCTCGCAGACTATCATTGGTTCTTAGAATAAATCATTGGTTCAAATTTAAAAATAAACAGTAACATTTTTAAGGTCCTTTGCCCATTTGATATATGAAAGTGCTCTTTCTCTGATCGTGTTTTCAATGTTGACTTCTTCCGACGGTGGAACTGATAATTCATTGGATATACCCAATATAATTCGGATCCACGTTTAAAAACATCAAATCTGGCACACAACTCTAATTGAATATATTTTAAGGCAGAAAATATGGTATTACTTTCTGTTGTTCCAATGGTAACTCCACCACGAACACTTTGTTCTCAAAATAGAATTATGTATTTTCATTTCCAAACGAAACTGAACCACTTGGCGTTACCGTCCGATTTGTGGGTTTGAGCCGCTCCACGCCATCTGTTAGCGATTGGCGAAAGTACATACAACCTAGAGAAGAACACGTGGTCACCCAATCGCTAACCGGCGTATCAAGAGTTTTATAGATCTAGTGGCGGTCACGTCTTTTATTCACATGACTCCCCAGTTTGCCTGACGACGCTGGGTGAACGCCGAAAATTGGAGAAGCACTGGCCGGGAATTGAACCCGGTACCACGCAATCATGAATCCAATGCTCTAACCACTAGACTGTATTTTCATTCACTTTATAAATATATATACCAGTTAAGACCTTGAAGGCTTTCTTTCCTTCATCCTGGCTACATTACCTGCCCAACTGAGCCTCCTAGACTTGATGACCCTAACAATGTTTGGTAAACCGTGTAAATTATGTACTTCCTTGTTATGACGTTTCCGCCATTCCCCATTCACGTTCCTTTTGAGCCCGAACATTCGTCTCAGGATCTTGCTCTAAAATACTTTATTCATCATATTTTAAAATTTCTCTAATGGTAGTATGGAATGAAATAGTCACTCCCTGAAGGAACACTCTTAGAGAGAAGCTATCTGCATCACGCAGTTGTGATGTTCACAGAATCATATCTTAAATAAACAGATTAGAAAGTTCTAGGGTTTATTTGAGTTGTCCTCTGCAAGTTCTCACTTGCCTTTTGACTTTTTTATTCACCTCTCGTCGATGGATTGTCGTTATTTGAGAGAAATCGCTTCTCATAATACTCAGGGTTCCCTTTAAGGATTGCCCGTATTCGGTGATAAAGAGTTCAATGTTAAGTCCGATGGATCTTAAGTAATATTGACCTTCTTAAAGGAAAAACGGTAAGATATTCTCAGACAGATTTTTTAAAATTAATTTTTCCTCCCAAGAAAAAGTTCCATATCCTCCACTGGTCTTGAAATTAAATCCGGAGTGGAAAAATCAGGCGCTTTCGTTTTCTATTTCAACAAGTATATACAAAAGTATAATAGAAATTGCAACCATTCCTTAATTCGGTTTAACGTCTCAAGAAATGATAATACTTCCACCCACGTTACTCTGCTGAAACTGAAAGAAATATATATACTTTCAATTTCAACGTTGTTCTCCACAGAAATTGAAATATATGTCTACAAAAGAACTCTTGAAACTGAATAGGCATCTTAACAAAACACAATTTACACTTGTAATACTCTACAGTAACCGGATGTGGCGGCAATTAAAAATATTACCTTTATGAATAAGGTTTTTCGTAGATAGAATACTTTAAGACTAACAACAAATATTTTGAAGGGGTTATTCAGCATCCGAAGGAATATATTCAGTGTATTCCATTAACAATCTGCTCAGGAAATATTGCAAAAATGAACCACTTGAGTTTGCTATTTCGATCGTCATTAAATGAATTCAATATCACACATTGTCAAAGTTGTTTTGTTTTTTGAAGTACTCCTCTATCTCGTGAACAAGTACTACTTCGACCAACATGACTCTAATATAATCGCCAGTAGAATAAATGTAATTGTGTTTCCAACATCAATATTGAGAAGCTGTGTTTCGGAGTACATTGAGCATCCAAAGAATACGTTTCCCTTCTAAGTTATATTCTGTTACATATGAAGTGCAAAATCACTTGATTTCGGTTTTCGGTTTTAACTTCCATCGCAGTAAAACGCAATCTGTAACTGATCGTAACATACGTTTTCTTGCCAAGTATATAGCATCTTTAAAAGAGCTTTTAAGTAGTACAACATCTCTTTATTGATATCGGTAGTGAAAGAAAGCTACTACTTTGATATTCTGAACTCTCTATATCCAATCAATGAAGCTAGAAGTTATAGATGTGTTCCAACACTGAATTTGAATAATCTCGAGGTTTACCATAACTTCCAAACTATAAAGTAAAATCTCCTATTAAACTTTTACACAAGGTACGTCTCATGTCAGTCAGTAAAAGCGTTTAGTTAAGCACAAAGAATATCATATTTTAGAAGAAACAATTAATTATATTTATAGTTCTAAATTTCATCCGTTAATAATCGATATGAGTTATATCTCGGATACAGGTTTCTTTCTCATTAGTATTATTATGTACGGAAAAAATAATTACCACTTTCAGTTTTGTTCCATGCTTCATAATTATGCGATGAATCTGAAAAATAAAATGTAGTTTTGTAATCTTATTAGTAACAAATTATAATCATGTATATGTCAGCTCTATATAAAAGCAAATGCAATACCAAACATAAATTCTCTTTACTTAAACTAATTTTCATGTAGTTCGAAAATAAGACAATCTCATATATCTTTGTTTTACAATAGTCTCTCTTGTCTATACATACACTTTGTTACTTGCTGCGTTTTTTACCCCTTACATAAATGATAAAATTATACACAACATTTATCAATACAATGTATATATTACACTGAATATCTCGACACTATTTTTGCAAATAATAAATTCACTAGCCAACGAGATTTTACTTTTTCTCTGTAACTGGCACGAAAACAGCTAATCTTTATGTTTTTGGGTATGCTGAAAACGAAACTGTTAATGAAAATGCAAGATTAGCTCTCGTTTTGAAGTTATAACAACTTTAATTTACTGCCTATATAAGGTTCTGCACGTATTTATTTTGTTATTTTTCCTCGGAAAAAGGTCAGTGAAGGCGCAGCCTCTTTGCCTGGCGTTTGTAGTTTACTGCCAGCGATTCCCTGATTAATGTCCCACAGTAATCGGGTAATAACATTGATGCACATCACTTTCCTTGGTATCTCATTTTCATGTCCGAAATTTGCTGGCGGAACAGTTCTTTGTGCTCATCGCTCAAAGTTGTCAAAAAAGTTGTTGTGTATTATAAATTATTAATTACCGGTTATATAGAAATTCGGGGTAAGACGCAGAGAAATCGCAGATAGGTGTGATAGAAAGATGGCAAAATACAACTTTGTTATGTTTTCCTTTACAGTAACAGTATTGAGTACTGCGAATGGCGGGAATTAGTAAGCATATATCTGAGGAAATTATATTTTTAATACGTAAAATAAAGTCAACTAATTAAACAGTATGTATTAATCTCAAAAATATTGTTGGCATATACGGCATATGGTTAAAGAACAATATGGCATATACTATCATGAAATGTATTTTTATGAGTTTCTATCCCATCAACCCTATTGTTCAAAACATTTATTATATTCTGGATATATTGCCCTTGGGTTAATGCGAACCAAGAGCTGAGTTTATATAAATTGTATGATCAAAGTTATGAAGAGAAATCGCCAATAGATGTTAGAATAAGGAATCGATTAAGATAAAACATGAATTATCTTTAGGAATCGCAAGGATGGTTTCTAGAACCCACGAGGTCAATTTTGTTCCCAACATTCATAATTGTTACCAATCAGTTGTTTTTTTTCTGAGATATTTTTTGACTAGAGTTACTTACCCAATTTGTTATATTGATGTAAAAACATAGTTCACAATTAGTTTTAAGAGTAGGGTATGGGTTAGAGGAGATCCGTTTGAAAGTACCGGGAACAATTGCATTCGAACTTGATAAATTTATTCTTAGTACCATATTATTATATACCATCAATATAAAAGCTAAACAAAAGTGGAGAAACTAAAGTACTTAATAAATATGTTGCATTTCCTCTTATTTCTCCTCACACTAGGCCAACTGAGAAATATGTGACAATTATAATGTTATAGATTACACTGTGTAAATGAGTGCATAGGGTCTTTGTCTTATTTTCAATCTTGTACCCCATTTAGAACCTTACCACCTTTAAAATTAGTGCAAGAACTAGTATTTTTCTCATAGAAAAACATTTTCTTTGCAGTTTTATTCCAAAACAGAAATACATTTTTCCTAATAGTTTAGCGTCAAAGGAAGATATTTTAAGGAATACTAGAATAATATTAAGTAATCGTTCACGATTTTGCTAATGTGTTAAGCTATATTTTTGTAATTTAATGGCTAATCCTCTTGACTTCATGTGTATTTAAGTAAGAATTATATATGACAAAAGTTTCACTTGCTTGAAAATTATCGTCCTTTCTGTATGCCTACATAATGGAATGAAATATAAAACCAAATAGGCTACTTTGCTTAATGTACGAGAAGAATTCACAAGTAAAGGAACTGCAATTTCTCTCACTAGGGTTGGGCAACACCGCTAGTGTTAAGCGCTGAATTCGTGTCGTCTGCAAAACGTCTATGCAATATATCATTCTTATTCCCACGTTCGTTTTTCGAGTGTAGCAGACCGTCAAACATGGCAGCTTCATTGCCAATTTACACAGAGCAGGAAACGCCAGCAGTGATTCGCTTTTTGTTTGCGGAAAGTGTTGAATCTGCTCAAATTATTCGCAAGTGCTGTATGGCGACAGCTGTTCATCTCGAAGCAAGATCTACGAATGGATAGAGCGTTTGAAATAGGGAAGAAAATATTTATGTGATGAGGAAAGATCGGGCAGGTAATCAAGGTCAATGACTAACGAAAATTTGAAAGTCATCTCTGGTATTGTGATGGAAAACAGAAGAACCACAAGGGACGAAATCGTCAATACTTTACATATCAATCATAGTTCAAAATATTTCAACTTACATGACAGCTAAATTTTCGGAACGTCTGTGCAAGAGGGTCCCGTGTTGTCAGCGCAACATAAGGCACAAAGGTTACACATCTCTCGTAAACATTTGGCCCGTTAACATCGCGAGTTAGATGGATTTTTACAAGCAAATCGTTGTTGTAGACAAAACTTGGGTACATCATTAAGAACCGGAAAGTAAGGCTACTAACATGGTTAGGAGACACCAATCATCATTAGAAGTTAAGAAATTTAAACTTCAACCACCAGCTGTTAATATTATGCTAATACTATTATGGGACACGGAAGGTGCGTTAGCTTTTCATTTCATCTCAAGAGGCGAAACTGTGAACAGTGAGAACTATTGTGACGTGTTGCGAACTAAACTAAAACCTCAAATCAGATCCAAACATCGTGGAAAATTTCGAAAAACTATAATCCTGCAGCAAGATAACATTCGGCCACAATTCGAATTCCTAGAAAACCCGCTATACAGTCGAGACCTGCGTCCAAGCTATTTTCGTATCTTTGGACCATTGAAGGAAACGCTTAGGAGAAGAAGTTTTGCAACTGATGCAGAAATAATTGATAAAAAATTTGTAACGTTGAATAAAATGTGTTGAAGTTTAGGGAAATTATGTAGAAAAATAATGTTATTTCTGTTTTCTATTAATAGAATAAACGTACCTTTTCTCGAAAGTGCCATTCCTTTTTGACTTTTTCTCGTATATACCATTAATATTTCCATAATTTTACACTCGTTTGTATAGAACAATTTATCCTGATGGAAAAATTGCCAGATATAAGAAAGCTTTGCAATACCATATCTTCTATTCTGTAAATGGATTCGTTTACCTGAATTTTGATTTGAAGCTAAATAGTAGTATTTTCATTCTTTTGAACACCCGAATACTGTATAATTAACATTTTCTAAGTTCTCTGAACAGTTTCGACAGGAAAGGTTTGATAATATTGATATGAATGCCATAAGCTTTTAATTTTTGTTCATAACGAAACTCATATAGATTTGATTGCCCCAAATTACCTTCACAATATGTGCGTTTCAAAATAAATTTGACTTTAATGCCTCGTAATTACCCTTTGTTGACTACTTGAGCGTTAGTAAAGGTATACTGACTTTTTATTGTGCAACTACGAGACTTACAACAAAACTGATTTTCAACTGTTGGATTCTTTTTTGGTTCATTGCGTTCAAAGCTAAGTTACGTAAGATGCATAACTTATATGTTTTTTTTTCAGAATTTAAGACAAATGAAAATATAACTGATTATCACGTCTTAACATTTTTATTGGAGGTTCGGGACACCGTAATATATTGATGGAAACCGAAACGGACTCATTTTTAATAGTCCATTTGTGAACATATGTATTTAGTGTTTTTCAATATTTTTTTTGTATTCAAACATATGTCAAATACATGACACATAGTAAAGTTCAAAATGTCAGGCAACCTCATATTCAGTGAACAGTAGTTGGTATATAGAAATGATTGTCTAAAGTGTTATCCTCTTATTTACTTTACACTTGGGATTTTAATTCGAAGTTCTAGTTCTACATCTACTATTTTCCATTAGCCAATGTTTCTTTTTTGGTCACTATTGCACTCAATGTATTACTTCGCTCTAGGATTTAAACTTCCAGTTGTTCGGATACCGGTTTACCTCATTCAATGATATAAGAAGACAGAGAGTCCTATTTTGAAGCATAACTATTAGAGTTTTAAAGGTGGATATGTCTCTAATGATGAAATTATTACACCGATTTTGCGTAAATCACATAAAAAGCAAAGAATATTTAGCATTAACATTCTCTATTATGTTAATTGTCTGTTTTCATTTCAACATTCTCGTGAATTTAAGATGTGATTTCTTTCTAAGACTATTTATTTTCATTTTCTTATTGTTTTGCACATGTTGTTACTGTATTATGTATCAACCTCTTGTAGGATGGAAAGAGAGACACGAGTAGAAACACATGTAAAATAGTTATAGCTTTTAAGTGTAAGTAGTTTAAGATCAATAGCAATGTAATTTGTCAATATGGGAGATCCTGCTTCAATATCGAGACAAACTCAATGTGTCTAATTTTCTACAAGTTTACTAATATTTAGAGAGAAAATTATAAAATAAGTTATATTGTGTTATCCATATATTACGTTTTCTATCTTATATAAGCCTTTTCTTTACGTTAGCCTGTAATATAGCGCACTGGGATAGAATAGAGAAAATAAAAATAATAATATAATTTGCACTCCTTGGTTTGTTCCTACTGTTTATGACGACAGTATGAAGTATATTTTTATCAATATTAACACGTTACCACATCCTACTAAATCATGTCTTCACAAAAACATCCAACTGAAGTATTGTGACGATAGATTCAAAATATGGTTACATTGCTCTTTATTGAAGAAATTGAAAAAGGCTATTTAGGATTAATGTGCATTTACAGAACAGTTTTCTCTTTTAGCTTGTCACAAGCTAGTAACAGAAGCAGGAAATACGCAAAACCTCGAAGGTGACTGTGGTTCTTTTACTGCGCAAAATTCGTAGGATGTTTACTTGTTGAAGGCTATGCTTCGTTACTAACAGGATAAACCATCACGATTTTGTCAACATGACCCCGCATCTGCGGAAATTTTGGGTAATAGTTAAGAATCTATGGACAAGTCATAGATAGCTGTGTGTAAGTCTAGAAATCCTGTTATTGACATCTTCCGGCGGTAACAGTCACGCCATCCACGTGTGTGTTGAATCACGCCATATAATTTGGGTGCGGTTCCTTGCTAATAGCCAATCAGAATGCAAAGAGCAACAAGTTTCCATATTTGTGAATCTGACGAATAGGATATGATGACTGATGTGAGGCCTGGGTGTGGGCCTCGTAAAATAATAAAAAGGGATCTCAAGGTCTAAATAATTAATTCGGACGACCAACGAAGTAGTGAATAGGAGTATCGTAACTCAGACATTCGGAACGCCAAGTTTCAAGGTGTTAGAAGACAGGGTATGTACATGCACAAATGCAATATTAAGTTCAAGTAATGGTATGTCATACAACACTATAAAATGATTCATCAGCCTATAGTAAAATTTCAAGACTAAGAACTAAAAGTCGCATACTCGTAATTCATCTTCTATCTTTACTAACTTAAATATTTGAATGTCCAATCAGTTAATCAATCTATATTAATGTACTTAACTATCAATGAAGAAGCAGATATCAGATTACTTGTGTAGAATAATTCAACTAAATGTTGTTGTAAATAATAAAAATTAATTGTGTAATAAACTAAATATCTTAAATTTTATGATGTTATTTCCCCTGGGTTAATCACTTTTCCCTATGAAGATTATAGTGTAATTTAATTATAATACTAACGTGACACCCACTAACTTATAGAGAGAGCAGTTCTCATCTTTATGGTAAAATAAAACGAGCTAAATAATTAAAGAATAATCTGCAAATCGTCACAGTATCTCCACATGAGTATGTCTCTTAAATCTATCGTTTCACTGAAAAGTGGCAATGTAAGATTCTAAATTACTAATTGTGATTTAATGAAATCTTGTATTCACACTTCTGAAATTTACAGATGACAAATCGGTGTTTTGAGTTATTTCTACTAAACTCACATCATACTACGTGCTTTCCGTTAAGCATCTACAGTTCATTTTTGTATTTCTGTAAATATTACAAATTCTGAATATATTTTTCTAATTTTTATTTTATTCTCATTTATACACTTATAGTCTACTGTTTGTAACTCTAATGACAATGCACTTCATTTCGCAACCTTTAGATTTCTGCTGGAAAATACAACTTTTCACTTTGAAGAAAAACAACTTCAACACTATTGTCATGTATGAGAAATAATTACTTTAATTAGAGTAATAATTACAAACCTTATATTCTAAGGAATTAATAATTACCGCTTTCATTTTTACCCCAGGCATAATAATTATTATAATAATCTGGAAGAAAATAATATAAAGATTGATATTAGATTAAATAAATATATACCTTGGTAATTACTATTATGAAAATTGGAAACTACAACTCTATAAAAATAAAATATTCTTCAAATGAAAATGATCTTAATATTAGTTGATACTATTGTGCTATTTATTAGTTAAAACTGAATTATGATATTGTTTTAATTCTTTAGCAATCTCGTTATTCTTTTTCATCACTTTTCACGCGCTGTTTACCTGAATATTATGTTATGCTCTGTGACTTTAATATTCTCCATTATGTTCTATTTACCACATATATCTTGCTAGTTGCATACATGTTTACTATTATTGCATTCAAAACAAGGAAAATATGTATTTTACGAGTGAAATATAAATACTAGATTTACCTACAAACTATATGTATGTTCCATGTGTAACAATATCTTAAATCTTTATGTTACATCTAAGTATATACCGAAATGGGTAGCCTAAATGGTTAGCATACGCATCTTTGGTGTGGAATATCGTGCTTAATTTTCGGCGGGAGCCCATGTGGTTCGGATTAAACTTTAATCAGCAGGTCCACGTCTCATATAACCTCACTGGGGCACACGAATATCTACTTCCTACAGCACTACGAAGACTTACTAAGTGACAAGTTAATCCCGACATTTCTAATAATCCGCTACAAACTACAAAATACACATTTAAATGATGATTGCTTACTTGGGCAGATGTTTGTGGATTTAAATCGAATCAGACAATAGCAAAGTTCTTCACAATATAAGTGGTTACTCTCTTTAGTTTGTTCGTATGAATCGCTTAAGAAATAAATAATCGTAAGAATCGATGAAGTCGTTAATCATCAGGGATGACTGAATTTATCTGTCCAGTAATGAACACCTGATTCCTGTCATCCTGAGATGAAGTTAGGAACAATGGTGGTTTAAAGACAAAATATATGAAAGGAGGGTTACAAGAATAAATAGCAAACAAAAAGGAAATATGATAGAGATTAATGGTTCTAGTAATAGTAACATAGTACATTTTAAAGCCTAGGACAGCACTGAGCTTGCCGAAGTAACAACCTAAATTAGCATGTTGTGAATGACTAGATGTCTGAAAAATATGTAGGTCAAACTCGAATTTCAATCACTACCACGTAGTGAGATAGGTTTCATCGTTGCAAAGATAATTTTGTAAAAATCGAGAAACTTAAAGCTAATGTGTTCACATCAAATGTCAAATTCACACAACCCCCATATACATATATAATTACTGTCCAGAAGAAACAAGTAAAAGTGATTTTGCTTAATCATATATTTTTATGTAAGATATCGTGTATTTATACTACTTGAAACACATCAAGGTTTCACTAGTATTATTCAGTGTTTCATCAGTATGTGCAAGATTTCAAATATATTGATATAATTTAAATATACCTTAATTTTATTAAACACCTAAATTATAGCAATTTTAATTTCATTCTATTAAAAGTCGAGAAACTTACTATTTAAACTTATTTCGCTTTAAAACAGTAAATTAATGATTTGGGTGTTTTTTTCAATGGTATATTCTTTACGCAAACTGAGAATTACATATAACCTTTCTTATTATTTTCTCGTTTATCGGCAAATGTATAAACGTTTCTGTATTATCAGAATTTGGTATTACGAAATAACCTTTTTTGACCCAAGCTAATGCATAGCCTCCACAAGTGGATCCCAATCTGATTAACTGATTTCTCTCTTTGTAATACCTGCATACATCACGACACCCGTCGCTCCATTTGGTGCCTATACCTTGTTTTTTTCTGAACGATTCTGTTGTTTCAAATACAGCATTGGATTCTCAACTTACATTAATAATAATAATAATAATAATAATAATAATAATAATAATAATAATAATAATAATAATACGCTGACGGACAAAATGTTAATAACGTCGAAGACATTGCGAATAATGTTATACAAGTACGTGACATCGGCGGAGTTGCAATGATCTGCTACTGTTAGAATGGCCAAAATTAAGTCTTTTCGCCGCAAGTTCTTATTATCAGGCCACAAAGTTTCTGAACAGTGCAAACGATCACGGAAAAAATAGCGTACTTGATTATAACAATGTTACTAATATTTAAAGTATTTGAAAAAGGCCCACCTTGTGGGTCTGCAGGCGGTCAGCTAATCGAATCAATGCTTGAGTAGACTTGCAGGGAATCTGGATAGAGCAGTGACACAATTTTGACCTGAATGAAAATATATTGGAAAGTTCGTCAAGGATCCGTTCACGAATGTTTGACCACGCCAAGGAAGGTTCTGCATATTATGTCAGAAACATATCCAAAGCTCTTTGATATTTGTGTTTTCCAAATGGGCACAGTTAATGTAATCAGTAAAATATTCTGTGGCCTTCCGCATCGTTATACTTAGACTAAAGGTTGTCATTAACTCCATAAAAAATGCGGCTGCGTTTGAAGTGGGGCCATACACGAGAACCATGAATTTCTAACCGATGGCGTGTCATGTTCACCATTGCACATGACCATCGCCTTAAAAAAATGTATGAAGAGGAGAAGACACATGGGTATTACTCTTGTCTTTGCTGTGTGCAGGCATCGCGTACAACTTCAGGTCGTTAATGTAATTATTAAAGGAAATCTGATGGCACAACGGTCCGTACGTCAAGTGATTTGGAACTAGAAACGCATCATTGTCGATCATACGTAGTGTAGTGATCATTTCTATAAACACGTTCATATTACAGTGTCAAAATAAAGACTTTTAGCGGCAGAATATTCTTCACAAATCAAACTTTCTTTTAATTCTGCATTCAGTATACTAAAGGAAGGTTCATATATTACTACAATTGATATATATTGAATATATTGAATGAAATACTTCATGGACACTTCGAAAAGTTATATTTGATAGGATGATGTTGCTAGCCATTTTCAACTAATTATATACCAGATAAATCTATGATTTTAAATATTATATAACCACAAAACTTCTAAATTATTGTTTTAAAATATTTAAATTTTAGAGTAGGCTACATCAACAATGGAAACGGCATATCATTATATTAGTCACCAATTACTGAACACTACAGTCAAACTCAGCATGTTTTCAAGCCACAATCAGAAAATTACGTACGTCTCCATTATATATTCTAGAGTATGTTTTCCAAGTTAAAGTAAACGTTTCATATAATTAATATTGTTTTATGTTCTTCCATCATTCTTGTTTGTAAACTTTTATTGCAATTTGTGTTAGCTCGTTGTTAATTCTTACTTCTGCAATATGAGATAATCTTGGAAAAATAATAAATTTCGTTAAAACACTTTTATTTTACCGTAAACCCAATTATGAAATGAAATGAAATACTTGAGTTTATCGTCCCATGGCTATGCTGGTTAGGGTAAAGAGACGGAAACCAAATTATGAATTTTGTTTTAGTCAGATACCTATGGATATATTTACTCCTTACAGTGTAAAGTAATGACTGTTACCTTTTTCGTTCTTGTTCCAGGCTTCATAATTGTGATAGACATCTGGAAAATAAAACATGAACAGACCAATAAATAAGAAAATATAAGAATGTTAGTAATATTAACAAAGCTGCAAACAAAATTCCTTCATTCACGGAATAAGAAGAAAAACCTATACATTACTCACTCCTGCCACTGAGATAAGAAAAAAGTTCTCTTGAACTTTTGGCTATCGGACATAGTTCGGAAATCTTTAAATCTTTATCTTTAAGTTTTACGTCCCACGGTTATGCCGGTTGGGCTAAAGGAGACGGTGATGATGAGAGATGAGTGAAAATGGTGAAATGAAGTGGCAAGAAACGGGAGAGCCCCGAGAAAACCCATGAGCACGGTGTTTGTCCACCACAAAATCCACACGGCGCGAGCTGGGATCTAACTAGGCACCCCAAGCACCGGAGGTGAACGCTCTACCACTGAGCCACCGCGCCCCCCGGACATAGTTCGGATCTACAAGGTTCCGAAAGCGTGGGAACATGACTTTCGGACGCCTTTAGTCCGGAAACTATCCAGCCTAAAGAGGGCGGTTAAAAAATTAACTGAAGAAGTCATACCTGCTGTATTGAATTTAGCATGTTTCACAATCTTACCATGCACGCGCAAGGGATTTTCCAAAGGAAAGTAGGGAGTCCCGGATATTCTGGCAAATGAAAATTGGGCTAAATGGATAGAGTTTCTACCAAGTAACAATAATTCGTTTGTATCAAGTTGATATCTGTAACAAATACAAAATGGCAGACACCTTCATGCCAGTTGTGTGTGCTTGCATAATCACATGCTGGCCAACAGTGTCTTTCTGAGTATTAAATGTAGCGAATTTTTTCTCAAGTGCTCTAGAAAGACATCTGGAGTGTTGGTAGAGAACAACAGATGAAGCAGGGTGATTCACATGTGTGGAAACACGTAACGAAAAATGCCCAGAAATGCACTCATACTAAGTAAACGCGAGTTCAAAGCGTCGGAAATGCAAAGAATAACATCAAGAACATGAAATCCATTGCCGAATCACCAATAATATTCCCTCAATCCGATGCAATGTGATGCGCACGGTTGCAAACCAATAAAGATGCAACAACAAAGATGCAAGTTGAAATTGTGCAAGGGGACTCACTAAGAAACTGGGTAAACTAAATGAATATCACTAGTGGGATCACATGATTGATATTGAAATGTGGCCAATGTGTGTCTTCTTATCAACATGTAACTAACGGAGAAAATTCAACATGTCTCACTACTGCTGGGACACTGTTCCAAGTGCAAAAACTAGGAAAATAGCGTTGGACATTTTGCTGTTACATCTGGTGTACTTTTTGGTAGATTGTAACTAGAACACGATTGTATCAATGTCCCTCATTGTGACATTGTCCTACAATCGACACATATGAAAAGACATCTCTTAATCCATGGTTCAAATTCTGATAGATCGTGAAAGTAAAAATCTTGTGTCATGTCCCACGTCTTCTGGGTCATATGACGTACTCGAAATATAGGAAAATACCTCCAGAAATTCGTATCTTACACACACAGGGCACATGCCAAGACAAAGACGAAAATGAACCAATTTGGCACATGTAGCACTACTGCTGGAACACAATAAGTATGAAAAAAACGACATGAGAAATAGGAAGAAACGTCTTAAAGCTTTGATTGATTATACTGTGCAGTAAGAGGAACAAAAAGGAAACACACAAACATGTCAGGAGGTTGTACAACAGCACTTGCCAAACAAAGTGGGTACTCCTCAAAGAAATGAATATAGTGAAAGTGAGGCTCCCTCGAAGCTTCAGGGCTAGAGGGCTCGCTTTCGCTCAAGTGGTCGAAGTTTCCAATCCTGCTGGGAGCCCACGGCCTCAGATTCAAGACCCGAGTAGTTATTTTCCAATTTTTCGCACATGAGAAGGTGTCCCATCAGTAGTGGGATATGTTGACATTTGCCAATAAGCTACATGTTGATATCAACACACACATTGGCCACATTTCAATATCGATCATGCGATCCCACTAGTGACATTAATTTAGTTTACCCAGTTTCTTTGTGAGTCCCCTTGCACAATTTCAACTTGGCCTCAGTTGTTGCATCTTTATTGGTATGCAAACGTGCGCATCATATTGCATCGGATTGAGGGAATATTATTGGTGAATTGGCAATGGCTTACATGTTTTTAGGCTAATCCTTACATATTCTACGCTTTGATCTCACGTTTACTTAGTACGAGTGCATTTCTAGGCGTTTCTCGTTAAGTGTTTCCACACATGTAAATCACCCTGCTTCATCTATTGTGCTCTACCGACACTCCAGATGTCTTTCTAGAGCACTTTCGCTACATTTAATACTCAGAACGTCACTGTTATACAGCATCCGTACCTAGCGATTATGCAACCACACAACTAGTATGAAGGTGTTCGCCATTTTGTATATGTTCCAGATATCGACCTAATACAAACGAATTATTGTTACCTGGTAGAAACTCTATGAATTCATATCCATTTAGCCCAATTTTCATTTGGCAGATTATCCGGGACTCCCTACGTTCCTTTGGGGGATCCCTTGCGCGTGCGTGATAGGATTGTGAAACATGAAAGTTGAATACAGCAGGTATGACTTCTTCAGTTAATCTTTTTACCCGCCCTCTTTACGTTGGATAGTTTCCGAACTATTGGCATCCAAAAGTCATTTTCCCACGCTTTCGGCACCTTGTAGATCCGGAAATATGTGCGATGGCCAAAAGTTCAAGAGAACATTTTTCTTGTCTAAGTGGCAGGAGTGACGTCGCAAGAGTTGTAACATTTCTTTTGTAACACCCGATATATATATATATATATATATATATATATATATATATATATATATATATATATTAAATACATAACATAGTTATTTGACTTGTAAATTATTAAGACAAAGGCTGGGATTTTCAATGAAATAAGCATGGATTGGTTATCATGAGATTACCTCACTTTCTTACTTTTTTATTTTGTTATATGGTTTGAATAAATCTAAATATAGAATAAATACTTCACACATCAAATATCTTTACTACATTCTTTGAATATTCGTGTTTCCAAACCTGCTAGTCATGTTTTTGAGAATTTGCTCATAATACGAGGGCTGTTCAGAATGTACCAGACGTTCGGTCTATCTTCGCAGTGGGTGGAGCTAGAGTAGAAATCTAGGGGTCAGAAACTTGCCACACTCAGTGTGCATCCAGCTGTGGTAGCGTAGGATGTATGACGCTCTTATTTTGGTTTCTATCACGTGTTAGTAGGTGAACTGCAATAGAAAATAAAGGCTCTGTGATTAGGTTTTTGTTGGCAAGAAAACCAAACGCCAATTGAAATCCATCCCCAACTGTGTGAAGTGTACGAACATGGAATAATGAGTGATGGCCGAGTGAGACAATGGCGCATTGCTTAAACAAATGTCACATCCAATGTTTATGATCAGGACCGTAGTGGTAGGCCTGGCCTTACGTCTGATGAGCTGGGGAGGCAAATCGACGACAAAATACGTGCAAATTGTCGTTTCATGATTACGGTGAACACAATGCTTGCTAGACAACGCCTTGATACTGACTGTGAACTGCATGCTGGTGTAAGATAGTGGTTGAAATCGCAGGTGGCAGATTTCTACTCCGATGGCAGAGAAAAGCTTGTGCCACGGTACCTTAGTTTGCAAAAATAGCTTAAGAGTGTATCTTTGAAATGCATGTATTGCAATTTCATTTGTTCATTATGTTACTTGTTTTATTTCAAAACGTATGTTGCTTTCTGGACAGCACTCTTAGATTTCGTACTACACTCTTCAATTTTTGTGCTGGAAAGTAACAACACCTGTATTGAGAGAAGAAAAAGTCATTTAACTTTTGTATTTTGACATTTATTCTAAATATGGCTGAGAAAGAAATTAGAATTATGCAACGAAAAGACAACAATTACCATTTTTATTTTCAGACCAGGCTTCATAATTTTCATAAGCATCTGGAATAAGGATAAATCTTATAATACATGAAATATAATAGTGTAGGCTTATAACTAAGTTAAGCCCAGATAAAGAAAACAACTTCTTTTACACCTGAAGTATCAATACATAAATCAATTAATTTAATGTATTTGGACAACGGGACCTAAACTCAAGCTATTAAACTCCGCGACGTGTTACTATTGTGCAAATTGTATTTAGAAATGAATAATTATATAGATGTTTATTAATATACAGTAATAATAGTACAGTCAATTTATTCGTGTTCTGGTACCCAGAGTATAGGCAACCAGTCGAACCCATGGTTGTTGTGCTCGATGTGAACGTCCACATACACACACACACACACACACACACACACACATACAGAGAGAGAGAGAGAGAGAATTACAAAGATCCACGCTGACCTTCTAAATAGTTCAAGCATTATTTTCTCTTTTCGCTTGTCTTGTCGCGGGTTTTTGCGTTTTGGAGATGATGGTGATTTCCAGGAGGCTGCTTGTCTTGTTAGTTGCTAATCCTAGAGAAGAAACCATGTTTTATCATCTGTTATTATCTAGTTCATGAATGTTCCAGCGTCAGCATTTCTGATCGTTGGTCTTGTGTCAGAATGCATGGGATAGGGTGCTGGCTGACACGCAACATGTCAAAGTTATCCGTTACAATCTTGTGACACACAAGGACTGATCCATACTGCTGCTTCAATGGCATTTACCGACTGGAAGGGTTAGCGCGCACAACCATTGCAACATCTTCGATCTTGCGTTCTGCTCGAACTGTTGTTGGCCGACCTACTGGTTCATAATGCTCTAAACTGTTTCTCTTCTCCGTAAACCTTGGTGCTACTTAAACACTGTACTGTGGCCCAGGGCGTTGTCACTCTACTTGCCTGATGAACCGCAACGTTCATGCAGCGAATTTGTCTACGTTTTAGCAGTACTTGATGTTTGACCCTCGCTCAAACTGCGGCATTCTCCAAGTCTGCCACGGAGCAGTCAACTCCTTTCAGAAAAGAAACTGTACGTCTGTTTACATTTGATGCACAGACCTGACTGTTGCTGGGTCGAGAGATGAACTTCACTCAGGACATCACTTATCAGCTGCAGTATGCCAGTAGCGCCACGAACTGTGTCCAGTCCACAAACTTATTGCCTGTAGTGTATATATATCGATAAAAACGTACAGGGGGAATCCAAGCACAAGTAAAATCATCCTTTGTCAATTTGATTAATGGTGTAGAGATGAATTTAAGAAAGAAGTTGTCAATACACAAGTTTCCCTCTTCCAATAAAGGTCCAAAAAGTATTTTCGAAGTATTATTATACATTGTAAATTTGGACGATATTAATCAAAATATTGTTATATTCTTTTAACAATGTAGAGATCTCTCGTGGCTAAGCGGTTAGCATACGCGCCTTTGGCGTGGGAGACCCGGGTTCGATTCCCGGCGGGAGTTCATGTGGTTCGGATTCCACGTTAATCAGTAGGTCCACGTCTCATATAGCCTCGCTGCTGAAAGGGATGCTAAACTAAAATCAACTCAACTCAACTCTTTTAACAATGTTCCGCTCTATTAGTACAAATTTAAAGATGAAGTAGCAACTTTTTCTTAGACTGGTCTCAAGAAGAGTTTCTTCAAGCAATCTAATTCTGGCACCTATTCGTTGTTCATTTTTCAGCAATGCGTATCAATGAATAAAAAAGGAGATACCTCTTTTCTTATGTTTATGAAAACGTTTCCTTAGCAATTTTGTAATATTGGTCCCTTCGTTTAATGACTATCGCAATATTATAATTTAAATGTTAGGAAACTCATACTCAATTTGTCTATGAAATATATTGAAGCGTTTGAGGATTTAACTACTACATATACACTGAGAAATAACATGAGTTTTTTTAGCAGCACTTGATGTTTGACCCTCGCTCAAACTGCGGCATTCTCCAAGTCTGCCACGGAGCAGTCAACTCCTTTCAGAAAAGAAACTGTACGTCTTCTGCAGCAGCTTTCGTCGCTGTCGCATCACCACGCAGTATAATACATTAAGCAAATAAGTGAAAGCCTGGGTAATATTAGCTAGAAATAGGTACATGCTAACGTTCATAAATGAAACACTGCTACAGAGAGAGTGTGCTACGAAAGATATTACATCTATTTCATCTACACTTTTACAACGAAGATCACCTGATATATCAAGAAGAAATTCACGATAAGGGAAGCTAGTCTCCGATTCACATCTCGGAAGCCCAATGAAAATAATTAGAGTCTATCAATCAAATGACTGCCATACTTGTATTTGCAAAAGAAAAAAATTTGCCAATTTTGTGGTTGAGACATCGTCCACTGACAAAAATTATGGAATATTTAATGTGTAATACTTGTAAATTTTCTTTTAAGCTACTTGACAATTTCTTGTTAAAGGCGAGATTGACCAGCAACAATGTAGATAAACAGAAAATGACGGCTTACAATTCGCAAAATCGATTTATCGGTAATATTTTACAAATGTTTAGGAGCAGTGCATTTTGTATTTTTCTCTCCGTTTTTATATACTTGTACATGTTTCATGGAGACGATAACATTATTTACTGTCAATGTACTCTTTGTGTGCTCTCCTGGCAAGTCATTACCATTATCTTCAATATAAACTCTTAAGTGAAAGAAGTATAGGGAATGGGCTAGTCAGTCTTTCCTCTATTTTAGCTCTCTCAGTAGTGACTAGCTGTCTAGTTAAAAGTTATCTGCCATTATTGAGTTTCGTGACTTGAAATTTCCCAATATACAGTGCCCAACAACATCAGAACTGTTGTTTGGCAGTGACAACCTATTTGAAAACACAATGCATTAGAGGAAGGAAATGATACGTATTCATTAAGTTTAATTATACGGTTGAATTAAGAATAGGAAACAAACAAACCCAAAGAAAACAGACAACAGAAATAAAGCCTCACTGAATATCTCAGCCAGAACATGATTTACCTATGTCACATAACCACAGTAGTGCTCCTCACGTTCTACCGCCTTGCTTTATATGTTTTAAACCATACTGCATTAGTGACCTTTTCCGAGTAATTGAACCTCTTCCAAACTCAACTTTTCTTTTCCTTGATGAGAACACTGTTCAACGGAGAATTCTAGACTTGGAGTCAGCGTAAAGAGTTCTTGTCAATACATAATTTAAAGAGTACAAATCCTTACTACCTCACTCCCTATGTGCGTCAATTGCGTTTTCATTTAACACGTTTCACGTAATTTCTCGAAAAGTTATTTCTCGCAAGACTCATCTGCGTTTATAATCTCCTTTATCTTTATTTCCATTGTTGCTTCCAATGATGATACCCAATTTAGTTTATTAGATTTACAAAAACACATATTTCTCTTGGGTTGGCAACACTGTTCATCCCGTAATGTTCGTCAGTACACAGGCAGCTGTCCTCCTTTCCCTTTTCTCCGTTATCACGGCTGGACATTCTAAGATATATTATAATGGGAAAACGTCATTTCATGAATTTGACGTCATCTCGGCACGTGCTAAGGTTTTCGTAGGGAGCTGTGTTTAAAGTCGCATAGAATTAATTTAGAGGTGCGTATCGTAACACGAAAGTACCTTATTTAAGGGACAACCTAATACATACATACAAGAAAACGTACATTCACGAAATTTCGTTTATTTATTTATTTAGATACCCGCGTATGCTAGGGCATATAAATATTAAACATTTGCAATAGTATTAGGTATATACAAGTGAAGATAATAATCTGTTTTTTTCAGTCGACTAAGAATACCTTGGAACACAACTTATGTTTTTCTTACTAAAATTATCTTTTCATAACGACAAAAGGTAGAAATGATTGTGACACACAATGTACCTATAGTTGGATCGACTGCTGCTTCTCATGGTTATACAAAATCTTTTTTAATATGAACAATGTGCTGCACCAAACTTGAGCGATTGTGCATCTAACGTTAATTATTACATTTCATTAAATCGTCTATATTATTATTTCAATACGTGTTGAATTACTCCAAACAAACATGTGAAATTTAGTTAGGATAAAAAATGAAATATTAAATCTATTTGAAATGTTCACCAATAAATCCCCGCAGTTTTTAAAGTAATGAAAAGCTCTGATAATAGATTGATATAAAGAAAATAATAGCATGTTAGTTTTCAATTACTTTTAACAGCTCTGAATATAACTATTCTTAATTAAAAGGTAAACACTTGCTTCGAGCATAAGTAACATTTATACAACCCAATTTCAATTATTTCGAAAAAAATATTGTTTTTGATACATTTTCTTATTTTGCTATCATTTTCCAGTCCATTAATAACAAATTGTCTTAATTTCTACACTTTGCATATTAAACAAAAATCTCGAAAAAGCATTATTACAATAATAATAAACATTAAACTAAGAATTCATCTATATTCTATGTATAGTCTGCGGAATACCTCAATAGTAACTTTGTGTAGAATATCTAATTTCTACGCAACATCATATGAAAAATATATCATTTTCACTGTACCATTTACGTAATCACTCCCTCAAGTTGATTATAGTAACAATCTCTGCATAAAACTAAACATAACAGTAATCAAAAATTGAATCAAATTACTTGTGAAACAATTCTGTAAGTAATAGTGTTTGAAATATTTATCATAGATAGAACTAACGAAATTTAGTGGCAAAAATCTTTTAAAATTGTAAAATATAAAGAGATTATGGTTTTCGGTGACTCAATTCTGAAACTTTTATGAAAGCATGGTGTTTCGTAATTGTCATGTTTTATACTCCGTGCCCTGAATTCAAATTCTTGATAGAAATATGTTTTTCTGTTAAGGATCTAACATCTTGAAATTATGTGAAGCACGATAACTCTCTGTAGTACGAATAGTAGTTGAGAGGCGAGATTAAATATGAGAGACAAATTAAACAACACACGAAGTCCAGTACCTTATACATAAAATTTATAAACCTAATTCTCAGACTCCAGTTTTATCCCATTATTTTATTTTAAGGATTTTCAAACATTGCTTTCATTACGTAAACATCATTTACATTCATATTCCAAAAAATCAGGGTTTACGATAACTGGAGAATGGAAGTTGTTTCGTACATTCTAGTAGCTGCGAACTTAAGACACATTTTCTTGCTAAGACCATTTCTAATAACTATGCTGTATATTTCCCGTGTCAACTCTAAATATATATTTAAATTTATACACAATATAAGTAGCCGTAACACGGCTTAGGACTTCATATCGTAAAATTACTTAGGCAAATGATCGTTTTGTAAGTCATACGTTGATCAAGGTGTGTTTAGGTAATTAACTGCCAATCATTACTTAAACAACTTGAATAATTGCAGAACGAATTTTTGAAGACAACCACTACATATAGATTCGGGAAAATACTTCGCGAATGCACTACTATTTCCACTTTAACTTTATGACTGATGGATAAATTGGGATAAAATAACGTTTTTTAAACACAATTTTTACAACTTCGAATAGAAAAAGTACCTCGAGACCATAATCTGTTTGCCATCAATCACGATTTTCTGAAATGGCTCCAGCTCAGCATTGTTTAATTTGTTGTATGCCCACAACAAGTGACGCTTCTCTCACATTTGGAGTATTTCCTGATACATGAGTTGAAGTTTTCTATACATCTAATTACATTGTATGAGCGCTACATTTCTCTGTTCGCAATAAGCGTTTGAGAAACAATGCGATTATTTGATCACTTTCCGGTTTATTAGAGTATAACATCCCTTATGTGGACGAGACTGAAAGACATGTGGTCCTATAGCTTAACTTAAAATTTAAACGGGACATTTGTTCTGCCGAGGAACCTCTACCTAGAACAAAAACCGTATTATGATAGTAAATTGAGGCTTAATGGCTGCAGATTCCTCTAACTGACTACTAAAGATTTTTTGCGATTTTCTAAGATTCAAATGGTGCACTTCTCCATCCTCATGGAGGTCACATACATTATTTCTCTAGTGGCACATTCATTTTTCGCAATACAATAAGATAATACAAATTAGTCAATTTTCAGCTATCGCTTTGTTTGTTAAAGTATTGATATAAGGAACGAAATATTTTAATTTTGCATGAAATGGACAAAGCATTAATTCAAACAAAATCTACACGATTCATTGTTATTATTAGAGTTTGGATTCAATTTAATTTTTGTAACACAGCATAAACTGGAAAATAAATAATGACAATTGCTGACTTTCATAATGTCTAATTAAAGAGTTTTCATCTCCATGTTTGGGATATGGATGGAGTTTTACAAGCATTTAGTGTCACGAAATAAAACTTACCACTCTCATTATTCCCCGAGGCAGCAACATTATGTACGGCGTCTGCAAAAATAAGGATAGATATTATATTGCTAAACTGTTCTAATTTTAGTTATAATTGCTATAAATAATGTTGTAAATAAAAACTCTTCTTGCAAATAACCACTCTATTCAAATATAAGAACTACATACAGGAATCGGATTTAATATATTAAGAAACTGAAAAATACCAGATTTTTAGATCGTTAGTTCTTGTTCTCTTTTTTTCATAGTTTATTAATGAACTTGCTTTTTGTTTCATGTTATCCTCTCACAAAAAGAATTTCAGATCTAGGTTTCATTTTGGATAGAAATGTCTTTTACATACATTATAGTTTATTGAATAAATAATTTTCAATTTCCATTCATGTTACAAATATCAGGGTTGTTCTTGTTGCAGCCATGTAGAAAACAAAGTTAAAATCAATAAGTCATTAAATTTAAAACCGTATGTTTTAATTACTAATAACGTTAGAGAAAATAAATTCTCCTGATTAAGAATCATCCAGCTGTTCGTTAATGTTTGGTTATTAATATAGTATAATAAAACCTGGGTGCATCTGATTATTTCTGTATTCTAGTGTTTTGTTTAATCCCATATTAGTAGGTTTTCTCTCATTTGTCATTTCTATCTCTATACGAATATTTAAAATAAAGCTTTTTATTACTATTAGTATGAATATAGCCTACGGAATATTTCAATAATACTTTCGTATTAAAAGATACTTTTACATTAATTTACTTACAAAATGTTTCTCCTTTTCTATACATTATCTTATAAAAATTATTTGTTTTGCATACTTACAAGGTATCTTTCCTTTTTAAAACCTTGTTATTACCTCATATATATAAATAAATTTTAGTGCGACAAAAACAAACTAAAAGATATGTCTACTGAGTTCAACGAAATAACTCTTACAAATAACGTTTGAGTATATATTATGTGCCCAATACATTCATAACAATTGGTCTGAGCAGACTAAAGCTACACAATAGTATACAAGGTCGTGCCATGAAACAAAATGCATTACACAATGAATGTGATAAGAAAGCAAAGTACTTCATATCAGAGATATATAATAGTGACTATGTAGTTGTGAATATTTTGTATTAAAATTATACTTATAAAGTTACATTAATTCATGTTGCAGGTAATAATTCTAAGCGTCCCTAGACACTCAAGTTTTCTAACTTTGAAGTCTGCAAATACCATTTCATTTTTGTCTAAATTTGATTTCTTCTTTATATTATAAGACCTTTAGGATGGTAACTACCGAAGAAAATTATCTATCTAATAAAAGTTAGTTTCTTCTGAATTGAATTGTTATTACTATAAAGGGAGAGTCACGAACTGGCTGCACTGAGATTCGAACGAGACAATTGTGTTTGCATTTGATAAGTTATAACTAGACAAACCCTAAAGTTATACGTACCACCGGGCGGTATATCGTGAGTTACAACATATTTTATAATGTAAAACCTACAAAAATATTACCTGGCGGACTAGTTCGAATCAAGTCATTTATTCGGAAACGGTTGGGTAAATTGAAAGCTCCGCAAAAACGTATCTAATTATTTTTAAGGACACACTTTTGGAGTGAAAACCTTTGCCCCAGGGTATTCTGCAGTTTAACAGACGGGGTGCAACTTGAAATTTTCAAATAACAAGGGAAGTTAAGTAGCACATCGTTGAAAGCTGTTGTAAAATGAAAGAAAATGGATGAAGTCTCGAAGTACGGCAACTCTGTTCAAACTGGCGGCGGTTCAAAATGTAAACAAAAACCTATTGAAAAGTCCATTGCCTCCCCTATAAATCGGAAACGTTGAGGCAAATGTGAAAACAGGAAAGGAAGTGTGGCATTATTTTCAAAGTATATCGTTTTAAGTTAAAACGTCTTGCCCTTGGGGCCCCACAGGGTCCCAGGTGAGGTCCAACTAAAAAGTTTAAAACAGCAAGAGAGTTTAAGTAGCACATTCTTTGAAAGCTGTTGTTAAATGAAAGAAGAGGGAGCAAATCTCGACTTTCTTCGACAACCCTGTGCAAAATTGCGGCACGTCAAGAAGTAAACAAAATGCCTGTCATTTAAAACCTTTAACTACATTGAACCCAAGATGGCAGCTTAAAACCTATATCGAAAGGATACATACACCAAACTCTTAAAGCTAGGAAAGAGAAATTTGGCATAAATGTTGATTAGTACCTGACGAAAAGATGCGAAATGTTAAGAAAGGCGATTCCTTGAGTTCAAAATGCAGCACTATATGGAACGCATGTCAGTTCAAACCCCTGGTATTACAGAAGCGAAATGTGGTATTCACGTTTATGGTTAATAGCAGATATCCACAAAATATCAAAGAGTATCATCTGCAATCAAATATGGCGGCCAGCGTGAAAAATGAGTTTGTATATAAATATGCTACTTTTTGGAATATTGTGACAAATCAACAAAGTTTGCGCAGCACGATGCACTGAAATGATTTACATGAGGTTTTGTACTTTTTGCCAATCTTGTAAATGAATGTTTATTTTTGTCTATTTGGTAATGCGATCTAACCAACGAATGGCATACAAAAGTAACCATTACCAATACGTTACAATAGAGTCCCAAACCTGACTTGTGCAGAAAGTCCTTTATGAATGTACTATGTATGACAAATTAGAAAAAATATCCGAACTTATTCAACTTTTGTTTAGCAGCATGAATTGGAAGTCAGAGTTGTGTGTTCATCGCATATTCGTTATACTCACGGAAATGATTTCGAGAGAACCGTGACGAACGTGCATTAGGCACGAAACATATATGTGTTGTTATGGAATGAAATAATAGTTACAGTGAATCGAAATTCAATTGATCTTTAGTCTTCTTATTGTTTCTAAATACATAACAGAGAAAAATAAAGATTTACATTTGTACTTCTATGAATGGTATAGGTTTTAAGCTGCCATCTTGAATTCGAGGTGGCCATAGATTTTCAATAAGCGTTTGTCTACATTTTGACATGCCGTCATTTTGCACAGGGTTGTCGTAGAAAGTCGAGACTTACTCCATATTCTTTCATTGAACAACAGCTTTCAAACTATGAAGTACTTATCTCCCCTATCCATTTCACAATTTCGAATTCGACCCGATCTGAGACCCTGCCGGTGATCCTGTTGCAAACTTTTTAAACGAAAAATTGTGTCCGTGAAAATGATAGGACATGTGTTCGCGGAGCTTTCCATTTACCCAGCTGTTTCTGAAGAAATGACCCGGTTCAAACTATTCTGACAGCTTTGTTGCTTTTATATTACAAAATATATTGTAACTCACGACATTCGACACGTATAACTTTGGGATTTCTAGGTATAATATATCAAATGCAAACACAATTGTCTCGTTCGGATCTCAGTGCAGACACTTCGCGACCCTCCATTGTAAGTAATTAGTATGTGAAATCCCTAATCGCTTTGCTGAATTTATGCTTTCTGTTCGAATTCGCAAGTTTCTTCCATATTTCCGCTACCTCTATGTTATGTATGTTGCTTATTGACACGTGTCGGTCTGTTAAAACAATAATATTATTTTACGTGTGGATGTACGTATATATGTAACAAGCACTGTTTTATTCAGGTCTTATCCACGCTGTAACGGGACTTCTATTTCATAATCTGTAATACAACCTTCACTATTTCGTTTTCCTCATACATGTTATAATATTTTGTATACAACGACGTTAAATGGTGATTTTGAAGCACTGAACCTTATGATGTAGCAATCCTTATAGTATTTGTTATGGATGATATAACCTGTTATGTTCTTATGAAAAAATTGACACAAATCATGATTACAATGATCGTCCACAATCCTATCTTTGTCTGAAAGTAAGCTATTACCAGGTTTAATCGTTAAACACTCCTATAAAATAAAATATTTTAATTTACTGAATGTCTGGAACGTAATTCTTGTAATTTGAAGTGTAGAAATATCTTTTTTTTTTTTTTGGGAAACTCCCTTTATAGTGTCTTTTCTTATTTCGTTGCACATTTTAATATTAGAATGAAAACCTTGAGGAAAGAAAGAACTGGAATATTAGAACTGGAATATGTATACTTATAAGGAGAAGTGAACAGGTTTGCTACAACTATTTATATTATTTCTCTAGGGCTCTATTTAATATCTATTTGATTGAGTTAAAAAGTGTATGCATAACAGAGAATACATTCTCATAGCATATACAATGATATAGTGTACACGGTTTGTATATGCTCCTTGCTGTGGCAGAAATCAACAAGATGCCACAATACTCAAAGAAAAGCTGCGAGGAATATGGGATGAAGATGGCGTTGAGAAAACAGTGATTAGAATAAAGTCTTCAGTGTTAAGTAAGCACAAAATGATAATAAATTCCTAAATTGTTTTATTATAAATTACTAACACTGATGTATTACCAATTAATAATAAAGTGCAAAATCAAATATATGAGTGGTGGAAATATCATTTTAGAGGAAGATGCTTTATTATGTGGTCCCTTGATTAAAGAGTTAAGATAGTAACTTATATATAGTATTATGTAGCTTATTGTACTTCATGCGGCATAAACATGAGTACCACACAAATAGATCAAAATAAGGATGGTACTTGAAGTGCGGTTGTGGAATCAACAGAGAAAATTGATCAAGATCGTCAAGTGTAAGTCAATGAGAGATTGTTGAAGGTAGTGTGTGGGATAATAATATTATTTAAGTAATCACCGTGATAGTGAGAAACTGTTTGTAGTATTGACTAAAAGGAAATTATACAATAAAGATTTGTAAGACATTTTGTTGAATGAGAAAAAAGGAACTGATAAAAAGGGTTTCAGTTGGTAGATAGTATTAATGAAGACACTAGAAATGAAACATAATTGTTTATCCATACGTCATGGTTCATGGAAGCTTCTTATGGTAGTTGCGGCAAGTGTAATACAAATAATGCCGAAATACCAATGATAGTACTAAGATATGTAGATTTATTGTATATTTTAATCTTCAAATGTCAAGTATCCGTTTCCTAACACTGGTATTCATATACTAATCTATTCATCAAGAAAATGGATACAATATCCCCTATTTGGTAAACCAAAATTCATTCTTTACAACTATTACATTACTACTTATATTAGTATAGTCACTTTCATTATTATACTTACTACTTTCATTCCTGTACCAGCTACCATCATTATCTGTAAATAAATATAAAGATCGACAATCCATTATTAAAGAAATATTAATTTCTAATCAGAAAAATGCCCCAGATAAAAATAAGTATTTTCTTTAAAATTTTTTGTTAGTATTTGTTCATTTTGTAAAATATCAAGGTAATAAAATACTTATTATTCCGACAGTTTTATCCCTTAAGTACAATTTTAATTGCTGATTCGCAAGGTTTTATTTTTGTAACTTTTACATCTCTAACATTATTCTGAAAAAAATTGAAGCTACTATCAATAAAATATTTTAGTGGATAGAATTTCACAATAGACCTATATATATATATATAGTACAACTTACACACTCCATATTTATGTCCTTATCATTGAAATTTGTCTCCAGAGGTAGTGGCCTAGTGTTCTACATATCATTTGTTGGCATACGTTTACTGTAACTGACAGTAAGAATTAATCCGTATATATAGTTGCTTTCTATTTTGTTATAACAATAAGATCATCAAAACAATTTATGGTGTTTATCTCATGTACGCGAGCACATTTGAAATTCAGTTCGTCCCTTTGGTGGGGCACTCGGTCGACAAAGTATAAAACACTTTTTCAGGCCAGCCACTCTAAAGATGTTTTCCTGGGTTTTCCTTAGTCACACCAGACAAATGCCGGGTTGGTACCTAATTTATAGGTTCCAGACGCTTCCTTCCTTCCCTTTTCCCCGGAGAATGTGCTCGTCGAGGGTCATCTTCCCTCAAAAACGTGACGAGTTAAGTGGCCATAGATGACGAAAACCCAGAAATCTAAATCCTACATCCTACATCAGTTCGTAACTTTCATCTTTTAAATCTTTCCAAATTATTATTTTTTCCTTTCGTCGTTTTAACTCAGCGATGGAGAACATAAAATAGATAGAATACAGGGAAAACACTATGATACAAGTGTGCAATGAAAGATTAAATAGAAATAGTAAAGAAATGGAGGTAAAGAGGTGAGTCCCATGTTTTTTGCTACATGCTAACTTACCGAAAAGTAACCTGTAATTTCGAAGGACCGCTGGGACATAATGCTTTGTATAATAAAATATAAACGAATATACCATCTAATTCTCTTCAACTTAAGACTGGTCTGAAACAATGCGTTTCTTATATTTATTATTCTCGTGTTGTCATAGCAATTTAACAGTACACTCAAAAGAAATGTTGGATATTCGGCGGACATTCATCGCTAAACTCTAACGGTATATGCTAATTTAACGTAAAGTCAATAATATGTGTCGAAATAAAGTTAACATAAATCATATATTGTGTTCACATTGTAACTGCTCCAAATTGTTGCTTGTTATATGTTTTCCTTTAACGCAAATTCTGCGTTAGTGTACTTTATGACGTTCGTTTGGATTCGTACAATTCGTATGGTGCATGCCTTCCGCTAATTATGATGCCATCTGGTAGTAGTGAAAAAAAGAAGAGTAGAAGAAAAGGAAGAAGAAAACTGAGAGAATCCTAGACGTATAAACTGAAGTTTTGTGTGTGTGTCTGGAGAATGACTTAACTAAATTTTCTCGAACGTGGTTGGGCCTCGAAACCAAACTCATTTTAAAAATATGAACTACGCAATATTTTTGGAAAGCTAGAATTATATCCAAAATTTCATAAATAATCTGTAAAAATAGTAATGCAGATATTAGTGTTTTTTACAAGTCTCTCGTAAGTTTTTATTGAAGTAAATCTACCCCATGAAGTACTTCATAACAAAAAGGGGTTGAGGACGAGATAGTTTTGGGATGAACAAAGCATTCGGCGGACTTGCAGAAAAAAGAATGGGCGTATGAAACACCAATTAATGTGAAAATCTCTTAATTATTCAAATTTCTTCGATTTAATTGCGAAATATTAGAGTCATCATGTTCCCTGGGTAAACCTATTTCGTAAATCGTTAGAAGTGAAGTAAAGGACAATTATTGCAAGAAGATTCATCGGATTTAGAATGGAAAGACTTCTACCTCGTGATGACGAACGTTAGTGCATTTCAACAAAGACTTCGTTCTTGTAAGAAACTTCAAAGCATTTCTACGAACCGACTTTAATACTGGGGCAAAGCAATTATGTAAATCTTTACAGTGTTACAGGTATGTTTAATTATTCATAATAAATGGCACTGAAAGTATTTAGGTTTGTTCGTTGTTTTTTTCAGGCTGCATGACCAAGGATATTCTGGAAGTTGGGAAAAAAAGTTTGTCGTTGGATAAGTTAAAGTGTTTGGTTGCTGGAATTAGAACAAAAATTGTAAAGAAGAATATTTTGGCTACTTCATTCAAATAATTAATTTACCTTGTGTTATTGAAACGACTACCTTTACATTTATGAGTGTGTGTGTTACATTTTGTGAATGTCTTAATGATATTTGTTTCATTGAAGTTTTGAGTGGAAAATTATATTCAAATTCTCACATTTATAGTGATTAGGGTAAAGGCACTAGTCCCATTCGAGTGTGTTTAGCAACCCAATTAATAGCCTTTGAAGT
Organism: Thermobia domestica; assembly: GCF_964235325.1. Classification (NCBI taxonomy): domain Eukaryota; kingdom Metazoa; phylum Arthropoda; class Insecta; order Zygentoma; family Lepismatidae; genus Thermobia; species Thermobia domestica. The sequence continues at coordinate 8,339,379 of NC_137457.1, read as the reverse complement.
GGGTCTCGTGTTCCATATTTACTTGTGTTTTTTTAATGATAACGTTAAATGAATTGTACTAGAAATAAAATTCGCTATGGGAGTAATAATTTCTAGAGCCAGCAATGTTGGTAAGTGTTGAATTTCTTGTTCATAATACTTAGTCTCATGATTATTCCAGAAAATAGTTTTTAAGATGTAAATTCCAATACTTTGTTATATTGTCCATTAAAATCAGTCAATTTAAATTTCTGGATTTTCATTAGTAATTTTGAAATTACGTTATTTCGTATTTTGGAGTATAGTAGCTCAGATTTATATGTTTCATTCATTTATCTTTAAAATCAATTATGTGTATGTACTTAAACAGTACATGTCCAATGGCGTTAGTCTTTGTGGAGAAAATTTAACTTCACTCAGGCTACGTTACAAGTGTCACTTGCAGAGTTTGATAAAATTCTGATATTATTTTCTTTCGTGCACAAAAATTAAGAATCTCATTCTTTTGAGCAACGAGTACTTTAACGGTCGTTTAGGTGAATGTTCCTGATAGCGTAACTTGGAGTATGTAAATTGTGAAACAGGCCTAGTAAAGGAAAAGCAAAATTTAAAAATTAAAAGGAAAGAAAAATACAATCTAAATATAACATTGTAAGGGTAAAGCATTTTATTGAATATTTGTTTTTAGAAAGAATATTAAGTTTCATGGTAAAGTTCTTTTAGTTCCCTTTTTTGAAGAAGAGAAAAAGTAAGAGTAAGAGAGGCAATGACACGGGTTATAGTACGTGGCACCCCTTTTGTGCTAGTTGTGTTAGCGAATTCCTTGCCTTGGGACCATGACTTGCTGGTTAACATTGATGCAGTACGGGACGGTTGAGTAGCCGAAATGGGGCAGTATGTTGGTTTCGCTCTTTCCCGTGGTTGAGTTGAACCATGGTGCGACTAGATGGAGAGATTAGAGACAGAAGGTGAAGTGAGGTTGTTTGAAAGCATTCACGCGAAATAGGTTTTGTGTGTATTTTCCTTGATGTGATTGTGCGCAAGTTAGTTGTGGAAATTTGCAGTTGTGTTTTCAATCAGGAGGGCAGTCGTGTGGGCGTTTCTTGTACACACTTTGCTGACTGTCTCAAAGGATACTTTCCCTTCAAAATTCTATTTTTAATGCAATATTATGTTGCTTTTTTGCATTTTGTGGAAATTGTAAGACAACACTATTTAACACGATGTGAAGTTAAAACGGCTCACTTCATCTTGCATATTTTTATATAAAGTAGTCAGCCCGATTAGAAGGATTAGATCCACCAAGACGAGAGGAATTAAAAATCTTGTTGAGCTGAAAGGTAAAACGTATAAAAGAATTTAGAAATTTAGAATTTTTAGGTGAGCGAATTTTATTTATATTGGTTAGGGTTGATTTGATCTAGAGTGTTTTTCCTTTTTGCGAAGTAGTTGAATTTATGTGAAAAGAATTGCTTATATGTGAAATCAATTTTCGAATATTCTTTGAAAATTTCCATTTTTTTCTAATTTATTTTTGAAATTAGCAACTTTCCCGCCAACAAAAGTGTTTGGAGCTGCATTTTTGCCTTAACGGGATGATCTACCTTTTCTCGGCACAAAAATTTTTATATTGGACCTTATGGGGAGAACATGGCTACCGAATTTCCTCAGTTTCTAAGGAATTAGGTATCTCTAATGGGAAAGAAAAATTTTGCAGCATTCTACAGAAGTTTATTAACGGGTTGAAATACTTAAATTGTATATTTGTCTGCTAGTTTTGCAGAAATAAATTATTAAAAAATACATAAATTAGTTTCTTTTTATACAAATTATAATATGTCTAACTTTGGAACCAATTATGGTAGAAAGATCAACTTTTTTTGTTTTATTCCTTGAGAAGAAACGACTCTAATAGTTTTAATCACAACCATATCTGATACGCCAATTAAAAAATAATATTTTAATATAAGTATTAAAGTCCACCTGTCAAAGTTTGACGAGGGTAAGTCACGCCCCACTCTAAGCTTGGCCGCGGAAAGGGCGGGGGTTGGTGAAATGGAGGGGGAAGGGGGTGGATGTCTGAATGAAACAGGTTCTCGACCAGTTTCTGAGATTACCTGTCAGCTGCCAAATGCTGTTAGCTTTATAGAGTTTGTCTTCCTCAATGGTTCCATACTAAGAGACTGGACGATGTGATGTGAAGTATCCTCTTTTCCACGTTACCTCTGGAAGTTCGTCAAGATGCATTCTAGAGTGCGCGGGAAGAACAGTATATATCAGAAAACGCTGTTATTTTGGGATTTTTCCCCCTTCCGGACAAATATTATAGCATACAGTAGTGGCGAAGGGAAGGGGGGCAGAGGGGTGCCCTCACAGGATTCCGACAATGTAAAGTCCTGGCACCCATATATAGGTGTCCGTAAAAAAATGTCCCCTAAGTTTTTTTAATAATGTCTTGGGAATATATTTCAAAATTTTCCAATATAGCTGCCGCCCTACGTAAATCTCTCTCTCTCTGTATATATATATATATATATATATATATATATATATATATATATATATATATATATATATATATATATATATATATATGAAGAGAGAGATCGTGAACTAAGGCACTTAGAAAGATAATTTTGGTGTCAAACTATAGGTTTTTGAGGCCGATGAATTTAAATATGGCATTGTTTATTGCCACTTAGAAACCTTACAAACTTGCAACACTGTTGTCTAATGATTAACTGTACAAAGTTACAAATGCGTATATGCACGCATTACTCTAGGATGTAGCGTACTTCCTCAGGACTAAGCGAAACCTACTTTTGCTGGTAGCTTTCATCACGACAAGACATATTTTACATGGTAACATGAGAGAACATTTGTCTAAATCCAATATGGCAGCCAATATGATGGCTAATTACTAGGCTACCAAGTAATGGACTAATTCAAATGCCTATCAGTCCTAATTGGCCTAGAGCCTAGAGAATGGGAGAAAGAGGCAGAATACGGTCTCATTGAAGAAGCGTCTCCTGAGGGGGCGAGGGAAATTTAAAATACTCCATTTTTTAATGAAAAAAACGGTTTTGCCTCCTTGTCCGCAGACAACACTGCACACCAAATGCTCTATAAGACGTTTTCTAAATAGCCCTGTTAGATCCAATCTGTATTGTTGGTAAACCGTGCATTTTTACGGGGGAACAGCGGGGCAAAAGCCCTGTTTTTTTGTGATATTTCTGGTTTCTCGTCCTTACTTCGCTAAGACTAAGCACTGTAAGAAAATCTCTAATTATCCTATAGCAGTGTTAATTTCAGATCATTTCCTCCGGAGGCACCACGCACAGAGGGGGAAAGCGACTAAAAATTGCGTGCTCCACAGAAATTTCTGCGAAGATCTCAAGCACCCGAGGGTGAATTTAGTAGCTTTTGGGAGAATTTCCCCCCAGAATCACCCCTGAAATCATCACTGTTCTAGGGAGTTGAAACAAGAAGCAGGATACGCAAAAAAGAACAAACTTTCAAAGCATTTAAAGTTTAGACTCGTTGCGCTAAGCGCCTTCTTAGGACGAGGATATGGGAATTGAAAAATGCACGTTTTCTTCTATTTATTTATTTATTTATTTATTTATTGAAAAACATGTTTGCTTTTTTTTTGTCCCCAGACAACCATGCAGACGACACACACCAATTGTCTTATACAAAAATGTTGCCATGATAGCTCCTATAAGACCCATTTGGAACCGTGTCCATACTGTGCATTGTTATATGGGGACATGGGAGCAAAGCCCTGTTTTCTTTGACTTTTTCGTTTTCCGCGCTTACCCCGCTAAGACTACGCACTGTCAGTTAGTCTCGATTTATCCTACAGTTGAAACAAGAAGCAGGATACGCAGAAAAGAACATACTTTCAGAATGATGACGTCCTATGGGTGGGACCTACAGCTTAACGTAGGATCCGAAACACTTGTGTCTCCATCGGGAATCAAACAAGGGACTCCTTGATTATAAGGGATGAGCGTAACTATTCATCCACGACACACACATACATATATACAGACTATAATAGACTATTGTACGTGATAATAAATAGCTACAATAATATTCCAGGAGCTTTTTGACTGTCCCCCGTATAATCTTTATTTTCTAGTAATGCATTCACATTGAAGGCTACGTCTTTGAAAATAATGTTGACAAATTACAAGAATTCTTTGAATAACTTCTATCGACTTTTTTCTGTAATAGACTATTGTACATGATTCTAACACAATTACTCAAATATTGACACTTGTAATATCCAACATTTCTAGGATAGCACTGCAAACCTTTGATCACGAAATTAGTTTGAGATTTCTCATTTAAACAAGCGCCTCTTTTAGGGTCTCTTCTCTTTTACATTCTTGAGTTTCTTGAAGGACCTGCAGCTCTAGGTTTCTGCTCTATCATCTTCTTCACCAAATTCAAAATAGAGGTTCTTCTACTCTTATGTTTTCCTGTGACAACTCTCTACAATATCCAGGAATTTACAGCTGTTGTATCCGTACGTGCACTAAGAATCGTCTTGAACCTACCCGAATGAGCATTCTGGTCGTTTTGGTTGAGTATGTCAACACCATGTTATGTTGCACAACAGCTCTCCTTCCTTTTTTCCTTCAAATGACAGAGTTATGATACATTTCAACGTAGAGTATTAAGGACTAGCATCAGGGGCGGATATAGGACGGACTTCTGGGGGGGCGGTGGGTTGTAATACTGCTACTTAGAGGTACTTTTAAGAGCTCCAAACTCTGGGATGGGTTTTATTTATATATATAAAATAAGAAAGTTTCTTCTGGGGAAGGGGGCGATCACCCCCCTGGATCCGCCACTGACTGGCATATATACGGTATATAGCTAGTCGTGACAAAAAATATAGACCAACTCGAAATTTCAGAATCCTGCGATATACTTCCGCAATGATTTTTATACGGGTAGTTGGTGACTACTTCAAATTAAAGGCCCGTAGCTAAAGCCCCTCTATAAAAAATTGTTGCGTGAGTACCTTAGGATTCTGAAACATGTATTTTTGGCTAGCGCACCTGTTAGTTCCTAAGTGGAGTCTTGACCCGACTACGGTAGATCCGATAATTATTTCTTGTGAAAATGTCATATATTACCTTTTACAGTCCATGACGACAGTAAGATTTCTGTGATTCGGCCAATCCCTGTTCCTACTTGCAAATGCCTGATTTATAGCATTTACGCTATTAGTAAGCGCTACTGAGGTCAATAAGAGTTGAATTAGATTTTTGCGAGGGGCGCATTGTTATAGCATGTTTTCTAACGCACAAAGGGATGTTCTGAATGGGGGCAGCTATGTGTATGTTAAGCCAATGGAGCCATTTGTATCTTCGTGGCTTTGCACTCTAACTCCAAATAATAATAATAATAATAATAATAATAATAATAATAATAATAATAATAATAATAATAATAATAATAATAATAATAATAATAATAATAATAATAATAATATAACTTTTGCCTCCTGAAATTTACCAGATGGTAAAGTTATGGTCGATACATTTTTGGAATTCGAAGGCATTTTGGAATGCTTGTCTATCATCTGGCTATCAGAAATAATTGATCACCATTTTCTCTACATATCTATAATTTTCTTACAGGGTAGAAACACCTCCTCGGAAGAGAGAGAGAGAAAAAAAAGAGAGAGAGAGAAAGTGGCCGAACTTGGGCTATTGAACGTGAGGACAGGATGTTTACATTCGCATTGACACCTGCTGTGAAAACGGTCTGTGTACATAGCTGAAAGAGATTTGTGAAACCCTTCCCTTCATATCTCTCGGGACGAAAACAAAAGAAAAGGGTGGGCGCGGATTCCTTACCCTCGTCAAACTTTTTGACAGATAAACTTTAATACTTATATTAAAATACTATTTTTTAATTGGCGTATCAGATATGGTTGTGATTAAAACTATTAGAGTCGTTTCTTCTCAAGGAATAAAACAAAAAAAAAAGTTGATCTCTCTACCATAATTGGTTGCAAAGTTAGACATATTTTAATTTGTATAAAAAGAAACTAATTTATTTATTTTTTAATAATTTATTTCTGCTAAACTAGCAGACAAATATACAATTTAAGTATTTCAACCCGTTAATAAACTACTGTAGAATGCTGCAAAATTTTTCTTTCCCATTAGAGATACCAAGTTCCTAAGAAACTGAGGAAATTCGGTAGCCATGTTCTCCCCATAAGGTCCAATATAAAAATTTTTGTGCCGAGAAAAGGTAGATCATCCCGCTAAAACGTGGACTTTTCTTAACAGACAATCTAAAATTCATGATAACCTCTTGTATTAGTTTTAATTTTATCAGTTCTGGCATTAGGATTTCATTATCTCGTTTGTTATATATATTTGAGTATCATTGCCTTGCTTACTTTGTAAAGGATAAAATTCAAATCGTGAAAAATTCTACAATTGAATTAGGTTATTATTGTTCTGCGGATTGGTAGAAAGCCGTTATTCATGATTATATTTAAATTTCAGAATTTGGAAAATTGTAGGATGAATGATACATTGGATTTTAATTGTGCTGAATGAAAAGATAGAATCCAAATTTCTTTGTTGCTTATATTTTGATCATTTTTAATACTTTTTTGAGAAAAAGGAACTCGATTATATTATTTAGTGAACTGAATAACTGAAAGACGAAATTAGGAATACTTGTGTATATTAATTTGAATATGCTCAATTGTTGTTTAGGAACGTATTGTGAGGCAGAAATTCTTATTGTTGGTTGCTTTGAACAAAAGCCGACTTTAATTTCAGAATTTGGAGACTTTGAAAAAATGCAATTTTGCGGCCAGATTCCAATAAAATTACGATTGTGTATTTTCCCAAATTTTGGAATTTGTTGAAATCAACTCGAAATTGACTATCGAAATCGATTCGTACTTTCAATATTTGAAGAGTTAAAACACATTGTTTAAATTTTAAATTTGATTAGCATATTAATATTCTAAGTTGCATTAAAAACTTATTATTCTCATTATATTTTTTGATATTTGTTATTGCTGTCTGTACATGTATCTATGTAACGAATAGGTACATATTCAAAGCCAATTAAAATTATTACGATATATATATATATATATATATATATATATATATATATATATATATATATATATATATATATATATATAGGTATATTCTTCCTATTCCTTATAAATGAATATTGAATTGCCTATATAATACACTAGGTGAGTGACTGCCAGGCTGATCCTGATTCCCGTAATTCCATCTATTTTGAAGTATCCTTTGTAGGTTGAGTCTGAGGTGGCCAGTGAGGTTGTATTTCTTTTTGGTTAACAGCTTATCTTGAATTCGACAGCACTCCTGATGGAGAGGAACACTACCGTACACGTATTTTTTGGATATTACCTTGCAGTGCGACAATTGAATCTCAAACAAGTACCTTAGAAATTATGAAACCTAAAAGTATTTTAAAACTAGTCTTTCTTATAGTAAAGCTATAGTATGTAGCAAGGCTAATTTTGGACGATAGCCAATATCTTGTATGATTAGAGAGAACGTCTGTTGACTTTAAGAGATTGGAGTATCATTATGATTTAGAGAAAAAGACCAGAAGACCACGAAAATAGTGATAACCGTTCTCAAATAATACAAAATGAAATATTTGAGTTTAACCTTCAAAGATTTATGCTATTTAACCTAAGGGAGATGAGTAAAATAATGAGTATTACATAAGCTTGTAATACAATTTAGTAATTTTAATTATATATTTACTAATGTTTGAATTATTTTTTAAGTAAGATCAACAATTTTACAATATAAATTTTACTTACACAAATTTAGTTAAATTTCCGGTTGTACAATACGAAGCAAAAAACCTGCAACATGAAAGTTTAAGTTCATTGTGAAACTACGCCAACAACATAGGCAACCAACCTAACGTCTTTGTGGCACTGATCACGCCAGGATAACCTTCGGCTTCGTCCCCCTGCACACTTCGTTTGGAGCAAGAAATGCATAGACCACGTGACTACAAACCACAAATTTCTCACAAGATGGAGTAATAGATTGAGGTTCTTCTCATTTCTCTTCTCATTTTACATCCTCAGTTTTAAAGAGAGAGAAAGAGAAAAAGGTCAACGTGATAAAAACTAAGTAAAGAGGAATATGTGAAATATAAAGGAAAATAAAACGTGCGCATATATTGACAAATGACACATGCACTTCAAAGGAGACCATCTCAAATTTTGTTATGAACCATATATAATAACTGTGAGAATCAGCAAACCACAAAGACATAATTACACACAGTAAGTGTTATACAACACATATTTATTTAAACAAATAAAAATGCTTGCAGAAAGCTGAAAATGTCTTTAAAATCTCAACCATAACTGAAACAAGAGATTACTTCTCTATTGTTTTTCTTCGTAGCATCCATCTACATGGAGAAATGAGAAAGAGATAACATCTTAAGAGATTCGCACGTATACAATATAGGAAACTGCTAATTGGAAAAAATTACCGTCTTTGGCTGGGATTCGAACCCAGAACCATAGTGTTAGAAGTCCAACACTCTACCAATGTAGCTAGTCTGACAGCAATAGCCTGTTCCTCCATCATTACCTATGAAAGATGGAATGGAGTCTGCAGAAAACTACGTCTAACATGTCCACAACAGACCACCTATAACCTATGTCTAATTGGTACTTAAAAAAGCTAGTTCTACACGTGCATAGAAAAGTAAAATCAAATGAGTAGTTAGTACACATCACTTTGTCTGTCTCACTCTATCTCTGACTATAGAAATCGAGGAAGAAGAAAAAAATATAGAGGTGAGAACACAGGAAGAACAAGCAAAAATATAAGTTGCAGGAAAATGAATATCAAGGAGAGAGAGAGAGACATAGAGACAGAGAGAAAAATAGAGGGAACGGAGCAAATGATTTAATATACACCGGAAAAGAAGATTCACAACTGTGCTATACATTTAATGTATTGAATACTCTGCAGGCCCGTATCCACGGGGGGGCTAGGGGGCCGCCCCCCCTAAACTTTGGCTGGCCCCAATAAAGGTTTCACGATAGGCTTGCAAATAAACTATAATATGGTGATGAAGTATAATATGATTGGGTCGGGCTCCCCCTAACTTCGGCCGCCCCCCCTAAATTTGTGGGCTGGCTACGGGCCTGATACTCTGTTTCTTCTAAATTGCTTGCTAGATGACAAATATTAATTTGTAAAAACGTAGCAAATGCCCGCGTTGTCTTGTTTTCTTACTATTTCAGTAATAGTGGAAAACGTGGTTTATGCAACATAATAAATTACTAATTTTCCCACAACAACCATGTAGATGTTGTTGATGATTTTGAGTTTAACGTCCGTTCAGCAGCGAGATTATATGAGACGTTGACCTACTTATTAACGTGGAATCCGAACCATATGAGCTGCTGCCGGGAATCGAAGCAACCATGTACTGTTGGTAAGAAATTTCTAAGCAAAAGAAAAAACTGATCAGCAAAATACATAAAACGATAGTCCTGCAAACTATTACTTAAAGAGAATTTATTGTAAAATCAATACATCCATGTGGCGGTATATAGTCGTAAAGTGATTAGAAAACTTAATATTAAACTGTCGATCACATCGTTTTACTTATTTGAATTCAATGTCGTATAGATTCGGTTTTAGCTCTAGATTTCAGCGTTCTCACTTCGATTCTTAACTTGTTGGAAATATGCATTAATCGAAATTATAAAAACATACGAAATTTAACTAGCTAAAAGAAGAGAATAACATAAAAATCCGGATTAGAGTATTACAATAAACATGTGTATTTTCTTTAGGGTTGGCAAGTCATAGCTTATAGGAATTATAGAAAAAACGTTCGTTGTGAAAGCACAAGAAAAAAAAACAGAGAATAGACACAAACCTCAGGTGGGTTTGAACACGAGAAGGCGGAGGTAGTAGACTACTCTACTAAGCCGCTCGGCTATATCTTAATCCTCTAGTACGTTTTGATAAATATTGTCTATAGTATTTGCACTTTACTTGTTTCTGTTTTGTTGTTTGTCATATAATGTATACGAGTGGCGAATAATAGAATAGAACTGTTTTAGACGAGTATAAACAAATTTCCCGGACAAGTTGTAATCTTATATGTATCTAAATTGCACAAATAAATCAGATTAAATCTGTAAAGTGCTTCGTGGGTTTTGATGGAAGTTAACTGTTGCATAGTTACGAGTTTTTGTTTATGCCCACCACTCGATGGAAGTTATGTTCTTAAAAAATAGTAACTGCTACTATATTCTAATGTATTGGATTTAAAAAAAATGGAAAATATTTTGTTACTAACAGTGAGTGAGTATTTTTGCGTGCAACAACAGTTGATTACAGGCACATCTACTTCTTCTACGCATGCCTTTCATAATACGACGTCATGTATAGCAATATGTTGCATTATCCTATATTCAAAGACGTTCTAGCACTTTTACTTTGGTGTGTAAGGATGGCGCAATATGATCATTCTGTACGCGAGAGTGTTATCGCTCTAATTGAACATGCGGGATTGAGTGTTCCTGAAGCAGGCGCTCGATTAGGCGTGCATCGTGCAACAGCGTTCAGGTGGTGGAAAAAATATGAGGAAACTGGAAGCCTAACTCGAAAATCTGGAAGTGGTCGGCCACGAGTGTCCTCACCGACACAAGACCAACGATTAGTTGATCAATGCTGTCGACAGCCTTTCATGTGTGCCCGAAAACTGCAACAGTCTACCGCCTTTCCAGGTTATGTAACTACAGTCCGACGGCGAATTCGGGCCGCAGGCTTAAGGTCCTTCCGGGCTGCTGTTAAGGAGAGATTGACAGAAGATCACAAAGTCGATAGACTGGCGTTTGCAGAGCTAAATATTACTTGTCACTGGGACACTGTTGTCTTTACAGATGAAAAAATATTTTCCACTGGAAATTTTGGGCCAACACGTGTGTATCGCCCATCTGGAAGACGGTTTGATCCACAATATATGGCCCGTTCAGCGCGAATGGGTCATGTGACGATTCACTGTTGGGGATGGATATGCGAGACTGCAGGTTAGGTGGTATCCATCGAATTATAGGCCGATTTAATGGTAAAAAAATGCTGATCTTCTCGACTTTATGCTCCCTGAAATAAAAGCAAATGTTGGCGACGACGTACTCAAATCCGGATTTTTATGTTATTCTCTTCTTTTAGCTAGTTAAATTTCGTATGTTTTTATAATTTCGATTAATGCATATTTCCAACAAGTTAAGAATCGAAGTGAGAACGCTGAAATCTAGAGCTAAAACCGAATCTATACGACATTGAATTCAAATAAGTAAAACGATGTGATCGACAGTTTAATATTAAGTTTTCTAATCACTTTACGACTATATACCGCCACATGGATGTATTGATTTTACAATAAATTCTCTTTAAGTAATAGTTTGCAGGACTATCGTTTTATGTATTTTGCTGATCAGTTTTTTCTTTTGCTTAGAAATTTCTTACCAACAGTACATGGTTGCTTCGATTCCCGGCAGCAGCTCATATGGTTCGGATTCCACGTTAATAAGTAGGTCAACGTCTCATATAATCTCGCTGCTGAACGGACGTTAAACTCAAAATCATCAACAACATCTACATGGTTGTTGTGGGAAAATTAGTAATTTATTATGTTGCATAAACCACGTTTTCCACTATTACTGAAATAGTAAGAAAACAAGACAACGCGGGCATTTGCTACGTTTTTACAAATTAATATTTGTCATCTAGCAAGCAATTTAGAAGAAACAGAGTATCAGGCCCGTAGCCAGCCCACAAATTTAGGGGGGGCGGCCGAAGTTAGGGGGAGCCCGACCCAATCATATTATACTTCATCACCATATTATAGTTTATTTGCAAGCCTATCGTGAAACCTTTATTGGGGCCAGCCAAAGTTTAGGGGGGGCGGCCCCCTAGCCCCCCCGTGGATACGGGCCTGCAGAGTATTCAATACATTAAATGTATAGCACAGTTGTGAATCTTCTTTTCCGGTGTATATTAAATCATTTGCTCCGTTCCCTCTATTTTTCTCTCTGTCTCTATGTCTCTCTCTCTCTCCTTGATATTCATTTTCCTGCAACTTATATTTTTGCTTGTTCTTCCTGTGTTCTCACCTCTATATTTTTTTCTTCTTCCTCGATTTCTATAGTCAGAGATAGAGTGAGACAGACAAAGTGATGTGTACTAACTACTCATTTGATTTTACTTTTCTATGCACGTGTAGAACTAGCTTTTTTAAGTACCAATTAGACATAGGTTATAGGTGGTCTGTCGTGGACATGTTAGACGTAGTTTTCTGCAGACTCCATTCCGTCTTTCATAGGTAATGATGGAGGAACAGGGTATTACTGTCAGACTAGCTACATCGGTAGAGTGTTGGATTTCTAACATTATGGTTCTGGGTTCGAATCCCAGCAAAAGACTGTACTTTTTTCCATTTAGCAGTTTCCGATATTGTATACGTGCGAATCTCTTAAGATGTTATCTCTTTCTCATTTCTCCATGTAGATGGATGCTACGAAGAAAAACAATAGAGAAGTAATCTCTTGTTTCAGTTAAGGTTGAGATTCTAAAGACATTTTCAGCTTTCTGCAAGCATTTTTATTTGTTTAAATAAATATGTGTTGTATAACACTTACTGTGTGTAATTATGTCTTTGTGGTTTGCTGATTCTCACAGTTATTATATATGGTTCATAACAAAATTTGAAATGGTCTCCTTTGAAGTGCATGTGTCATTTGTCAATATATGCGCACGTTTTATTTTCCTTTATATTTCGCATATTCCTCTATATTTAGTTTTTATCACGTTGACCTTTTTCTCTTTCTCTCTCTTTAAAACTGAGGATGTAAAATGAGAAGAGAAATGAGAAGAACCTCAATCTATTACTCCATCTTGTGAGAAATTTGTGGTTTGTAGTCACGTGGTCTATGCATTTCTTGCTCCAAACGAAGTGTGCAGGGGGGCGAAGCCGAAGGTTATCCTGGCGTGATTAGTGCCACGAAGACGTTAGGTTGGTTGCCTATGTTGTTGGCGTAGTTTCACAATGAACTTAAACTTTCATGTTGCAGGTTTTTTGCTTCGTATTGTACCAGAATACGGTTACATGTTCAACGTTTCTTCAAAATATCATGTAAGATAGTGGTTATGGTCAAACACGGCAATGTCACATTTTACAGGTTTGCTCAATGAGGAACGAGTTTAAAAATGCATGTATTAAAGTAAAGTAGGTGTTTCTTATTTTAAATGCTATTAATTTAACTGGAAATGATATTCTGAAATCCATTGTAAACCAGTGTGCTCAATGTGCTTGGTAACCAAATATGCGTGCGTAGTGAGTGTTAGAATAAACTCAAATATTTTATTACTACACGTTTACGTTAGATGTTTTCAATTTTTACTGTGTGAGTAAAATATATTTGAACCTTTTCCTTCGCATTTTAACACAACGGTAACCACGTCATTGATATGATATAGAACTAATATAACACGTAGTATTACAGAACTCCAATGATATGTAGCATATGTTAATTAGCAAGGAGTAGTTAGGAGTATACCATAAAAGGGAGCTTGGTTTGTATTCAAAAATATTTTCTTAATTAATGTTGAATTAGGAAGTTGCATTAAAAGAACATAACTTTTAAGTTTTGGGTGGGAATGGAGTATATTGTTGGGACGCTAAATTAACTGCAAAAACTGCTTCTCTACATTATGCCTTTTTTCTCTATATCGATCACGGATAAAATTTGGAGTGGTTGATTTTATGACACTTTAGGTTTTAATAAGAATATTAGAGTAAATACAGTATATATTCCTTAAACGCATAATTGATACAAGAAATAGATTTTTATATATGATACCGGTTTTACTACGAAACAGACACTTGCACATAAATGATTAATTTCAAACATACCCGGTTTTAGAAGAGAGATATGAATTGATATAGAATATAATCTTTGAACGCTTAACTACTTACAGAAAACTTATTACAGTCGGAGGCGAGGGCTGTTCGGAAAGTAACATCTGACTATTAAAAAGAACACCAAAGTAATTAAGAAAAATTAATTTTTTGCATCTGAAAACTACTTCTTTTCTCTATTTTTCAACATGGTTTCCCTAAACATTCAAGCACTTACCATACTATGCACTAGCTGCGAAATTCCATCAGCAAAAAGTCATCCAACTGTGCCATGAGGAAGACGGTGAGCGCATCTTTCAGCTCTTCATAATCACCAAAGCCATGAGATCCAAGCCACTACTTGATATGCATGAAGAGAATGTGAAACGTCGATTTTTACGAACTTTTATATCAATTTTCTAAACGAGTTCATCAGTGACCGTTGATGGCCTGCCACTCTTCGTCATGAACATTTGGTCGTCTACTTTTAAATGAACGAACCCATTCACGAACAACTTCAGTAATCACACTTGGTTAATACACGGCAAGAAGTTCCCGATGAATAGCTGCTGTCGAATGTTGTTTTGTCGTAAGAAAACTTATAACAGCTCACATCTCGCACTTGGCAAGATTCTCAATTGTAGCACACATTTTGAAACACTACAGAAGTGATCAGCAAACTTCATTCTATCACGGTAGAATGTAGACGAATCTAACGAGGAAGTTTGTGCAAAGATGGTAATGCTGCTCCCACTGCTTCACACATAATACCCAACTGGACGTTACTTTCCGAATACTCCTCGTATAATGTATTACTCTAAGATAAGCGTCGTTAAAGCAAGAAATGTTTGTTTTTTATTACGTCTGGTTGTAATAGGAAGCTATGAAACCATTGACTATATATTCTTAGAACACTAAATAGATTTCAAGAAATATATGAATGGTATATCTTATCATTCTTGTTCTGTAAAACAATATTGAATCCGTAAGTAGTAGCGTGTTTCTATTATATTCAGTTCTAGTACATTGGACGAAAATAGAATATCTCCTTGAGATTTTTAGGAAAATGTTTCAACTCCTATTACTGTTTTGCTCTATAAAAGCATAAAAGAGAGAGTATATTATTTATACTACTTCCGACATAAATATCGTCCGTCAAAGTGCACTTGGATCCTAGCTTTCTAACCTGATTTGGTGAAGATCCACCAAGTAGTCAAGATTTACTTGAGCTCTGAAAGGATGGACAGATACATGGACATGGAAATATGATGAAGAGTATGATGAAGTTTTCTTTTTTCAAAATCAAAATGAAGAAACGTTACTGTAATACACATCGAATGACTCTGTGTAAAGTTTAGCAGTGAATGGGGCAGTTATCATCCTGAGACACTGCACTACCGCCTGGAAAGGTGTCCACAGAGTGTAAATGGTCCTCCAGAATGGTTCTATAATCGCTGACCATGAAGTACGAATAACCTTTCACATAAAAGAATATACGCTATGGAATAAAAAAATAAGTATAGACGAACATAACTCGGACGGACATGATACCCATTTTAAAATATTTGCTTAAAACTTACCTTCGTCCTTTTCTTCACCTTCTGCGTCACCTGTACCTTCATCTCCATCTTCACTACCTTAAGATAGAATAAAATAGAATCGCAGTATTAAACTTTATAATCAATAGTGTGAAAATTATTATGTAATATAAACCCAAAACATTCCATACTACAGCATTTTCATAATTTTATATAATTGTTAAACATAGTAAGAAAGCATGAGCTACATATACAAGCATATTCTACGTTATTTACAGGTTTTGGGATTTGCTACCGTAAGCTACATATACAAGCATATTCTACGTTATTTACAGGTTTTGGGATTTATTATTCTAATCAAGATAACGATATTTCCCTTGCTGAATATCCTTATGGTTATACTCTACTGGCGTTTGATTTAACTCCCGATTCTAATGTTAGTGCTGCATTTCATACTAGTCCACAACGCCAAGGAAGTGTAAGAATAGAGGTTCATTTTAAAGAAGCACTAATATCTGCTGTAAGAGTAATTATTTATGGTCAATTCTCCTCAAGACTAGAAATTGATTTCCAGAGAACATATATAATTAAAATGTTAAATACCTTTGAACTGTATCAAGCATTACAACAAAATATGCCCAAAATCATTTTATAGGTGTATATTCTGTACATGAGCTTCCTTAGTTTATTCATACATATCCGGCAGCCACAATTATAAATACTCATTCTGGAAAAAAGCCTGGTGAACATTGGGTTACAATTTATATATCTAATATGCGTGTGGGACAGTATTTCGATAGCTATAGTATACCACCTATATAGAATATCATATAACTTGTTTTCAAACGAAATTGTTTGTTTTAACGGGTTACAACTAAAAATCTGCACAAAATGTGCGGAGTCATAAAATAAAACCTATTGACACAGTCATTGCTATTCTTTGGAATGTTGATAGTACACTCTTTGTCTAATTTACAATATGTTTGCTTTCTTTCAGATGCGATATAACTGGTAGAAAATTGCGTCAAAGGAAGAAGTCCTCCGTGCACGCATTTTAAATTTCCACGAAAACATCACGAATTGGGGAAATCATATTGTGCGAAACACTTTGTTGCTGAAGGTGTGCTAAAAAGAACAATTTATGCAATACTTAAATCCGGAACAATAGAAAGAAAAGCAGGAAGTGGTCGAAAGGCAGCAATTATGACGGATAACAATAAGAAAAGACTAAAACAGATGTTTGACAAGAAAGACAACATTAGTCAGAACGACGCAGCAAAAACATTTAAAGTGTTCACAACAATGAATATCTAAAACAATAAAATCAATGGGAATCAAAGCATGCAAAATGGAAAAAGCTCCATCTTACACTGAAACGCAAATAAAAACTGTGAAATCAAATTGTCGTTGGATGGTCAGAAATTACAAAGAAAAGTGTTTTGTTTTGGATGATGAAAGTTACTTCAGCCTTTCTAAATCCCAAATGCCCGGAAATGACATTTATTATTCCTCAGACAAGCAACACACTCCTTCTAATATAAAATATAGAGGCAAGCAGAAATTTGAAAGCAAGTGATGCTTTACTTAGTTGTATGGGACAAAGGTGTGTCGCAGCCTTATTTCAAGCCTAGTGGGTTAGCAATCAATCAAGATGTGTATGTGAAGCAATGTCTTCAAAAGATCTTAGTTCCCTTTATACCAAAATATCATTCTGACAATAATTTTATTTTCTGGCCTGACAAAGCAAGCTCTCATTATGCGAGGAAGGCTCAAAAGTACCTCATATCCCAAAACATCTCTTTTGTGCCCAAAACCCAAAAATCAAACTAACTTGCCCCAGTGCCGCCCAATCGAAGATTTTTTGGACAATTGAGTGACAAGGTATACAAACATAATTGGAAGGCAGAAACTGCTCAGACTTCAAAGAAGAATATGCAAATGTTTAAAAGAAATTGACCAAACTGGCGTCCAAACAGCCTGTACGTCTATTCCAACACATTTGCGGACTGTAGCTGATCACGGACCATTTACAATGTGTCATTAGCATTTTCTTGTCTTCTGTTGCTTTTATCTTACCTCACATTTTGTGCAGATTTTTAGTTGTAACCCGTTATAATGGAACAATAGACGTATTCAAGGTGACTTATTTCAATTTTGTGGACATTGCTGTTTTCTATATTTAGCATGTCGTGCGTCTGCTTATTCAGTACACGATTTGTTAAATAAATTCTCACTTGCCGCCACTGATGCTAATGATATTATGCTTTATTTGTTTATGAGAATGTCATGTCTGTTTATGAGAAATAAATTAAGTTCCCCGTAAACCGTGTATGATGGTCATTGGAGCGTGATTTTCTCCATAAAACTGTGTGTATGTGTGTGTTGTTATTTCTTTAATCTATGATCTACTATGCGATAGTCTTTTTTTGTAAATCATGTGTCTTGATCTATGTTTTTAACTCCGCCATTGCCAGTTCCAACCCCTGCATGCGAAAGGAGGAGGGTTGGAGGTAACTACCCCCGCAAAAGAGAAAGAATACATCCTGGTATGTGTTCATAGTCTTATGCATTATCTGCTTGATAAATATGGGTTAAAATATACTCTGTTCAGAGTCTTATGTAATCTCTGCTGTGCTATATAGTGATTGGAAAATAAGCCAATAAGATATGTCTTGCAAAAATTGGTGTTCGTAATATCTGCTCGGGTAAATAATGGTAAAAAGGGCTCATAAAAGAGAACGAGTACATTCCTAGGTAGTGGTACATAAGGTTTAAAAAGGTGGTCGTTGCCTTTCTTATTTAGGGATTGCGAATATATGTGTTCATAATTTTATCTAATTTTTGGTATGTTGTATAGGTATTGAAAAAAGGGATCGTAAAAGAGAATGAATTCACCCCTGCTATGTATTCATAGTCCTATGTATTCTCTGCTGTGTTAAATAGTGGTTGAAATATATGTTCATAGTCTTATCTAATCAGTGATATGTTAGATAGTGATTAAAAAGAAAACCTTACTTTTTTGTTAGCTATGCTAGGTGTTGCGAAATTTTTGCTGTTATATGGTGTTTGAAAAAGTGTTCAAAAAGCTAACAAGTACACTCTTATAAAAGAGAACGATTTTCATGGAGTACTCAATTTTCCAGGGTCGTATGATACGTGGATCATGGCATATCGGGCGACAGTGAGAAATCGAGTACATGCTATCAGGAATCACTGAGAAAAATGCAAATACGCCAGACACTGGTCGAGACCCTGGGCCAGATCATTAATTTTTATTCTACTAACATAATATATTAGTAAGGATAGCAGAGTAATAAAATATATTTCTTTCTCTATAGCGTTATGATTCTTTGTTATTCTTTGTATGTCCTCAAAGTTTGTAATCTTCTAGGTTATTTTGGAGAAGGCAACTTTGATTTACCTCTCACACTTTAGTTTTCACTTAAGCTGATGATAGAGCATATTTGATATGAAAATAGTTTTATTTAAGTCTGAATGATCATTATCCACGTTGCACATTAACGTTCGTTACATGACCAAGGTGCAAAAGCCCTGCGATAACGTAACATCAACGTGACATTAATTATTTTCGTTACACTTTACAGCTAGAAAATAAGGCTTTCCGTTGGATTCCTATGAAAGATTTTTGAATTTCTGTAGGATTTTCTACTAAAATAACGTTAGTGGTCTAAGTGTTGATACCATCCTTTTAGTTTACAAGAGCTCCTCCCTGTCTGCGCAGTCAGCGTACGTGCCTTTGGTGTGGGAGACCCGGGTTCGATTGTCACCAGGTGCTCAGGTGGTTAGGATTCCACGTTAATCAGTAGGTCCCGTCTTACATAGAATTTGTGCTGAAAGGGACGTAAAACTCGAAATCAACTCAACTTTTTAGATTACACTTAATTTAATAGTGGGATTATTAAAATTTATTGTAAAGATACTACATAAATTCAAGAATGAATTAGTTAAACAATACTTATAATAAAGGATGATGCATTAGAACTCGACGACTGGCTGATTTAATACCGCAACAAAAAGCTACATAAAGAATTACACAAAATACTAACGGAAGTTAGAATCAAATTAATTTGGTTAGCGTCTTATTTTAAGTAATTTGAAACACAATAAACTTCCTTGGTTCGATCCTTGTCCATCATTTCCTGTTCGATGTTATCAGTTTCGTATACATTCTCGTGATTCTTTTGTTTCGTCGCACATATCATTTTACCAATTACATTGCCATCACTTGCTTCCATTAGATTATTCCAAGTATTTAACCTAAAAGATGAACTAAAGATAAATTTCATATATTCCTTCTTATGAAATGAGTATGCTTATAAACCCAATACTTTACTGAGCTTTACGAAATCCGAGTCAATAAAGTTTTCAGAATAGTTCTGATAAGTTTCATATCAAAATATATTTTATTACAAATGATGAACAGGATATATGAAAGAAGATCAAATAAGTAACATATTATTGGGTACACAATTTAAGATTCGGAGATCAAAAAAAGCAATACTTCAATATCCGGAAAATTTGATAATATAATCAATTTTAGGCTATGAAGGGAAATAATATATATTTTGATGTAGAGATAATTTATCTAAAGTGATATCTCAATTTCTACTTCTAATTATTTGAGAGTAAAAGCAACGATTTAGTACTATGCAAAGGAATTATTTCAACCAGTACTAATACCTTATGATTTTAGTATTAGTCATTTTGTAACACATTATTTAACTTTTGCCATTATACTCGAAGTTTTCCCTCAAGTTGATAACATGAAACGTTTTCCATCATAATGTGAGAAAGATTGTTACCTATTGAGCCCAGAAAAGGTACCAAAATTATGTACGTTCTGATAGCATTGTAAAATAGCTCAGTTACCACGCATATTCCAACCAGGTAGTAAATGCTAAGTCAAGACTGATAAATTTAAAAGAAAATAAAGTGTTAAATGCAGAGATCAGAACTTGCTGTTGTTAAGAACTTGCTAATGTTAAGATCTTCAAAATTTTCTATTTTAAAATGTAAGTTGTTACCCAAAATTTCTTTGAATTTTGTCGTAAATCGTAGAGAATATCCATGCTAAATTCTACATGACCACCAAGGTAGTCAGGATGAAATTTTATGTATTAATTCCAGCAATCATCCACTAATGTAACCAGTCTTATATGTTTGTTGTGTGATAGATTTCATATTCAAGATATGTGATTCCATTTTGGTCTCTAGGACGATATGATGTTGGAATTACAAAGGATTATTGCTGGAGTTTAAGATAAGAAGGTGACCGTTCTAATGTCGTTTTTTGATATGAACCAGTCAGTTGTGGGGGTCATATTTCCGAATATTAGAAAAAGATTGCTTAAGTTAGTCATATGTTCAGTTTATCCACTGAATTCGCAACAGGTGTCGTCTGATAGATAAATGAAATGTATTACTTCTTCGCTCTGAGTTCATTTCATGGACATCAGAATTTATTTATTGAGCCTTGCATCATGAACGCCGAAACAATTGTTTGCCTTTACTGTATAATACATGACACGTTTGAAACCCTAATTGTAACAAATAGTTCTTGTTTGACTTTATATTTTCTAATCGTTCTTCATTATTCGATATGTTTATTCAGTAGTATTTTCCATTCTTCTTTACGTAATATATTTCGAAATTCACAACAATAAGAGCATAGAATGTAAGAAAGAATGCAGTCACACAGTATTGCTTGAAAGGCAAGCAGTTTAAATACATAGTATGATCCATTTCTGGTGGAAGTATGCTAATATTAGGTTTGGTAGAAACTACAGCTCTTTTTCTCTTTTTCTGTTAGCAACTAGTATTTGGTATTATTATAATTTTGTAATTAATAAGTAATCACTGGTTGTACAACAACTCAAAGAAATTCACCTTACCTTCACCTTTCACTTTTTCCTTGCCATTAGTGCCTTTCCCTCCCTCACCATTTTCACCTGAAAAAGATAAAAACAAGAAACATATGTTATTATTATGCAATTAAATTATTATAAAACCAGACTAATATCCGCATTTTTGCATGAATTATTTTCCGAGCCTAATCCAACAGGGAAAAACAGTTAGAAGCAAGCAAGAGTGTTATGACAATCTGAAATATAAAAACAATTACCCTTATCTCCCATTTCTGTTTCTATTCAACAATTAATTGTTTTTCAATAGATAAATAATAAATAGTTGCAGATAACTTTCTGTCTCAGTTCAGGCTAACACATAAACACAATGTAAGATACTTAAACTTTAAATGTCTAAGCACATAATCATAACTGGTTCACTCTCTTTGGATGTCCTATCGTAAGCGAGAAGATGTTATGAGTACAAAAGTAGTCCGATATCATACGTTACCATGACACGACTCTTGGTTGGTCCCGAGTCCTATATTAAGACTGGGACATTCTAGATATTCGAGAAGCAAGCTATGATAATCATACTGAAATCATACTAATATTATACTATACTATTTAATAATTATAATAATATTATCCTGAGAGAATGTCATTGAAAGATCGGACAATACTGAAGTCAATCTACAAAACTACAATCAGAAATCTAGCATGTGTAACTTTAGTTTTTCCCCTTGATATTACTTGCGCCCTGGAATACAACTATTTAATTTCTTATTTTTCTAATCGTGGATTGAAAATATGTTCGAAAATAATTAACTTCAAGTCCAAATAAGAAGAAAGAAATTGTACCTCAGGTAAAGCAATCACTTTCATTGAGTGCCAATTCGACTTTTAGTCTTACTACCGTTAATAACTGTATTTCAAAATCGTCTTCTTAACTATTCAAACTATCAAATAAAGGGGATACACAAAAAATCTAAAAACACTTCATACAGGACACGTAGGTTTGGCTCTCCACTGTACAACACGTGTTGCGGTTGCCGATCATTTTTTTTTTGTTTTCAATATGTCATGTGGACCTTCTTCTTCCGTCAGCAGTAACCAGTTCACCTGTGAGTGTCGTGGTGTGAAAGTAGTGCGGTAAAATTAGCGACCTGACAGACTTCCAAAGAGGCATGATCGTTGGTGCCCGTCTCCTTGGAGCTCCAGTGGTAACAGTGGCGAACATTGTGAGGGTATCGAAAGGCACTGTGTCTAATGTCACGAGGGCATACACAATTCATGGGCAAACGACGTCTGCAAAGCACAACAGCGGTCGAAGGACAATCCTGTCAGACAGGGACTGGAGGAGGATTAGCTAAAAAGAAGATCATTGCAATGTTTTGGACTCAAAAGGAGACCCCACATCATATTAGGTAGGATTTTCATACTTTTGCGTACGTTTTATATTTTTTGTGGAACTCCTGTATATTCTCCTCAATTTCTTCATTACCAAGATATAACTAATCAAGAATCTTGCATTCTCAAATAGAGTTTATCTTTAGCACATTTTTGTGTTGTAAATTAAATTGTATGATTACAATAAATTTTCAATTATAGTTTTGCAAACTGCATTTATCCTCTTGTCTTTAAACGATGCTGCAATCAACTCAATCATATGTGCTCAGATCAACACGGTACGATACCTTCACTTGGTGTATTACTTATGCCAACGCGCACAAATAAACATTGCATCAATATATTGCAATGTACAAGACGTATTGCCTCTAATAAAATATCATAATTTAGTCCATTCGTAGCACGTAATTCATACTAAAAAGTATGTTACGAGTAGAATCTTTTATGAAGCAATTTATTCATTCTTTAAGTAGCACAATTTGGCCATGTGAGATTAACATGATAGCTATTGCGAGAAATATATGTGAAAATGAGTGTGTTAAAAGTTGGAAACAACAAGTTTCCACAATGATAGTGTTGCTCGGATGAATATTAGTAATTCTAAAGGAAATAATGATTTAAGGTGAAATCAGAAACTAGAATTTCATTGCCAGTTTTCTGGTTTCCAGTAGCTAAATACATTAAAATTTAAGTACATGTATAGTGCAATTTCATAACAAAGAATTCACAACGGTTAATTCAAATCTGAAATTGACAGTAAATTCAAAGCTGATATCAGATTTTTCTCTCAAGAATAATTTTTCATTTACCCTTATAACTCCACTACTTAAAATTTGTTTGGATAGTATTACGTGATAGTAAGAAAAATACAGCAGTAAATTACTACCTGAAATTGTAAGTTTGGTTTCAGTTATTTCTGTGCCGCAACATTCTATATTTTGCACTAACTTCAGTAAAAACAATTTTAACACAGAGACAATATAGTAGTCATTATTTGCAAGAGCTACAGTGAATTTGTGGGAAAAGCACTTAATGATGCATATGGATTCTTGTGTCATTTTTTAAAAGTTGCTATTCTTGCTCATTTGCAATGCCGTGCATTATCGTTAAGGCGACAGTGAGAAAACACCAATTTGTAGAGGCGTGTTGGAATGAAGTAACACAACATTACAGAAAAAACAATATACTCCAAATAATAGGAATTTGTGAATTAATGTGGTAAAAGCTTTTAAGTGTTTGTGATTCTACATGTACTTCAAATTACTTGTCAGGCCTTCAATTATTGTTAACCTTTCTGAATACCTTAGTGATATATCGGACAATAATGAGAAAGGAACTTAACCATATACTATAAGAAACAGTATGAATTGAAATTTTGGTCCACAACGTTACTACACTATTGCCTAATGACAACTTGGGACAATAATAATACCTAATACAAAGGACGATGTGAAACGTTAGTTTGAACTTTCTTTTCAATTCCATGTAAATATATTTTTAGAAAACTTCTGAAAGTTAAATCCAGTCCTCAACACAATCGCCGTAATATAAAATATCTTTAGGAATAAGAATTAGTATTTGATTTCCATTTTGCCCACCAACCTATGTTTGAGGTGAGAAAGAGAAGAGTATAAAAATTGAAAAACTCTTTTGAAAACTAAATCTTTATTGACACATTTTTATTATTTCTATGGATCAAGTAAGGCATCAATGTAAAATGATCTGAGATTAAATTTTAGTTGTATCTTAAGTAACACCTTTGGTTCTGATTAGAGGAACCCACCACCTTAAATTTTCTTAGTTTCGAAGTTTCACTGCGGGCTCATTGCATGCTGCGGAAATTAAATCAAGGGGAAAATATTGGGTAAAACTTAAGTTCTTTCACATAAATTGATACTATTGTTTGTCTGTGACCGAATATATTTTGCGCAAATGGGCTAAGATTGCATTTTTCTTTCGGTAAGGATATTTTTATGTTGCTTTTAGAGTATGTGACTTTATGTATGTTCTTTTGACTTCCGTGTTCGTATCACTTTAATGGAGTAAAACAGTTCTATCTTGAAGTAGGTCTCTACTGTTATGATAGGAGCTTTAAGTGTTGTTAAGTCAGATAAACGCATGTCCCAAACAAGTTATGGTATATATGAATACGGTGTCATACATTATTTTGCTATTATTGTCTACATATAATAGATTTTTAAAAGTGTAATCAGTATGCCTATTAGCATGTACAAATAATGTCTATAATTGTTTGAAAGTGTTCAAATAATTAAATATATCTGATCACTATTTAATAGAAAACAAAAGAAAATATATTTTGTGTATCTTTGAACAATGGTATACGAAAAAGACTCATAAACATTTCTCTTGGAGTATTTTACTCTATAGGGAAATACATGGAAGTTAAGCAAAAGTAATAAAAATAAATATTAGTCTTTCAAATTGCGGATGTAAAGAAGAATGAAAACTGGACCAGAGGAAAGAAATTGAAAGATGCTGGAAGTAGTAAAGAGAAAAAACAGTTTTAGAAGTAATTAGATAAAGAAAAAATGTTGTTTCCTAAATTTACTCGGATGAAGTTGTATAATGAGGAACGTGTTATAATGTATGATAGCAGTATTTTGAGAAAAGGGACAAAGCGGTTGCAATTGATAGACTGTACTTAAACAATAACATCTTAAGAGAATATATAGAAAATTAGCTAAAAACTATGATGCATGGAAATTTCTCAGTTGGGTCAGGTTAACCATAATATCAGATAATCCTTGACGATCATGAAGAGGGTAATGATGATAATTCTTAAACTATACACGAATCAGAGAAACGAAACAAATATTTGAATTAACCTGTGAAATGTCTAAAGCGGATCTTAACAGTTTTACTCCAGAAGACTGACATCTAGATTTAAAAGCGTAAAGTGTTAAATCTAGATATTAGTTTTCCAGCTACCTTTAATATATTGGTATCTTTTGAATTTTCTCTTTCTGGGTATGTTATACGAAACTTCCGTTGATATAATTTAATAATAGAAATGATACTTCTATCTGAAGAGGATAAAAGCAAAATAGATTTATGATTAAATGAAAAAATACACGCAAAAGTGTGCCCATAATCAGGAGCCGTTAACATGTGGAAGATGTATCTGAAATCTACACCTAAATTTTGGTGTCATACTTAAAAATAAATCACACCCACTTTATGGATACACGATAACGTCACAATTAGATCAATAAATATCTTGAAATGAAGGGCAGATGAACAACTATTCATGCTATGGATCGCTATCCACTCTTACAATCAAATCAGAACATAATTTTTCATTGAAATTCACAATTTTGGGAAACAATAACAAATATTTAGTTATGAAACCGAAAAAGCTCTATATGCATTTCATGAATTTCTCTTTCAAGTTAGTTGTGCAACTTACATGGAGCAGTTGTGCTGTGAGTACAAGTTTCTGTAATAACTATTGATTCAGAATTTTAACCCTAGTTAATAAAAAAAAAATGTTTTATGAAGGATTATCACTAGCATGTCCTCTGGATCGTGGATAGTGGAATCGATCCATTATTTTCCAGCATTCAATTTTTCTACATCTAATTTTGTTGGATCATGGTTTTATATTAAACCCATGACTGTTGTTAAACTACGATTGCAATGAATACGCATCAGAATGGCGTAGTGAAAATAATTTACTGATAGAAAGAATCCACCTAACTACAAAACCCATGCAACTGTGTTCTGCGAAGCTCGTGTTAATAGCTAATTATTTATCGCCCTTATTCTCTTGGCGTCGCACTGTCATAATTTTACTTCCAATATGAAAAATATTTTATAGAAAGTAGCCTTTTCTAATCAAAAAGTAATTTCAAATATATATCACTTGTTCTATAGCCAATATAAAATTACTTTGTAGAAATCAATGGAATCAAGGAAAAATGTTGAAGATGGTTACTTTGTGCAGATACTACGTGGAGAAGAACGGGTGACATATGTCAGTTGCGAACTTTATGTCCAACGATATTTGTAAGGAATTTGAAGCTTGATCATACGTTAATCACTCAATAACTTCAGACTTTTAGGCAGTACAAACTATATAGAACACTTGACGTAAAAGTTTCAACATACTATCAAGATTTTAAAAAAAAACTTAAATTTGAGTTTATTATTTGCAATCATGCATCATTAATATTTTCCAGTTTAAAATGTTTTAATAAATTTAGCATTACCTTCACTCCAAGTACCGCCTCCGCCGCCAAAGCTGCTTCCTTCTTCTTTGTTAGAACCACCGCCAAAGCCAAAACCACCACCCCAACTGCCACTGCTACCATTATGACTACCTTACGATATAAGATAATAAAACTTGAAAGTACACAAGAACTTCACGAATTAAATTTGAAATCTTAGTAATTAATAATAATACATGGATGCATTACGTTTGGAAAATAGCACCATTATATAGTAAATGTAAAGGGACAGTTTTTCATGAAAATAATTTATTCAGCATTTATGAAAAAAATATATGTACTCGAAATCCTTTTCAATAACAAAAGTGTGCGGGATATGAAAATCTACCTTAATCAAGTACCATGATACAATTGTTTTTTCTCGTAGCATTGCACATATGCACAGTTTGAACAATTGTGTTGTTACCAATAACATCGTACATTATCTCCAAACGTAACGTCTTTTAGTGAATAAATTTCAAGTGGTTGGCATCTTTCTATACACATGTCTGACGTGAATTTTCTTTTGGAAATGAAGACATTTTATTTCAATCGATTATGTGTTAAGTGCGCGCAAACTAGCGATCTTGACGAAACCCAACACAGGTCCCATCCGTTGGTAAAAGCTACAACGACAATGGATGAGAGAACTTGGAATCATTCGGCATGATATATGTGCTACGAAAACCAAAAAACGTTTGTGATTCCAATTGGAATTATACGGTCAGAAAATGTTAATATTATTTTAGAGATTATACCGTTTCTCAAATTTTATTGAAGTGCACTTAAATCCGTCTACAGAAATTTGTCCGTTTATATCATACCTAACTAAAGATATTAACTGTGTATAAATTCGTCATCGGGTCATATTTAGTGAGCTGGAAACCACGAGCATTGAGCATCATTGAAGTTATAGCAGTTTTCGTTGTGGCTTTGGTAACGTCATGTTGGCTCACAACTATTTCGAATCTTTATAAAAGTCATTTACTCTATAAAGGAAACATGACAATAATACTGTGCAAGGAAGCCAATATAATGTATAAAAAGCGCGTTTACCGAGGAGTAAAACTGAATCTGAAAAGGTTGGGGGACGCATGACATCTCGCCGTCCCCCGTGACTACCTTTTCCATTGTATTTTTTTTAAAAAAGTGGGAGGACGCCATGGAAATTTTCTGGAAGCAGAAGGACCACGTCCCCCACGTTTTCCCTCACTTTTACCCCTGTGTTTACCTTCATCGCAAATATGCATCAACGAAATACAGTAATAATAGTTTTGTAATTATTGTATGCCCACACGATCCAAATAACGCGATTTTTGAATTATTTATTCAACTAAACACCCTAGTGTTGTTACATTTAAGCTGTCATAGAACATGTTGCTGATATTTATCACTTTCAATGACGGATACTATATACTGTTTGTAATAACTACCAATGATTTTATATTTTTTGTATTTGGTAAATAACCTTTTGACGCTTTGCTGTAATAAATACAACACCGCAAAACCTATCAAGAATATTACTTTCTATCAACGTAAGAGTATACCTCTTTTATGAATGTTTTAGGAGATAACATGAACATTTCGTGTTTAAGACTGCTAAATATAAGTGACGTTTGTACATTACTAGCCCTTCACTTTTTGATCTACAATATGTTTTGAATTCTGTAAAACCAGGATTGCCTTCCATGTACTTCCGGAAACCTCATTTTCTGTTGGGTTTCATTATTCATACTATTATGCAATGTATCACTGCGATAAAACATGTTTGTATATCACCTTACAAAGTATGGTTCTATAATACTTACATCAAAGAAGGACAGGGAGTGGACGACTCTGTGGTATAGTTTTAATTTGACTTGAGAGCTAAGGAACAAGTCTATGTAAATAGGGTTCAGATTTTCATTGTCAGTGCAATATCACCTCTCAAAAAATTATGAGTCTCTCTTTCCGGTTTCTTGTCTAATACATTAAGGCAATGAACATAACATTTTTCAGTAACAGTGTGAGTTGTTATTACATATATAAGGTCTAAAACAGCTACTAACATAACTAAATAATTATATTGAATTCACAGGACTGGTAAGAGACAAGCAAAGCGATAGAGAAACCTAAACATAGAAAACGTCATAGAGACTTGAAATAATAGTTACACTGCCAACATAATTAGATGCTATCTTTCTCTTTTCTTAATTTTGGTATATTTTAGAATTCCCTCTCTCTCTCTCTCTCTCTCTCTCTCTCTCTCTCTCTCTCTCTCTCTCTCTCTCTCTCTCTCTCTCTCTATATATATATATATATATATATATATATATAAACGACTGACCATTGGCATTCCTATGTTTTTAAACCAAATTGGCACCTATAGATGTTCAATATAATTAACAGTTAATTTTATAATATCTCACACAATATTATATAAAGTTAAACGATCTTTTGATTGTCCTTTGTATCTATGTTTGTTTAAAGCTCTTTCGCTTGCTTCCTCATCCTATTTTCTTATGGTTTACTTTGTATTTCTCCTTCATTAATCGTAGGCCATCTTTAGCCTAGAAAGCATAACGTAGAATAACTCCACTCTGTTTCGTTAATTTAGAATAGCCATGGCTTACTTGCAAGTAAATTTACAGAAGAAATCGTAATCTATTGGTAAGGAGAATTAAAAGTTACATTGGATCCGAGGAGAAAATAGTTGTTCATTCATCAGCAACATACGCACGAGTGCTATAAAAGAAAAAGCTCGGAAGCAAGCTGAGGAGATTCGAACATAGAACATTGCTATCATCAGCACATAAATACTAACACGCGTGGCTATCCTGTGCTGTCATTGTGGACAAGCTCCTCATACCTTACCTAGTGTTCTTCCTTATAAAGATTATAAAGCTTCAAGCCCAGCACTGGCAATTAAACCACATGTATTGATGTCAACGATCATTCTCGGAACATCAGCATTATTTAATAATATAACTTGGAGACATATTGCATTGTTTTTCTTTAATCATTTGTGATTTACTGTTTTACTTTTCAACTTTCTGTACAACTTTTAACCGTACTTAATTGCAATGAATATAGGCCTATTTATTTTTACGATCTACGTGACCTATTTATGCTGTAGTAAAACTAGAAAACAGTGTCTTTTGTCAGTAAATGACATTTTGTCAAATATAGCCCCTTTTACTTTATACATTCTAAATGTTTGAAAGTTTTACAAGATCGAAACATATATTTATTTTCTATATATTTGATGAACAATGGCTTAAAATAAATAATTTAAGGTAAAATAGAGTAATGTTTGCTAACTGTCTTCCACACAGTCCAAGATGAATTTTATACTGGAAACGTAATACTCTTCACCACTAACAACAACATGCTTTTAAGATCGCGTTATTCGTCGTGGTTGTTATTTTATAAATACGAAGGTGCTGCCTGTTTCCTATTATTATCTCTCTTTCATTACTTTATTCCCAGCTGGCCACGACGACATGGTCCGTACCATGTCTATATTTAATTTCTACAGAAGCTGGGGTCAATAGATATAAATATAAGCACCGTTTAAATGTGTAAAGCAAATATTGAGGATAATTCATTATGAATGACATGCAAAATTAGTTTTACAAGAAAAATAAAATTCCACTCAATATAACGCAAATTAAATGAAATGTAAAAAATATCAGTAATACAAATATTCTACTGTCTTCAATTTAAAAAAATTCAATATTATCAATATTTCTTTTTTTCTTTCTTATGTGACCTAATTCGTTTTGCAAGTCATTGACGGTTATTTGGTGGCGTTAATTTTACTCACGACAGTGTTGATCCAACAAGTCCACTTAGAAGCTCACAGGTTGCCTTGAGGTTGAAGCGCATGCATTTGTTTGGGCCCGTAGCTGGTCCTGTGGTTATGGTCTGCAATAGTTCCGCACAAACCTAGTATAAGTCCTAAGGCTGAATTCTTCTTAGTTGTTCCATTAATACATGAACTGATGCGTTTTCCACTCGGGGCACACGTTTATATCAAATGAAATTGGGATATACACAAATTCAAAACAATTTTCTTATTGTAATGCTCAACCCACTGATACTTTAACAAGGAGATGGGGAGTGCACTTCAACAGAGACACACTGATCAGTGTGCGGTATAGCACACCCAATTGTGCTTATGAGTGGCTGGGACCAGGAATTGAGCAAGGTCCTGCTCTGTCGCAGCTAGACGCGCGAATGAATAGTCTGCTCTATGAGCTCTCTCGGTCTTGCTGCTTGGAAGGAAAATGTCGCGATTTCATTACACGTTCGGGGCCAAAACAATGGTTAAGCTGGTCGTTGACGCTGTCCTCAGGTATCCAATATGGGGCGATTTCCCCTCTGTTTTGGCCATATAAGATACTTTATGCGTTTCGAGCCCCCCCACACACACACATTCAAGTGTACACATATATGTTTGTGAGGAAGCAGTTCCTAGAATTATTCTTTTATATACGAGAATTATCCAATAAGTTCGACAGTTGGCACTGTCCTTCCTATTTTGATTAAAAGCAAGAAATGAGCCTCAAAAGGAGGTGATATATCAGAACTTTATTTCAAAATCCAATGCTATCATGGATTCGGACCTACTTAATAAACGTATTATTAAACCATATAAATTCGTTTTATGTCTTAAAAATATTTGCTACAGTATTACAATATGTTATATAAACATTGCTTTTATAAATTTAAAAATGAATGCATGAAAATGTATATAAAAATAATGAAACACGAGTTTCCGAAATAATTTTCTTATCAATCTATAAAGCTAGAAGTTTTGAAACACAATTGTAATTAGCAATTGTGCTTGCTGATATTTATACCATATCTTGTAGTTTAAATTATAAAGAAAATATTCAGTTGCACAGGCAACAACGCAAAATAAGACATTTTCTTAAAATGACCTCTTTCCTGACTTCAGTTTCAAGGCAGAATAAAGGGATCACTTCCTGGGTTAAAGTTTTACATTCTCTGGTATTGAATTCAATCCAAATTTCATATGATCCAGCTGCAAAACTTTATGTGCTAGCTGATCCACAAGAGCAGTTTGGTGATGTAGCACCTTGATACAAAGAAGCTTTATTCTAGGTTAATTGCATTGTAATCGAAAGTATACTACTATTAAAAGACACTTCAAGTAACTTCCAAACACAATGAAGTGCGTTATATGAAACTCGATCTCATAACCATCTCACCTTTCCTCAAATTGCATTGAAATCAGGCAGTCAGCCTTGATATTTCAAAAAATGAAGAAAGTAGCTCAAAAAAAGATTCTTCTGTTTTTGAAAGAAGATCTCTCCAACTGTAAATCACTGGTTCTTTAGGCAATATAGTATTATTTTCAAGAGAAAGCTTTTTACCGTGAGTACGTAGCAGAGGTCAAATAGCATGAATCGGTTACAGAAGTCTTTTACAATGCTATTTGTAAGGTGTAACAGCCTTTATAGAACACAATTTATACAGTAATTTCATACATTCACTATTAAGTATACAAGCAGTAGAAATTGTATACACCATATGAATGAAATGTGACAACATAACTAAGATTTGTAACATTTTCTTAATGTGTTTGTTATTATACTTGGAATCATTATATACAATTTAAAATTTTACTTTACAAAAACTTTACCTTGACTCCAACTTCCACCACCGCCGCCTCCTCCTCCTCCGCCATTAGAACCACCACCGAAGCCAAATCCACTACCCCAACTTCCACTGCCACCAGAATTGCTTCCTTACAACATACGGTAAGAATTGACGGAAGTAAATATAACTTCAAGGTTACTTAAAAAAATTAGTTATTAACGTTAATACCTAAGTTGATTATTTTTGAACACTATTATCATTGTATGTAAATGTAAGATGACAGTCATTGAATAAGGAAAATTCTCCTCAATGAATTCCTGTGTGATGTTAATCGTATTTTAAAATAGTAAATATATGTGATATGAAAATATAAAAGAATCAAATCTCTGGAAATAATTCGTTGATGTTTAAGAATTAAAGCTTAGCAGAGAAAGGTATTTTGATCAATGTTGCTGAGTCACCATCAAAATTATAGATATTCACCTTTATACCTTTAACGAAATTGTTTTGGTTGTAGGTACATTAAAATAAAGTATGCATATCGATCAACTATGCATTTGCTAAAGCTGGTATCATGTATATTAGGGAGTTCCCTTGCGGCTAAATGGTTTGCATGCGTACTGCGACCTACATTCACTTTTTAATGTCATTAATGTTGTTCATATTAAATGTTAAAATGTAAGCTTATGACTCACATAATCGTGGTGCTCAAGAGTGAAGTTAAAATGAACATACCAATTTGCATTAGAAAACAAGATACAATTTACAATTTCTTAGCATTTATTGTAATCAAATAATCATATAGCAATATTTCAACTGGATCACAAGTGTTCTTGATAGGGTACATATTAAAATACTTTACGAGAGTGACTAACGTTTATTATTTCCTTTGTTATCCAACGTTTATGGTTGTATTTTATCCACCAAATTGTTGTAAATAGTTTTAAATTTTTAGCTTTGTTCCATAATCGAATACAACTTCAAGATAACGAGAGACTGAACATAATATCCTAGTGAGCTCCGAATCATAATTGTGACTTGAATCCTGGGACCGCAAATGATCATACTAACTATGCCTGTTAACAACAGCGACTATGCAGGTTTCAATTTATTGGTGGCGAGCGGAGGACAGAGCTATTTTTGCAATGGAGATATTTTTTGCCGGAAATAATAATACTACGCTACTTCATTTACACTATAACGCTACATGTCTAGAAGCAACCGGGGGGACTATTTCCCAAGGGGAACGCCTGTATCTCTGGTTCTCTCATGTCGTCTTAGGATCCCAGCCATAAATCTATGCAACAGAAGAGCCGAATTACAGGGCAGCTCACCTGTTTTGATAGTTATACAAGTTACCATGTTAGAAAGTAGTGATTTTCTGTATGTTCGATACGAGATATTTTAGTTTAAAATTAGATCAGGTGAATATCTATTAAGGTAAAAGCAGAACTAGATATATGGAAATTCCTGCATCCTAATATATCATAAATCTAAAATCTGTTATTGTAGAGAGGATAGGAGTTTCTCCAATATATCTTCTCTATCCAAGTTCCATAATTTATTGTTCGTTGATTTTTGTTTAGGGCTCACAGCAAGTAATTTAAATTAGTGTCTAGATCAATATTGTATCTCTGTGGAAAATAGAATATTCTCAACAGAATGGGAAGTACAATACCTAGAATATTTTGGAAAATAGCTGAATATATCCTTATATATTTCTAATTCTCCATTGTAGACTACACATGAGTGAAGGTCTCTACAAAATTCTATTGTGTATGGAATCGAACCAAGAATCTCTCACGTTAAAGATTATATTACTCCACGATTAGGAGGCTCTGTGACACATCATTCACTTTGCCATTATTGGCTTCAAATTTTCCATTGTTTTATAATCAGAGACCAGATCAAACTACTACTTGTCTTTTATCTCATCAATTGCTACTATTGTAGCCCTTCTAGCTGCTCTAGTATCTAGTATACCTACGTTTTATGCACAAGGCATCGAAATCAATTCCTGATTTGAGAACTGCTATCACACCAGTCATTACATTTCCACTTTAAATGGAAAAGTTCTTTGCCTCCTCGATTCTGAAGAACTATCTAAATAGGAATGAAGCAATTCGTCCAAGCCATTTACAGTATACACCAGTCAGTTTCAGCGTTTCATCACACATCATATATAAGCAAAATCAGCGTCTAAACGATTTCCTGCTATCAAATTACTATAAATGTTACGACAGAACTGAACCTGTGATGGTTACTGTAATGCTACTCTCGGAGAAGATGTAATGTAATGGAGGCAAATCATTATCAAGGAATTATCTCCACAGATTTCTGTCTGAGTTGATTTTGCTCCATTCCATGTAGACATTCCCGTCACTCTAGATTACAATTCATGTGTGCTTGTGAGACACTCATATGAAATTGTGCTTTAGTCATAACTTTGGTGTAATATTGCATTATATAACCAAGATCGATTTTCACCTACATATAGAGAAACGTTCCTGGGTGAAAATTGTTAGATTTGTGAGCAAGAAAAAAATATACTTTACTAGTTAACATAAAGTATGCGATCAAAAGTATCCGTACACCTCCAAAACATACGTTTTTCATATTAGGTGCATTGTGCTGGTACCTACTGCCAGGTACTCATTATCGGCGACCTCAGTAGTCATTAGACATCGTGAGAAAACAGAATAAGGCGCTGTGCGGAACTCACGAATTTTGAACGTGGTCAGGTGATTGGGTGTCACTTGTGGCAGAAGTCTGTACGCGAGATTTTCACATTCCTAAACATCCCTAGGTCCACTGTGTCTGATGTGATAGTGAACTGGAAACGGAATGGACCAAGTACAACACAACAGCGTACAGACCGTCCTCGTCTGTTAACTGACAGAGACCGCCGACAGTTGAAGAGGGTCGTAAAGTGTAATAGGCAGACATCTATCTAGACTATCACACAGGAATTCCAAACTGCAACAGGATTTACTCCAAGTATTATGATAGTTAGGCGTGAGGTGAGAAAACTTGGATTCCATGGTCGAGCGGCTGCTCATAAGCCACGCTTCACGCACGTTGATGCTATACGACAGCTCGCTTGGTGTAAGGAGCATAAACATTGGATGTTTGAAGAGTGGAAAAACGTTGTGTGGAGTGACGAATCACCGTTCACAATGAGGCGATCCGATGGCAGAATGTTGTTATGACGAATGCCCGGTGAACGTCATCTGTCAGCGTGTGTAGTGCCAACAGTAAAATTCGGAGGTGGTGGTGTTATGATGTGCTCGTGTTTTTCTTGGAGGGGACTTGCACCCCTTGGTGTTTGGATGGCACTCTCACAGCGCAAACCTACATAGATGTTTTAAGCACCTTCTTGCTTCCCACTGTTGAAGAGCAATTCGGGAATGGCGATTGCATCTTACGACAAGATCGAGCACCTGTTCGTACTGGGCGGCCTGTAGCGGAGTGGTTACACGGCCATAACATGCCTGAAATAGACTGGCCTGCACAGAGTTCTGACTTGAATTCTATAGTACACCTTTGATATATTTTGGAGCGCTGAATTCGTGCCACGTAGTGTTGTAAAAACGTTTTTTTTCTGTGAAGTTTCTTTTCAATAAAAAACATTGTTCTTTTTCATGTTTTTTTTCAAATGTCTGTTTTTTTTCTGGCAACTATTATATATTGGTTTATGTTGCAGATTATTGAAATAATCAACAGAACTTGAGTCGAAGCCCTCGTAACTTACAAATCGTTTGTTTCTTTGTGATTACGATCACGAGCAAAATTATGTGATTATTCCGTTCGGATCCAGGTCATTTTTGGCGTTTTCCTACATTTTCAGTTAGTGACTTAGTGATCAGAAACCATTCATTTGATAGACATGGTTAAGGCCTTGTTGTTTAGAAAATGGAAGTGGCTATTTTTTGGTGTAAGTTTCATTGCAGTGTTGCCAACGGTTGGGAAATTATTGAGGGAAATGTAGGGGTGAATATTTACAAAAATTCCCTAACCGAATTTACAAAATTTTTTGTAACTAGCACCACTGCTGCTATATGGGTTCCCCAAGTTACCTAAAAATATTTAGTGTATTGACAAGGTACAGTGAAATCCAGAAGTCGCTGGCTTCCATTCAAAGAGGGAAAGAGAAAAATCTCTGTCATCATACACATGAAATTTTGACACTTTCTACACCTCACAAGTAAAAATCAACAGCTATACCGGGGCTACAGCTTCTCTAATTATCCTATTGAAACTCTTAATGGTGCGTTCTGTAGGGCAAATAGGAAGCTTTGAGGTAGTGGTACGTTTATTTCAATGTATCCAGCAAGAGGGTAATAACAGAGGCGAAAAGGAAAATTTTCCGACTTTTTCACCTAACATCCGGAATTAATTGTTTTGGCTGGAAAATCTCCCATAAGACAGACGAAACCTATCTGAAAATAAACCTTGGTACTCCAAGAATAAATCCTGCAAGTATCATGGCGATTTTTAACAAACTAAACATGAAATCGTAAAAAATATCTCATTCTATCTCAGAAATTCACCCTTTTTTACCATTTCCAGAACATAGTTTATTATAAACCTCAACTGTACTTCTCCTAATTATCCAAGTGAAACTTTTTATGGTGCGTTGTGTAGGATAAAGACGAGGCTTTTAGACACTATTACGTTTGTTCGAGTGTAACCAACAAGAGGGAAATAATAGAAACAAAAAATGGATTTTTTTCCAAAATTTGCCTCTAAATTCTGGAAATAAAATTTTCTGTAGCTTTCAATACTGCTACCAGTGACACACAAACTATCTTAGAATAAGATTTCGTATACCTCTAATATATCCTACAAGTATTGTGACGATATCTAATAAAGTAAGCATGTCAAAAATATCTCTTCTACCTAAAAAAAATCATAGTTATCTTTCCAATTAGAAAACAAATTATCGTAAACCTAAACTGTACTTCCCCTAATTATACTATTGAAACATTCTGCAGTGTGTTGTGTAGGGCAAAGACGATACCTCCACATACTGGTATGTTTGTTCCGATGTAGCCAACAAGAGGGATATAATAGAGACAAAATAGATAATTTCCCAAAATTTCCCCCTAAATTCTGGAATTAAAATTGTCTGTAGCGGGCAACACTGCTAGCAGACAGACGAAAACTATCTTACATCAAACACTGGTAAAACACTAATATATCCTACAAGTATTATGGCGATATTTAAGGAACAAAGCTTCTAATTACCAAAAATATACAATATTACGGTAAAGAGAAAAGTAGGGGAAAACTAGAAAAATCAAGAGTTAGAACCTAAATACGATTTTTTCGTGCGCCCCCTAATTACACCATTTTACCAATCTGTACTTGCGTTTGTTAAGTAAGGACAAATGTTCGATTGGCGTAAGTTGACTTGCACTCGGATTTATATATAGGTACGGATTTATAAACAAAAATTTCGAATTTTTTGCCCAAATGTAGGGAAATTTTAATTTCCCTTATTGACAACACTGCGCGAAGCTCCGTCTAATTAATGCCAACAGTTAGGTATTCCTCCGAGGTATCTACCTGGCAAGTCTTAAGGAGGTCTTTCTAGAACGAAGGAAGTTACAGGAAAAAAAGAAGTAAACGAAATTCAAAATTAGAAAATTCTCGAATTTTTGACTGGGGTGAAATTTGAGAAGGAAATTCTACACCAGAAGAAAAATAAATTAATATGATAAACTATGGTATAACCATATTTTGCAAGAATAATATCCCGATATCTTAATTAGTGTCCACACAGGAGCGGATTAAAGAAGTGACACACCCGTGTGTGCCACTTTGTCCACCTGGGCCACCGAGTGTACATTTGATTACATTTTTTTACTGCTAACCCGTGTTGTTGTTGTAGTTATAGTCTCGACTAATAATAATATCGTTGTTGTAAACAATAACTTTATAAGGAAATTTTTCTCCCCTTTTTACATCTTAGTTCCAACATTGTTGGTGAGAAATGCAGGATATTTCAAAATGAATATCGGGGTTTTAAGTCTTCTAAATACTTATTACATTTTACGTACAATTATAAGCAATGCATCAAGTAAAAGAGCACGTTAAACAGTCTTTGCTACAAGTGTTCGATGTGAGATTCATTCGTCACACGGCACACACCTAGTCGATAGGCGAGCAAGTCCCATAAACTTTCCGCCATATGGCACAAACACATTCAATTTTGGGGAAGTCTCGTTTCAATTGTACCATTTCCTGATTATTTACTGACGGCCACATGCAAACATTATGAATGTTCACATTACCTCTTAGGTGAAATGTCGATTTATCACTGAAGACGACACGATCCAGAAAATCTTCATTGCTGTGCAGCAATATTTCACTTGCGAAATTGGCACGTAAACCGTAGTCTGTAGGTTTTAGACATGTAGCAACTGCAAACAATAAGGACGTAGTTGCAAGCGTCTGCTTAATATTCTTCACACAGACGGTTGCACTGTACATATTCAGTCTTTATTAAAACACAAAAAGCTTTCTGCTCTCTAGTCTCCATCTTTGCTGCTTGCTCTTTCTAACGCCAGACAGAAGAAACAATGCATGTACATGCGAGCGTACAAAACTGTTTGAGTTGCTCTTTCATTTGATATAATATTTATAATTGTAAGTTAATTGTAATAGATACTACAAAGTTTCAAAACCTTAATATTAATTTTGAAATACCCTCCATTACTTCAAATTGTGTCATCCTATATTCATGCCTTGTATATACATATCATCAGAGCCGGCCTAGGCAATTTGTCGCCCCGTGCAATGGCATAATTTGTCGCCTCCCCTTTTCTCCAGAAAAAAACAAATATATCTTGGTTCGCTTCGCTTAGCTTATATCTTGTTTTTTATATACTGTTAGGATTCTAGTCCTAGTTGTCTAGTTCTCCTCCCCCCACAGCCTTTTACGAAGGATTTTTTGAGCGAAAGATTTTTTTTAAAAAAAATAGACATATTAATTGGAGTAACGTAAGAACGTGGTAATCCAATGTTCTTTGTATTCTATTTAGGCTGGTAATTGGCGATTCTTTGATTGTTAAGTATAAATCATGCTTGAGCTGTCTTTGACAGCGGTAGCATTCCTTTACTCTCCAGGAAAGGTTAAATTTAAAAAAAAAAATGAAGAATGCGAAAAAAATAGTATACATTTTGTTAATTGTGAATATTTTAAATTGAGACCGAAAAATTAGTAATTTTTTTGGGAAAGTTCTATGAAGGTTTTGACTATATACAGGTTGATCATAAATATAGAAGCAAAAATTGCTTACTTGACTGAACACTAATTGTGAATACGAATTTTGAGAGAATTTCTTGTTCAATAAATCTAATGAATCAATTAGTGAATTTATAGGTGATTAAGCTAAATCTTATCTTGATTTAATTAGGAAGTACTTTGAATACTTGATCTAGAGTTTTGTTTCGAATTATTTTTTTCGGCCGAATTAATTTTGAATATTTATTGCGATAATTAAACGGAATTTTTCGTGACTATTGAATAAAATTGTGTTGTTACCTGAAATTGAACAATTTAGATTTTGAACTGTTATTCAGAATTGATCGACATTTGCGTAGCGAGAGAGAGCCTACTCTTTTCATTATTTTAATATTCTTATGTTTGATATTGATCCTTTGTATCTATGCATTAATCTGACGTATTAGTGCATATACACAACCACCACGTTGTTCAATAAAATTGTTAATGAAAAATTGAATTCTGGTGTTTATTTTAAAATAATATTATTTTTCCTGATTATTTGTTGTGGATAAAAGGAATATCGGATATTATTTCCAGCATGTCACGGAACACAGAGGAGGGTCCTATCAATGAAGTATCTTCTGCCAGGCTTTTCTGAACGAGTTCAAATCGACAGTTTTGTTATTATTATTATTATTTTAAACTCTCGATTTGGATTTGAATTGGGGAGGCTAGGCGGAGAGAGGCGTTACAGGCTATGTGTATTATCATGTACAAGTACATGGGGCGGATTACTTGCAATGTAGATTGCACTACCGTTCCCTGACATGTCTGTGTGCACTTCCATGTCAATGAGTAGATGCTGGTTTTGATTATCTCTGAACCGTTCAATGACTCTCATCATTGTGACTACCAGGTAATACAATGTTTTCTCTTTCCTATGATTTCCTAAAACATGATTCACATTGCCAAGGAAATGTTCACGTTGGTCACTGAAATGAGCAGGTGTCTTTTCAGTGGAACCTCATACTTCTTCTATTGTCAAGCATATTCTCATTCCATCAAATATTTTCATATTTCTTTAATTATCCGTCTCATTTGGCCTAAGAGGCAACACTGTGAATATTTATTTATTTGAAGCAAATCTGGGAGGAAAAGTTACCAACTCATAACGAGATACGGTGTATTTACCTTCTTAACACGACCTTTATCTCTTTCCGTTACATAACCAGTATTGTTGTTTTTGTGTGTCATCAACTCCCATACGTTCTTAGTAATCTCTTGTTTTCTACATGGGAGGGTGAAAACGGATATATATTAACACGGTGGTAGTATGCATCTTTATGGCAAGGGATCCCGCTTTAGATCCACAACCAAATGAAATTTTGATGAAGAAGATTTTATAAACTGTTCATTTTTCTTTAAGTTTTGCCGGGAGTTTTCCTATTTTCTCGCAAATCCTTATTGCATTAACTCTTCCAAAATAATTAATGTCTGCATCCTTTAGAACATATGTCATGATTCTGAATCATGAACCTGCAGACATA
Organism: Thermobia domestica; assembly: GCF_964235325.1. NCBI lineage: Eukaryota > Metazoa > Arthropoda > Insecta > Zygentoma > Lepismatidae > Thermobia > Thermobia domestica. The sequence goes on along the minus strand of NC_137457.1, from coordinate 8,297,988 downwards.
AAGATTTTGTTCGATTTGATTTTATGACTACATTCAGTCCGTGCTGTAAATATGCAACCATACACATCACACAAAATCCTTCTCCATCTAGATTCTGTTGAAAGTATCAGTTGTCTGTCAACAAATTTTGTTACTCGCTCTGCTGTCGTTCAATTGTGCCAAGAATCGGACACATTTTTTCTCACAATATTCGGGATCCCACATTTACTATAGGGAACTCTCTTATGACGCCACTTAACGATTCATAACGATGAACTTTCGTATACAGCGGATTACAAATTTGCGACAATAACATGCTACTTGGGCTCAGTGACTAATAGTATTGGACATATACGCAATTTCTCACGGTTTTCGACAGCATTATCTCCGAATTGATGCATTTCTTATTGGTAGTTCATAAGAACATTTTTCCTTATTTTAATGTAGGGAATCACGTGTCCAAGTTTGTTGATCTAGTTTATGAACACTCTGCACGCATTTATTTATTTATTTATTTATTTATTTTCTTCCGACAGTTACTGATCACTCAGCGTTAGCAAAAACAAGAAAAAGTGTAATACATTCGAAAAATCGTAAACTATACTATACTTTCAAGATTTAGTGACAGTGACTGAACATAATGAGATATTTGTTTTGGAACTCCAAGTTATCTAAGCACATTACACTGTCAGATTAGAATTATGACCAAAAGTTAGTGCTTTTACTGTGGTTTTAGTATCGCTGTATCAGATGGTTCAAAGCACAAATTTCGTGAAAGAACTTTACTTGGAGTTGGTATCGTGGATAGTGGGAATGATTTTACTATTTAAATATATTTAAATTGTTAACAGTAACTTTAGCTGGATCATAGTTTTTAACTAAAATTCCAGTCAAAAGAAAATTTGCTACAAATCAATCAAAGCAGTATAGATATAAGAACATCCGGCTGTTAGAGGACAATCATCATAACTGCAAAACTCATTAAAATTCATTAGCTTAAAATGCAATAACTTTGGAATGAATATTTTTCTTAACTTCAATAATAGTGAATATACTTCCGCAGTCACTATTATTTAAAAACGTGAATTGCTCAAATCAAGAACTTTTCGTTTGGGTGCAAAATTCATTTACACTTTTAACCATAGCTTAAACCTTAGGGTACCAAGACTGGGTCACTTTGACTCAGATGAACATTTATAAAGAAATGCTATAGTTTCAAAAGGCCCTAGTTGGTTAATATTCCAGGTATTCCCCCATTAACAACCATTTTTACTTTTAGAGACCATTTCAGTAGACTTCATATATAAAATAAATATACAATACCCAAAAATATGGCAATTTGACCCAGCTTTGGTACTACGCGGCATAGCACACAAAATAACATATTTTATAATAATAATAATAATAATAATAATAATAATAATAATAATAATTTGCTGATTGAAACGTTATTGTTTCTTTTACCTGCAACAATCACTTCCCCATTCTGCCGAACTTTGGTTGGAGTGAAAGTAGTAGAAAGTTTTATTTTACCAAACTTTTTCCCACCCTTTTCCTCTCCAAACTTACCGCTATACATTCCTTTCTCAGCAACTGATACAATAGTTTTCGGTTCCCTACAATATCTGTTTTTTTTTAGGCAGCCACGTGATCCTTCACCCCGCAAAAGTGTGCAATCTGCCATAAGTTTTTATGCAAAGCACACTGCACCAGAGAACCGCTCTGAAAGGACTGTCAGGTGTAATCAAAACACTATGTGTGAAAGGAATCACTCCTAACAAACACACCGTATTTCTATGTATAAATTTTTAATGTTACAGTATTATGACATTAGTATTGTACACTAATTTCGGTATTGTTTGAAAGTGTCACGAACCGCCACTGACAGTGGATACAGCGTATAAAATTTACTGTAATATAAAAGACGATCAGATACATTGCCCTTATGAAAATTTTAACTCCCTGAGTCAAACTTGATTAAAAAAACACGCCGGGGTCAAAATCACTCAGGCTTAGTACTTAACGTAACATTTTAAGCTTGGTACTCTAAGGGTTAATTAGTCAATAGTGTATTGATTTCGAGAATAAGAAGCTTTGAGTACTAAGTTAACTATTTGGGAAGAAATATACAGCAAAAAGATGACAAAAGACGAATTGTATGTATCAGTTGTATACCCCTTTCTCCAATATAATTTGTAAACTGGGTAGAATATGTAGGGCCTATGATATATCGATCATACACTAACGTTCAACTCAAACGTCAAAGCAGTACAAGTTTTAAAAAACGCCGAACCCGAAAGTGACATTTGTCTATATTGTACCATATAAAAAACTTTCCCTTATGAATTCTTTTTCAATCATCTATACTTTAAAATGTTAAATTATAATCATTACTCCAACTTCCTCCTCCTTTATTCCCCTTAGAACCACCAAAACCACCACCCCAACCAGTGCTGCCTGAGTTACTTCCCTAAAATATAAGATATTAATACCTGAAATCAGAAAGAACCTTTGGATTAAACATGAAATCTTCTATACAGTATTAATAATACTACACAATAACACTACCGTTGACCAATACTCCTATAACATTGTAGATATAAAGGACAGTAATTAAGGGAAAATAATATATCCAGCTAGCATTGGAACACTTGCTGTCAGCTCTAAATTTCAACACTTTATTAAATACTTGTGCAAAAGAGTAACGATACCTAGCTGAGTCATTTTTTTTATTTTAGGGAGATGTAATATTTTGATGTGCAAGGGTTATAGCTTCGCAAATATCGCTATTTTAAACAATGTTACGGAGTCGTCATCAAGGAAGAATATTATTCTTTACAAGAACATTTTTCAGTGAAAGAGATTTAAAAGTGTATATAATCTTTACACGAACTTATTAACTTTCAAATAGATATTCATCCAATAATAAATAGATGGTTCGCGTTGACTAAAATCTGCCAAAAGACGTTCATATTTTACCAGAAAAAACTGAAGCTGCTGAGGTTTATTATAAATTCACGGCACAACTATAGTGTCATACTCAATGTGATTGAACCTCTCTGTATCATTGCACTATTTGCTGTTCTCATTAGAGTTCACAAAAAATTGAACATTTTCTAAGGGTGATTTACTGTGCTACTAGAATACGGCGAACTTCGATTAAGAAATCCAAGGTCGCAATAATTTATAATATAAACGCATCTGCTTTAAGAGAAAATATGGTAAAAATATACAAACGTTCAAGCATTGCTAGGGCATAGATTCGCCAGAACATACGTGATTAATGTAAAGTTTTACTTAGAGCTTTGTCCAAGTGAGGCTATGCTTAAACTTTTGTCGCATACAGTGCTTGTAAACCTTTACTGTAATATGAAGTTATAACGTATTTTTTGGTAATAAGCAACATTGATATTATTTTATTTTTGTTCTTAGTCATATTGATATTTTGTTTCTAGAAGGCGTAAGAAACATAAGATCTTTCGATAACGCTATTTTCTGATGACATACAGAGTTGTAACTGCCGTTTCCATAAACATTTTCTATGGGGTGTTATGAATATCTTCAGTCTCTTAGGTAGATCAATATTATCAATATTTACCTGATGTCAGTATACATTTTAGCATGTCAATTAATTTGTAGTGCAACATCTTCAAATTTAATTTGAACTAATTGACAATTGTGTACTATTTTGTACCTTTTTGTACGGGCCGCGGTGGCTCAGTGGTAGAGCGTTCACCTCTGGTGCTAGGGGTCCCGGGTTCGATCCCAGCCCCCGCCAAGTGAACTTTGTGGTGGACAAACAACGTGGGCGTGGGTTTTCTCGCGGTTCTCCCGTTTCCTCCCACTTTCTTCATTCCACCATTTCATTCATTACTCATCATCACCGTCTCCTTTAGCCTAACCGGCATAACCGTGGGACGTAAAACTCAAAGATTTCATTTCATTTCATTTTTGTACCTTTTTGTGCTGCCACAAAGCACCTTGTGCTACGCAGTTCAACGTTGTGATTAAGAAAATGAATGAAATCAGTGTTCACTATAATTGTTTGAGTGTTTTTCACGTATTACTTCCTTTGCTAAAAGAATTACACGTTGTTTGTCTAAATAAAAGTTCAGAAGCAAAGGAGAATCTACAAGGAATAGATAAATTTAAGTTATTCATCTCAACGGAGCATTGTGGGAAACCGAATTTTATTTGGATATATTAAATATTAAAAACCTCAATGTTTGATTAAAATACCTGGAATGAAAAGTAAGAAGTAAGATGAATCTGTTCCCATGTAATCAATGATTCTTATAAGCTCTTGCAGAATTAGTGGATATTGGATCTTATTGACTAAACGTTACACTTATCTAGTATGATATTATTTTAAATGCCAGTGTTTCGGACACAGGTAAAAATTTAATCCAATGGGTTCTATTTCTGCTAATTGTAGTTAAGGAAATGAAGCTTTCTACATTTAACTGCCGCTATCATATTAAATGTGACAATAACCATTCCAATTGGACAAGGGATCAACTAGCATTTTAACAGCAGATAAATGTCTGTCATCTAAAATATTTTAAATGGTAATAGGTACTGATTTGAAACGGCTTGTAAACAGTCCCGTTTGTACGCATGGTCATTAATACCAAGAAGTATTTCTCCACCCGAAAGATAATGGTTTCTACCGACATACTGTTTTAATGGAAAAGTAAATAAATTAGAAATCCCAATCCCTGCGAACTACCTACCACGAATTTATCGTTTTAAAATAAATCATTTATATGTAAATTTATACAACCAGAAAGCTTCAGCACTACTTAGCCTGACATTCTTTGTCATATCATAAGGTTTAAATGGTAGTCGGAGAAGTACATTTAAGGTATTATATATATATATATATATATATATATATATATATATATATATATATATATATATATATATATATATATATATATTGCACGAATAATTAAGTGTAGGTATTATTTTTAGAATCCTTTTTCATAACAACAGAAATTGGAACTTATTTGACGGGATTATTTTGTAAATAAAGAAAAAGATTATTTTTAAGACTTTTTAAATTTAACTAATGTAATTATAACACATTTTGATAGAATTACTAAAGACTAGGTTTTCTCTACCACAGGGCTTTGAATTCAGTTAAAATTTAGAAAGTTATAATAGTGTTTAACATAACTTACATTTGGTTTCACACTAACTTTTAAGGCTATTGTCAAAAGTAAAGATTTAATATTTAAAATTTGAGGGTAACTGATATCTACTTTACAACTTTTGCGTTCCTGAATTATGTAATGCAATTATCTTTTAAGTGTAATCGGTATCATTACTTTTCATCTAACGTACCATATTTCTTACCTTCGATTTTATCTCGATCAATATGATATCTTCTAATTCCACAGTTTTCTAAATATTCATGTTTAGCTTTTACTTTTTGACTATTTACAATTTCCTTTTCCTATCATTAAACTTGTTCTTTAACGTAAAGATTCAAAATAAGAAATAAAATACCGTGAAGAGAGCATAAAGTTGACTAGTGTAATGAGTCTGATAAAAAATAGCGTATTGAATTGTATAGATGTCGGGAAGATAGGCCGACTATAGCGCTGTTGTGGCAATCTACAGAACTACCTACAGTGTTCGACCTTGAACCCGAGACGTGTTGTTAGTGTGAGTGTTGATGTAAGACAAGAAAAGAAGGAAGTTGATAGAGAAGTAACAACATAGCTACAATATCGCTCATTTGATAAGCAACGTGTTTGTGGAAGCACCGATAGGGAAAACGAAAGTGAAAGAGCCTTAGGGAATCAGCTGTTTCAACTTTTAATACTTGCTTTGACAAGTTAACTTTAAATCCTGCTGCTAGTAGTCCTTCTACTAAAATAAATAATGTTCTGATATGTAATGGACAAAATGATGTCGAATTATTTTTGTATTTACTTCAGTTCATAGAATCGTAAAATTAAATATGTATCCTAGAGAGGCTGTTTTAATAGCTGCCTTAAGTATGACTACTGGGTATTGCGTGAGGAGTTGCAAACATTATATCAGCGAACACATGACTTGTTAGAAGGTTATACGGTGTTATTAAATAGGTTTATATCGCCATTGGGAAAGAGAGAAATTAAACCTCGTTACATAGAGCGATTAAAACGTAGAAACGAAAACACCATGACATATGTTACTGATGTTATAGACTGTTTTGAAGTGTATAATGCACAACATAATTGTGTATTAATATTTGATATTGTGATCAATGGTATAAATCCGCAGATAAAATTTGAATTATTTAAAAATAATATGCCGGTTAATTTAGAGCAGTTGTTAGATGAAGTACGTAAATATGATATTCATAAGCGGAATTAGATCATATGTCTATCTGCTCCTGTATAGCTTTAAGATCTTTTATTCCCAAAATATAGACTGGTTCCAAATTGTCCGTCAAAAACATTTTCACTTTGTAAACCTTAGTATGAGATCTCATAAACAAATAGACACACGAAACTAATGTAATCACTTTTATAATTCGTTGATACAAAAGAATAGTGTATCAGAAAAGGAAAGAATAACTTTATATATGTGTAGTGGGAATCATCGTTATGCTCAGTGTCATTATGAATTGTGCAGAAGAGGGGAATTTCAACGTAAACGCTGGGTTGATAGGCAACGTAATACGAATAGTATGACTGGTGCACAGGTTCAACTCCAGCCCGAAAATTGATCTAAACAAGTGCTCTTCAAGAAAAACAATGTAATGAAAATAAACATTACGAAATCATCTAATAGTAACAAGAAGGATATACTGATTGCTGTGTTTGTTCGTGCTTATTGTTTAGGAAAAAGTCTTTATGGGGTAATAGGTACTTGTAGTTCTGTGTCATTGGTTAGTAAACAAGAGTGAATAATAATAATAATAATAATAATAATAATAATAATAATAATAATAATAATAATAATAATAATAGTGAAAAAGTGCATCAAAACTTTAAAGAACCGTATAAGACCATTTAATAAACAGTTTACCGGTACAGGTTTGGACAAAAAGTGATTACATTAACTTCGTTTGTCTATTTGTTTATGAAATTCCGTACTAAGATTTACAAAGTGAAAATTTTTTTGGTGGACAATTCGGAACCAGTCTTTAATTTGGGAATAAAAGATCTTTAAAGCTATACAGGCTCAGATGGACATATGTTCTAATAAACTAACTTTGAATCAAAAAGGAGTGACAGTTCCTATAATGTATACTTTAAGTTCGCCTATTAGTGATAATATTAATGCTGCTGGTAGACCTTTATCTCTCAGTGATATGCTGAGGTCAGCTGACATTCGAGTACGGAGTTGGCAGCAAAGCGGTACCAGTACGACAAGCTGCAGTGTTGTCAATTCTACTGGGTTAGAAGATTCTCATGCTAGGCACAATCTTCGTGGGCAGGAGACAATCGGAAACTCTGAGGACATTTAATCTCAACGGCGAATATATATATATAAAATGCAAATGATATTTAATTTCTAAGCCTAATTTAGATTGTTTTCGTACCTTTAAAGAAAACACTTCAGGTTTAGTAATTATTAATCACTACATAATTAGAACCATAAAATACCTTCTGATTAATCACAGATGAAGAATTGTCCACGCTCTCGATTTTTATAAACTATTTTGCATAGGGGAATTGATACAAATCAGTACATTCATTAATTTCATGATATATCCAGGGTCGGATTTCCCAATAGGCCCGGTAGCCCCGGGCCTATGGGCGCAAGCTCCCAGGGGCGCACGGCCGAGAAAAAAATAAAAAAATATTTAGAAATAAAAATAGCCATAACTTAACATATTTTTTGAATTGATTAAAAAAATCAGGCTAATAAAGCGTTTTGATTTTAAAGTTCATTGGAACAAATAATTGTTGATAAAGTTAAACTATTTTTCAACATTATGCATCAACTTCGTTACAACATTAATCTCAAACACGGGAGAACTGGCTGTAATTTTTTAATAAAGGTTTTTAGGAAAGTAACTTTAACCAGACTAGGGTCGGGAAAAAATATTGGGCATAGGGGCGCCAAAATGCTAAATCCGGCCCTGGATATATCCCCATAAAATTCACTTTTTGTTAACCACCGAAATAATTAAGGTATGTGCTTTTCGAATACAGGAGTCATTCAAAATATTAATGTAATTTAGCTAATCTGTCAATGGAATTTAATATAATCACTGTGATTAAATCAGTAATCTCATAAAATGAAAATGACAAATTTCGTGACAGAAACTCACATATTTTCTTTGAGAACTCTTGTTATTTGAAGTGGTTCTAGTATTTATCTATACTTGATTATATACAATCTATTTAATTAGGTCATAGTTGTATAGTATTTCTGTGGTAAAAGACCATTGCAGTGAAGATATACCAGAGTGGCATGCTTATCAATAGCATGGAATTAGCAAAGCGCAATTCGTGAAACATAAAGCCCAAGAAATTCTGCATTGTTTAAAGCTCGGTAAATATGAATCTTGCCATGTCATATGGCGTTTACCTTACGGCATCTCTGATTATTTCCTTCAACGATGGAATAATGAAAACGGAGGAGTCTTTTATTAGAGTACAAAAACAATTTACTCTAAATCACTAATTCTACATCCAATGTGATATTGCTTTCTACAAAGGAAAAATTGAGAATTAAAAAATGTGAGAAATTTCTCACTTGGTGCGGTGGTCACGTGAGGAAAACAAATAGAATGTACAAGTTGGCTGTCCTGCCTGATTTGAATTGTACTGTAGGGTGTTAAGACGTTTCAGCATACATTATTCATACACAAAAAAGCTTCCAAATAATGCAAATTGTTTACAGTACTTAACAAAAATTATCAGCATACCTCTAGAATATAAAACATTTCCTTATGACATTTATTTTTAAAAAGCCAACTTACATATTTTAAATTTTAAAATTTTAAATTAAAAACTTTACCTTGACTCCAACCTCCTCCTCCTCCACCACCCCCTCCTCCTCCTCCTTTCCACTTAGAACTTCCGCCAAAGCCAGAGCCACCGCCCCAAGAACCACTGCTACCAAACTCACTTCCTAATAATAGAATATACGAGAATTTTGAATTAGTAACAATTACGTGAGATAGAATATGAGATCTTTTCTATCAATACGAATACCTAAGTGAGTTACTATTGATAATTAATGTTCTTGACTAATACCGCTGTGCAGTCGGCCCTTGTCAGTTCGAAAGCTCAGATAACGTGTTAACAAATCGTACACTAAGGGATTTCAGAACTGACAAGTTGCGCCCAGGATTTTGTAAATACTGAATTCGGAACAGCATAGAATATGTGATCAGACCTGGGTTGCATACAAATGAAACCGGACATATACAAAAGAGACAGACTGTGATGTCAAAAGGGGTTGAGATGGGTGAGAAGGAAATAGCGATTGAGATCGGTTAATCTACTAGTACTTACTTGTAGACCTCGGTGTTTCTTCCTCAATAAATCCTTTCAATGGGTCGGTGTTCATCCATTAGACTCTTTGGTCTTTTAAGCGTCGTAGTAACCGGGAGTTAAAGGGCAACGAAGTCCAAACAGGAAAACCAATATTACGACGACGATTAATTCAATTAAATTCGAGATTGCTTGTAATGAGCAACTCATTGTAGTCAATAGCTATGTAACGCTAGCTAAGACAAATGCACTCTAAGCTAGAGCGAGGTATGACTTTTGATAAGTTCGAAATTATAGTTCGCGCTCTTAGATTTTGCCTCGTCTGAAATCCAAAACCAACTACCTCTTCCAAAACTCTCCCAACGGTTTTGTTCAATGTTCTGTCCGGGTTAATATCCTAGATCATTAACTGTTTCTTCTGTCTCGTTAAAAAGTGTATACTCATAGATTAACCAATGGCGAGGTGATGATAGGAATGCTGAAGAGAAAATAATCTGTTGTTTCTATTAGTTAAGAAATTGCATGTGTAGGAAAGAAATGACAGACAGCAAGAAAAGTTCCTTCTAGGAAAAGTAAATGAACTTAGAAAAAAATTGAAATGACTCAACATTAAACAAACGATTATGCTTTTCACTGAATTCACCAAAGTAGAAAATAAAACTCCTCATAATGTATCCAATTACATATATCTTCACACCACTATTATATTGTAAATATAAAGAGACAGTTATTCGTGGAAAAGGACATCCTGGTAACGAATATTTTTTTCAAAAATTGTTTTAAGCTCTAAATTGTATTACAGATTAAGTAAATAAGAGATAATACAGTAATGACTCCTTAAATATTATGTATATAAGCGGTACTACAATCTATCAGAATCGTATCTCTCAAAAATAAAACTTTAATACACAAGAAATTTAGCATCAGAGTTAGATATGTATTTTTGACAATATTGCATGAAGAGCATCAAAGTTGGAAATTATCTTTAACAAGTGATCTTTGAATTTGAAATGGGTACGATTCTTATAAACTTACGTTTTAATTTTAAGAGAAGCTTGTGTTTCAAAATTTGATTGACATGTACTAATATCTATCTTCGGATATGGATGCTTCTATACCGGAATAAATTAATGCTTTCGGTTGTGTGGAATTTCATTAAGCCACTTTAGTATCATGCTCAATGTGACTGTATATCTCCAGATCATTGCCTGATATGCCAGTTTCCACTGCGTCTGACATCTCTTACATGTTTATTGTTCAACTTTTGCTTGAAGTACCTTTAAAGAGCGGTTATTGTGTTGACAAATCATGTTTGCATCCTTTTAAGAGGCCCGAAAGTAGAATCATCCATATGAAAGGCGTCGCCACATTTGATAGTCATATTCTTCAACGAAACAAATAATAATGTTTGTAGTTTCCTTGAATTGGGGAACAATGAGATTAATGGATTATATTAGCAATAGAATTGCCTGATGCTGCTCTTTTAAAACTGGCGTCGCATATATTAATGTTATTTTAAATGTGTAAACTGTGGTATAAGTTAGATTTGATGATAGGCTACATCAATATTATTTTATTTTCATTTTTACTAAAGTTGAAGTTTCGTCTGTAGCGAACAAATAACCACAACACTATAGTAGTTAAAACAAAAAGGTCTGTAATAAATCGGGACAAAGCCCATTTAGACCTCCTTGGATGCCCGACAATAAGGAGTTAATTTGGTTTTGAACCTCAATAGCCTAAACACCTTGAAAAATGTGTCGATCATCACGAAAATTCGGCGAAATAAAATTTCGAAGATGAGATGGATTTCTCCCAGACAGAGGTGCCCGGGGCTACAACCATATCATCAGAAATTAGAAGAGAGGCTGCTCCACGAATTTCACCATCGGCAAGTTTATTCTCTACAATCTTCAAATGGAAATACTTCTGGTTTGATCGAGATATCTTGATCTTTGTTGAAGTCGAAGTTATGGTGTCATGACCATTTTACTAGATGCGAACTCGTTGCTGCACCCAAGAAGTCAGATTCTTAATATCATTAGATTGTTTCGGAGCACTTAAAGCAACAAATGGGATTAGATATAAGTTGATTCAATCTTTTATATTATTATAAATTGTTATTGATTTCAGACCTCTGCGAGTGCATCAGCCACCGTTTATGGAGCACTTTGTGGAAAACGTCTTAAAATATGTGCAGAGGACCTTACTGAGATTAATATCTTGCCCGGGTAAGAAATCGGCAAAACTTGTGTGCTGCTACTTCTATTAGTGTCGATAACATTTGCAGTTTTACTTTGAACCCAGGCATTATTGGTGATATTAGAGCAAACATTATTATCACCCTCAACCCGATGTTTCTTACTAATATGTATAGCTAAGCCTCTGGCGTTTATATAATACTTTCCGAAATGGGAACGGGGCAAATGGATTAGCAGTTGTAGAAGTACCAGATGGACAGTTACTATCGTTACCACTTGGCACTGAATCAATATTTGCAAAGTACTGAATATTATATTTAAGATTTCAATAAAATTATTTTTTCGTATTTAAGTCATTTTTTTAGAATTTCCTCAATTCTTATATATGATTGGTTTCGCTGAATCAAAATGTTATGTTTTCTCATCTAAGATTTAGAAAATTACTATAGAGTAGTTTTCCTTCTTTATGAAGCAAAAATATGTGAAACTTCCCAAATGTATATATTTAAATGTTCTTATTACAAAATGGTAGTGAAAATACAAATAAGGTACCTATGCATTTTTTTTCAGTCCATATTACTCAGAATGTGCATCCTTCTAATATCTTACAGGGTGTGCTAAGTGCAAATTTTAAGTATTGTATTCCAAATATTAAGAATATTACTATAGAGAAGGTTTACATATTTTCAAACTATACAACTATTATTTATAAGTCGTTACTGAAAGACTTGAATTAATAAAAACTTGTGACCTTAAACGATATTGATTTACTATAAATCATGCTATGCTCAATGATCAGAAATTGGATATTAGATTAATGTTACAAATTCTTCATTTCTTTCCTAAATCTGATGTTCTACTGGCAAGAATTTTAACTCTAAGAGGTGGCACAAATATAACGAACCGAAAATTCATTTTTCTTGGAACTTCACCAAAATAAACACGCTTTCTGTTACCAGTGAAAATATAAATAATGAGGTCTTTTTCAGTATTTAATTACATCAATGTAGTAAGTATAACTATGAGCCAGATGTCAGCGATATTATTGCATTACAACGTTTATACTCTACAACTTAACTTGTCTAAAGAAAGACTTAAGGCATCGTGTAAGTCCGAAACTGGGATTAATTTCGTGGGTTTAGATAGGATTTGAGTTAAAGGAATCAAAAAAAAATATTCATGTTTTAGAATCATGCAATGATTGGATACGTGATTACGTACTGGGATTCAACGTATCTATTCAAATGTTTAAATAATTAAATAATTGTCTAATGATGTTTCAAGAAAGGATTGCAATACTTTTATGTACCGATTTTGACTACGTAAGATTTAGACATCAAGCAGCACCTGATATCAATAATACTGCTACCAATAAATATTTGTCATCTGCCGTTTCCGGAGAGGACGAGAAACAGTAAAGTTGAGCGAAAATAACTTGGTAGAATCCTTGTGTTATAGTGGGGAAATAAAGACTAATTTATTGATATAATTAATATAGGATTAAGCTTAAAAATAAGATTGCTCTAATGCTTCATAGATATGAAATGGTGTAACTGGAATAACAGCAGGTGATTTTGTTTTCACGAGTGTCCACATATTTGTACATCTTGTAGCTGTTGGTACATCACATTTAGGTTTAGATTCAGATGAAAATAATATTGAGAGTAATTAGGAATCAGGTAAGTTGTTTATGAAGTTGTTTAGGTATTGGTCTTAAATTTGTAGACACGCCCGTCCTACTTCGACCTCGACTAGCTACAGGATCAAAGCAACGTATCAATTTATTTGATAACGTTAGATACATTATTAGCTACACAGATAATCTGAAAATGGATATATCCTTGACAAAAGAACATTCAAACATAAAAGGTTTAAAACTGAAACGTTTCCTCTTAATTTGTTGCAAGGATTTGTTTATGCACAGTTGTTAATATTGATATACATGATTCAACCCTTGAAGAAAAGACACATTGTATGATTAAAAAGTTGTAGCATTGCAAATAAGTCTTACACTAGATGATAGCCAGAAAAGAATTGATCAATCAAAACAGAGAATTCGTAATGTTCCGAAAAGTGTTGGAAACATTCTCACCAGTACATATTGTAAACATTGGAGAAATAAATGTACAATGGTATTTAAAGCGGATAGGTTAACTCTTTTATGCCTTGAAGAGAAAATAAATGAACTTACCATCCATATTTATATGATCAGATGAAGAACATAAATCATCTTGTTCCTCGCTCAATTAAAGTAATCAGTGGCCTTCACATGAAATAGCTATATTTTATATATTTATAGAAAGTATAGTGCGTGTAATAGCAGATTTGGAGTAAACTAATATGTGATTACAGTTAATGAATCACTTCTCCTATCCTTGTAGAGTTGAAGTAGTTTAAAGCGCTTAGTAATTAGCAACAGTTTCGTTGAAATATTTTCCTACAGAGCAAGAAACCACAAATAAAAGAATTAAAAGAAAATTTTCGCGGAACGTAGGAGATAAAGCTTCTACAATACTAAATTTTACTGTCCCCTGTTGACGAAGATTAGAAGTATCTAAAGAAGCAATCCGCAAATCATGTATATTAATATTGTATGAAAGCAATCATGCCAATTAAATGATCACTGAAATTATAATTCGTGTGGATAACGCAATGGAATGCGATACTGCATGAGATCAACATTGACCAATAAAGGGTTGACGTGGAATCCGACTATATGATCTCCTTCTGGATTCAAACGCTTGTCTCCCACGCCAAAGGTGAGTACGGTAACTGATTAGCCACCAGAGAACACTTTGAATATATTGAGTTGAAAGATGTGTGGACACAGAGGAACTTTTTAGAACTAGATTTAGCACAAAAGTTTTAAATGGATAGTTTTATATGGAAGAAAGTACATGCAAACAAACTCGCTCTACAAGTTCTCTGAAAACGGTTGTATTACAACTCTTTCCTATGTGTAGAAAAGTGGTCATATTCTGAAATAAGATTTAGCCAAGATGATACAGTGACATAACTGAAACCAGTATGATGTTCAAGTAATGATTCTTTCCTCAGACTCTTTCAAAATTTGTGGGTGCATTTCTCCTCAGAAAATCAGACTATATTAATTATACGCATTATACATTTTGGGACTGGAAGTTATTCCGTATTACCTAGGTACGAGAACAATTTCAGTGCAACCTCATCAGCAGACTTAATACAAACTCCAGAAGGGTTACTTCGAGCACTATATACTACTAAATTCAAGAAACTTGTGATAAAAAAGAAAAATTCAAATAATCTTGAAATTGCAAGTATGACTTGTACTGCTAGTATTACTTAAAGTAGTTGAAAAGAAAGTATTCCTTGAATAGTGAATACAAATGACGATATAATTGGAATATGAAATTACCTTCCGGTGAACGACAGATGAACAACTATTCAGGCTTCTGACTTTTATCAATATTTACCCGACTCCAATTGATCCAAGAACATATATAATTTCTTGAGAGCGAGGATCACTAACTTGGAAACAAAAACCTCTTTGATAATATAACCGAAATAATTATTAATATATTTAGGGGATACTTTGCTCGAATACAAAGTTCTCTCAAAACATTAATGTAATTAAGTTGATCTGCCATGTGATTGACTCTGAAATAAATCTCATAAAGTCACCATTTTAATGACAAAACGTTACATTCACGCCTTTTAGGATTCTTCCTAGTTCAAGTTGTTCCAGTATTTACCTATTTAATTGTAAATTTTCCATTTAGCTAGGTTATAATTCTATACTTTTTGAGTTGCAAAAGACCATTGTAATGGAGATATACCACAGTGGCATATTTATCCGTAGTGTGCGATTTGCATAATACTATTTGTGAAACATAATACCCAATAAAATTTGTAAAGTTTGAAGCTCAGTAAATGCCAGCTTTACCATCCGTCATATGTGTTTACCTCACGCCGTGTATTTAATTATTTCTAAAAACTAGGCAATAACAAAAAAAGGATTTTTTATTCGGGTACATAAACAATTTATACTATAAGTCACTAGTTCTCTATTCAAGACGATATTGTTTCCCAAAAAGGGAAATTAGAGAATTAAAATATGTGAGAAATTTGACACTTGCTACAGTGGTCACGTGAAGAGCGACAAATTGCATGTATCAGTTGTCCCTTCTTCCCAATTTCATTTGTACTGTAGAGTGTTAAGAAGTTTTATCAAACATTATTCATACCAAAACATGAAGCATTAAGATAATTTTATTGTTCAGAATATTTCACCCGAAATTATCAACATACATCCCAAGTGGAGATCTTTTGTAAACGCGGCATTGAATCTCCGAGTTCCACAAGCCATAGAGTTACATAGTTAGCAACAGAACTGGCATCATGCTGCTCTACTAGAACTGTTATAGCTATTATTATTGGTATTTTCCCTGTGTAAACTGCGGTATAACTTATTTTTGGTGATAAGAAAAATGAAATGAAATTTTTGAGTTTTACGTCCCACGCATATGCCGGTTAGGCTAAAGGAAACGGTGATTATGAAAAATGAATGAAATTGTGGAATCAAGAAAGTGGGGGAGAACGGGAAAACCCCGAGGAACCCCACGCACATGGTGTTTGTCCACCCAAAGTTCAGTTGGCGGGAGCAGGATTTGAACCCGCCACCCCATACACCAGAGGTGAACGCTCTACCAGTGAGCCACCGCGGCCCAACTTTGGTGATAAGCTATAGTTATATTGTTTTATAGTCGTTCTAGTCAATGTTCAAGTTTCATCTGAAATAACAAAACAACCATTGAACCTTTAAATAATGTAACATTTCGTTGACGTACAAAGTTCGATTCGTCTCATACATGAGCTTATGTACTAGACTAGTGAAAAATAATAGAAACGTGCTCGGAAAAATTGAAGAGATAATTTCTCCACAGAACCCCACCTATTTTGAATGTCTCAAATTGATGAATAATTTATAAATATTTTGTTTGTCACTCTGTATTTTGATGTTGTATGTTTAGATAAGGAAAGATCAGCCATTAGAGTTAGGTCCCTAATAAACTCTGAAGTAGTAGAAAGAAATCATAGATCAATGTGTGAGATATTTTGAATAAGTTTGGTCCAATTATTATATTATCTAATTCGAAATCTCTTAGGGATCAGGAAGAAGATATTTCTTAGGAATTAACACATCAAATACATTGATAAAAGATAAAAACGCCTATGTCCTCAAAAATGAGTTTTAAATATGACATAATATCTTTTCTCTGAATTTGTACAATTGTAATATGTCCGTTTTTCTGAATCCAAATGTTATGCTTTCTAACCTCAACATTTAGAAACTTGTTACACAGTGTTTTTCATCTTTATAAAGAAAAATCAAACTTTTCAATGGTTCACTTAGCATTAAGACTGGAAATGTAACTTTTCTCTAAACCTTCACAGAGAGGAAATGGTGTAACAGGAGGAACAAGATTTTCTTGATTTTGACGACTGTCAACACGTTTCTTCATTTAGTACCAGCTTGTCAGCCACATTTTGATTTAGATCAGATGATCGTACTATTGCAGGTAAGGAAGAATAATGTAAGAGGTTTAAGGTTTCAGGTCATTGAAATATTTTATTAATATATATAGAAGAAAAGAATCATTTAACATCTCCACCTTCGTTAACCTCGCACTAGGCTACAGGACTTAAGTTGCTTATATGTGGCCCCGTGTAACGTAGTAGCTAACGCTCTGGCGTTCGGTGAGAGCGGTATCGGCTTTGATTCCCCGTGGGGCACTCGATCGAAAAATTGTATAAAGATTTTTCAGACCAGCCATCCTGAATGAGGTTTCCTTGGATTTTTCTCATTCGTACCGATTACATTCTGGGGTGATACCTAACTTGGCTCTCAGGGTGCTTCCTTTCTTCCCCAATTTTTTCTTCCTTTCCTTTTTTCCCGCTAGTGTGCTCGACGAGGGACGTTATAACTCATACGTGAAGGACTAAATAATCACAAACGCCGAAAGCACAGAAATCCTAAATTCTACAAAGTAGATTACTGATTTATTACATAAAGTTGAGTTAGTTATCAGCTGTATGCACATTCTGAAAATGATATATCTTTGTGCAAGTGACATTAGAAAATGAGAACTAAAATCAATGTTTGCTATCGACCATCGAAGCAAGAAAAATTAATGCGCACATTTTATTAAATTCATAATTGACTTTTGGTGACAAACTTAGCAGTTGGAAACTATGATCGTACTCTTTCAGTACATGACATCTCCTCGACACCACAAACTGACTTTCCTTGTGAATGTGTGTGTGTGCAAAGCAACAGTTCTTTGTCTCGAATATATTGAAACTTCCGGTTGTGTAGTTTCCAGAACACTTCAGAAACTGCTAGATCATTTCGTATTTCCGGTGACTTCCTAAAGCTAGTGATGATTGGACAACTTTTCAATTAGTGACCAATCAGAAACTGCGTTACGTCTCAAGTATACTCTTCTCACGTGCTTTGTGTAACCAAGAAGTGCGCCAAGTAATCGGGACCTAGGATTTAAGAAGTGCAACACGTATCCCGATCCGAGGGACATTTTGTTTGTGAAAGTGGAAAATTAATAGAACATCGGTGTATAGTTGGTGAATATAATTAAATTTAACATGTACGAGTGACACCTAAAAACAATAGTTGCAGTATTAATCGAGAAAAACTCAAAAATAAGAAGTTTTACTGAGTCCAAACCCAGCGCATCAAGGAAGGCAACGAAAGCAGCATACCATCTCTAGGGAAGCGAAACTGTAAGTAACGTAAATTGATGCGGTAGGAGCAATTATCGAGTGATTCGAGCGAGCACTATCCAAAACTTGCCTGACACAGGAATATATTAACCGATTAGTGTTAAAGTGATCGTGTCTTTCGAATTGTGATTTATACGCCAAATACATTGTCTTCAACTAACAGTGAACGTCCAATTCAGAAAAAAAGAGAATAATAAAATAATAAATGAATGCGCATAATTAGCAGGCCACACCAGAGCGAGCTCGCATGCATATAATTATTTTGTGTATATGATTTCATATTTGTAAAGAGTGTTTAGCTAGATAGGAAATTTCATAAAGAAAAGTTTTTATTTAATATACGAACTTTAATGTTGTTGTGTGTTTAATACGAATAATAAGAATGTTGTCTTACGATACTTATGTTTAATGCTCGTTGTTCATTTCAGTTCATGTGTACATTAATACCGAAATTTTCATGTAGTGACCAGTGTAAGTAAGACTATCAATTTTACCTTTTGTTAAATATGAATAGTTAATAACTAATTCCCGGCATTTCAATCTTTTTGCTTTCCTCATATTTTGTTGTTGTTGTTGTTAGTTTTAAATATTGACGCGAGAGCAGCTCGCGGAACGTACCCAGTCTCAATTGTGTGTGTGTAGTGAACTATCCCTCGCGACAAATTTCCATTAAGACGAGAAAAGTGAAATCAACATTTCTTTTTTTTTAATCTTTGTTCTTGGATAGTTCGGACGCGACCAAACACGTTGTTACCGGCCTTTCCACTTGAGTCGTTCCCAAGCTTAAGCGGAGGTCGGCAAAGCATGTATATGCTTCCGGGTGAAGGGGATGATTGGGAAGACTTTTAATTGAAAATCGATATAAACAAAAAGGCGTAAAATAAGCTTGTGTAACCTCCTTCACCAAAGCGATAGCATATTTAATTGGTGCCGAAATGAACCCGGGACAGATTTACAATAGTGTGACCTTGTTTGTTTTTATTTTGCACTGGTATTAATAAGTAAAACAAAAAGTAACATACGCGACGGGTTTGTGCATTACTTAAGTGTGTCTTACCTTTAATAAATGTTATGGATTGTGTGTCCTGTTATGTTCATGTTGCTTTAGAGAAATTATTAGTGACCAATAGAGTACATCTTAGCTTGATTTAGAGAAATTATTAGCTTTCTTTAATCATTGATTACTGATCTTGAACAAAATGTCGGAGTCCGAGGAATTAAAGAATACGCTTACAGCTTTATTCGAAAAGCAGTCCGCACAGCTCAATGACACAATCAAGGGTTTGAAAAAGGAACAGGTAGAAAGTGTTGCTAGTTTGAAGGAAAATATAGCTAGTTTAAAAGAGAATGTTGAAAATTTGAAAGTAGAGCAGGCAGAAAACGTTGCTAGTTTGAGGGAAAATTTAGAAAGTAAATTGGAACAAGTTGGTGAGGATGTTTTGCAAACTAACAACACTGTTGTTCAGATTACTACGCGTATTCAGGCCATGGAAGAGAAAAAAGAGCAATGCAAAAATGAGTGTAGATCAAATTATGAGTCCGTGCAGGCACAGGTTGACAATTGTAGGGCCGAGATAGTACAGGACTGCGTAAGTAATCAAGAGAAGTTTCAGGAAGCAAAAGATAGGCAAGTGTTATTAGAACTTAATACAAATAGGTATCATGCCCAGGTAGAGGAGCGCATTTCCAAATTTCAAGCGACGATTGACACCCACGGTGCATTCATGCGGGAAGCGATGATTGGTTTACGAGAACAGCGCGGTGAGATAAATGAAATACGGGATGACATAGTAGAAATTAAGAAAGTAGCTACCGAAAATAAAGAGGAAATTACGCATGTCGCGGCAAGGGTAAATAAATTAGAATCGCACACCATCCTGTCCATCCAACAAGTCATCCAGCAAGTACAAAATATCCCCACGCGAACAGTTGTAAAACCGGAAGTGAATCAGGAAGTGAATAATCGTGTTTTGAAGCTATAGCAAGAGTTAAATAATTTACGGAGTAATCAGTTTAGTCGCGGGCCTGACTCTCCCACACGGGAGACTGACGAAAATAGCGAGTACGATAGTGGTAGTGAAGGTTACGAATCCGATCACTCGAATAGCAAGGGGAAGAATAATACATGTTTCGCGAAAACAAGTAAACCTCGATGCCGTATTACAATCCAAGAAATACGAGATCTACCGACATATAGTGGGATGCCCGATAAGGAAACTGCGCGCTCATACTTACGTGATTTACAACACAAGTTGGACTTATTGAATGTACACGAAGACGCAGTGTTGCCGGTATTACCAAGTTTACTGCAGAACCCATGTTTGGAGTGGTTTCGAACGCGCCAACATTTGTTTACCACTTTCGAGGAATTTAGCCATGCTTTAGTTAACGCATTCGAATCTGAAGCAATTGTAGTAAGTAGGCTGACTGCGTTGCGAAATACTTCCTTTGACCCAAGAGTGCACGGTTCAGTGTTAGAATTTGCGACCACCCAATATCGCGCACTAAGTGATTTGAATCCTGAAAGCACCCCGGCGAAAATATTAGCTAGTATTGTGCCTACGTTGCCATACAAATATCGGGAAATGTTTGCGTTTTATCCATGCACAGATTTTGCGCAATTTATTGCTAGTGTCAAACGTCTCGAATCATTACGATTACCGAACGAAAAGGGTTATAAGCGCGAAGGTAACAGTTATGAGAACCGTAACAAACCGTATCAGGCAGTCCGGGTACAGTATAGCAAACCAACTAGAGAAAGACCCAATAATAGTAATAATAATCCACAGAATGGTAGAAATTCTGAACAAGGCAATTTTAGGAGAAACGATCGAGAGAACAGGCGTGAACAGCAATTTACGAATGATGCGCGCGCGAGGAATGAACGATCAAATCACAACACTAGGCCACAACGCAGTAACAATAACTATCGTGACTTTGGGAACCGCTTCAATTGGAGAAGGGGAAACAACAGCAATAATAGAAATAATAGACCTGGCTTCAATTTTCAGTCAAATAATGAACGGCAAAACTGGCGAGAGCGCACGCCCGAGCGAGATGGTGGGCATACGTCCGATCATAGTCAGCAGGGAAACTAAGATCCGATGGGCACGAAGGGGTCGCGTCCATCGAAGATCATTCGTTTATAAATTCCCCGAATATTATCCGTGTTAGGAATTATACGTTCGCAAACTACGATGTTTTAGATAGTGACGGAAGAAGTGATGTAGAGGAAGATAATGATGAAAGAGAACTCGTCATCGCTTATGATCGGAATTATTCTGCGTACATAGAAACAACAGTTAATGACATTCCAGTTAAAACCCTCCTCGATACAGGTGCTAACGGCTCTTTGATCTCGTACGAATTTTGAAAAGAAATAAGCAAAGACATTTCCGCACCCAGGTTACAATCAGCTGACGACGTTCTTCTGGTCGATTATAGTGGTCGTTTCAAAAGAAAGTGCAAAGGTAAAACTACAGTACCAGTTCAGATTGACTTATTAATGTTTTCACTCGAGTTGTATGTTGTGCAAGATTTAAACGAAAGTTTCATTTTGGGCGTCAATGCACTTTCACAATTACAGAGTATTGTTGATTTTAGTCAGGGAACGTTCTCATTGGAACACGAAAACATTAGAATTGTCGTATCTTTACTTCCTGTTCCGGTGCAATCCACGTCGGATGATAGTGATGAGGAAACAAATGACAGCAGCAATATTAAAGAGCATCAGCATGTTAACCGTGTAGAAATTAATGAAGGAGAAATTTTTCGAAAGCAGGGTGCCACAGACGAGCAAATTATTAATGCAGTTCAGAGAGCAGATGGGTTAACTCAGCCCCAGCGAAATCAATTATTAGACTTGCTCTTCAAATATAGGGAAATATTCACTAACTACCCCAGGAAGTGTAAGGGATTTGTATATCAGGCAGAAATTAATACTACGGAAGCATTAGTAAGAAAGCAATATCCCATCCCTTATAAGGCCATTCCACTTGTTAGAAACGAACTTCAAAAATTACTACAGTTGCAAATTATAAAACCAAGCCAAAGTGTACACAGTAACCCACTTTTAGTAGTACCCAAAAAGAACCATCAATTTCGTCTTTGTGTCGATTTACGCATGGTGAATAGGCATTCCGTATTACGACAAGTTAGGCCAGAGCGCATTGAAGATTTACTCGCGAAGTTGCAAGGAAAGAAATTTACCACAGTTATTGATTTACAACAAAGTTATCTGCAAACTGAACTTCATCCAGATTCCCAACCATATTTTGCTTTTAATTTCGAAGGTTTATGTTATCAATATCAGCGAGTGGCGTTCAGATATCGAAATGGATCATCCGCTTTAAACGCGATGATGGCACATGTCTTGGGGCCCGAGTTGCAAAGCAAAATCATTCGATACGTAGATGACAATTTGGTAATGACCAATAGCTTTGAAGAACATTTACAATTACTAGCTGAAGTATTTCAGAAATTCAAAGAACACGGAATCACTTTAAATATCGATAAATGCTTGTTTTGCGCTAATGAAGTCCCATTTTTAGGATATGTAGTTAGCAAGGAAGGTATACGAAAAGATGAACGTAGTATAACAGCCGTACGAGATTTACCAAAACCAACCAACATTAAAACTTTACGTTCAGTGTTAGGATTATTATCTTGGTCTAGGTCATTTGTTCCCAACTTTGCTATGAAAGCCGCTCCATTATATGATTTGTTGAAACAGAAAAAGAAATGGCAGTGGAGTGAACAATGCGAAACGGCATTTAATCAAATCAAGCAGGATATTTGTAATAACATTATGTTAGCTCATCCAGACTTCACAAAAGATTTTTACGTGCAATCTGACGCCGCACAATCAGGAAGTGTCCTCTGGCAAAAACATGGCGACGAAAAACGTATCATACAATACATAAGTAGAACGTTAACACCTACCGAACAGAAATATTCAACCACAGAAGCCGAGTGTCTTGGGGTCATCTTTGCAATTAGAAAATGGAAATCACTCTTGCTGGGTAATCACGTAATTATTGTCACAGATGATCGTGCTTTGTCGTATTTAGATCGAGTTAAGCCTTGGAATAATCGTTTACTCAGATGGGCTGTTGAATTGCAAGAATTAAACTATGAGGTACAATACATACCAGGTTCTGAAAACACCATAAGTGACACATTGAGTAGGCTCTTCTCCACCCACGAACACCGCCTACTGAAAGTTCACACCTTCCAAGTGTTACAGGAAGAAGTTATGAACGTAACGCCTGAAAGGTTAGCTGCACTCCAACGTGAATGTTCCGATTACGCTAACGTCATTGCTGTCTTAGAGGGTAATGTAGACGAAACGGAATTTAAGAATGGCAGATCCTGGAAAAAGTTTTATAAGCTAGATAATCATATTTTATTAGTTCGAGATTTTCACCAACCAGATCAATGGAAAATTTGTGTCCCTCCAGCACTTACACAAAATATTTTGGTTGCGTACCATACTGACATTCACCACCCAGGTGTTGAAAGGACTTTTTCTATAATTTCCAAAGCATTCCATTGGAAAGGATTGCGAACAGCTGTCAAAAACTTTATTCGCGATTGCATTACTTGCCTACGTATGAAACCGGATCAATATCCACCTGTTAAGTTAATGAATACAATACCAGTAAATGCAACCCGTGACGCAATTAGCATAGATTTTCTAGGAAGCTATCCTACCGGCCAAACTCAGAAAAAGTTCGCCTTAGTAATAATGGATCTTTACACCCGGTATTGTACTGCGTTTGCATTGCGTAAGTCAACAGCGAAGGCCGTAGTAAGGTGCCTGGAAGAGTTTTATTTCCCCATGTTAGGGTTAGTTCGAGTAATAATCACTGATAATGCAGCAGTATTTAATTCGAAACAGTTTTTAAAGGCTATGAAAAAGTATAATGTAGTTGTTCGTCATACCACCCCGTATCATCCCATGGCATCGTTAGTGGAAAATGTCAATAAGAACCTAGTGCAAACTCTCAGAACTATGTGTTCGTCATCTCATAAAGAATGGGCTGAATACCTGACCCAAGCAGTGTTGTTGTATAATTATTCTATCTCCCAAAGTCTTGTTGTTTCTCCTGCCAGTTTGCACTTAAATATCAATTCGTCACGACCTATATTCACGCATTTTGGAATAAACGTACAGGAGGCAATCGCGGCTGAAGATTCAATTAATTGGAGTAATAAGCTCGTTATGGCTGATTTACATAGAAAACGAAAGATTGCCGCGCGTAATGAAAAATGGAATCAAACCCAACAGGGAAAGAGACTCGTTGTTAAGGGAGACCTAGTGTTTGTTAGGCAACGAAACTTGAGCAGTCTCGTTAAGAAGGAAATAGCAAAGTTCTTTGAAATATTCCGTGGGCCGTATATTTGTACGTCAGTTACCAGTAACGATCGTGCTGTTGAATTATGGGACTCATACAATGGTCAGAGTATTAGTTTCCACTCCATGGACAGGGTAAGAATTTGGAACCCCACCCCAAAGACCTATAATACTTGGATTTTTGTGGCCAGAAAACATTTACCCGAAGAACAAGTAGCCAAACTTAAAGATGTTCCTTACCATCCATCAACGCATGAAAAGCTATTACCATTGCTGTACTCAGAAGTAGACATTGTTAATCAGCCTGATGAAACCAATGAAGACAATTCGGAAACATTGTTAAAGCAGACTTGTGTTAAATTACAACACTGTGATCGTTTAGAATACTTTTTGCATAAGTTGGGTGATCTGTACATCACACATTATTGCAAAGATTCCGCCGAATGGTCTGACGAATGTATCAAAGCCATCATGACTAATTTTTCCAGTGGATTACAACTGCTTCATTGAAAAAAAAAACAAAAAAAAACTAGGAACCTCACCAATCCGTATGTTTAGGGATTTCTCTTACAGCTTACCAAGGAAGACCATCCATCCGTCCAGCCACATTTCTCACCATTATAACAGGTACGTGAAATAACAAACGTGTTTAATAAAATTTCATTTCAGGATTAATCCAGATTGAGGATGACCAGGAGAAGGAAAGGACCCATGAAAGATGACCAAGGGAAAAGAAAGGTAAAATTAAATTGAAATTAGCCCGCGAATTTGTTTTGATTCAAAAAATCTTATAACCACAACCCATTTTTAACCCTCAATATTTTTATGTGGACACTACCACAGTAATGGAATTTCAACGATTTGTTTCTGTATTTGTGTTTATTTCAGGATAAAGGAGAGGACATCTGAATAAAGTTACGCCTATAGCATTTTGTGTTGTTTTATTATCATAATATTAAGAAATGTGGATTTTGAAACCTGTTAACCCTGTTTGAAGTTCTTAATAGGAATTTAGAGATTGGTTAGGTACCCTTAGAGGCGTCACTATTGTCTTTCAAAATTACAGTGACGAAATCGGGATGGCGTCCGATTGGGCATAAGCTAGTGTGTAATTTTGGCCATTAGATACGCACACTTCAAAATTCCATTTCGGCTGTTGACGTTTAATATATATACATATATATAAGAAAAATATTTAATCGACATTTAAAAATTTTGACATTATTTTAGATATTTATTTTTTTCAAATTGACGTAAAGGAAATGATAAATTATAATTGTTTAGATTTTGGTAAACCGTTTTCTTCTTCTTCTTTTCTTCGGGGTCCCCCGTATTCATAAAATAAAATAATACATTATTTTCAGGTTAAAATAGAATGTGACAAGGTCATCATGTCATTTGTGAAGGATTATTATAATATTTTATGGGTACGATGGACCCAATAATAACCGACACCATTTGGTATCGATGTATAAAGTGTTTGTTTTAATTAGGTAACAATTACCTATAATAAATTTGGGTCATAAAATGGAACATATAAATTCGAGTCATAAAAAATGTAAAATATATATAATGTAAATTGGTTGTAAAACATTGTGGAAATTGGATAATCAAAATTATCATCAGCCTTGAATTTATTAATGTCGCTGATTTTGGATAAAATTTGGTAGATATTGTTTTAAAATTTGAAATGAATTTATTTTCTGGATGGAAAAATGCGAGTAATAATTGTTTAAAGTAGAATCAATCAAACCACGAATATGACATTCTAATTTTAAATGATATTTGTCGGATGTAACGATTAATTCAGGATGTGAAAATTTTCCAATTTCAGTTCTTTTCAATCTTCCTTGAGTGAGCAGAGTCTGTTGGTTTTTAATTGAACATTTTCAACCCACTGATTATCATAGTCAGACTCGTCATGTTGACCTCATTTCCTTGTTTCGTTGAGGTTATTATTATTTTATTATTCATTTCTCAGCAGTCATTGAAAAAAAATAAATAACAAAGCATGACACGTTTGTGCTAGATGCTCATCAGCGTTCTCTTAAGCATTCATAATTCTATCAGTTCACTGGAAAATTGTCATTTCAGGTTGTAGATAATTGCGGCGTTAGATTGGTGGATGATTTACTCGATTGTGACTTTAATCTCGGATGTGACGACTTACCCGGAGTTGATAAGTGCACTTTGCCAGATAGGCCGCACATTTTTTGTATTGGCTAGCGCTCTTTAAAAGAATATTTTGTAAACCTACTAATTTTGTAGGTACGAGCGAGCCAAAAATGATTAATAGTTACTAAGTGATTAATGGTATTGAAATGCAGGGCTGTAGTATCGAATGTCTCCCCCCCCAGGGTATTCTTCTTGTCCTTTTCATACTTTTTTTTCAATACCTTCTGTAGGTCTAGATACTGACAGTCCAATTGGGGTTGGAATAATTTACCCGATTATGACGTAGCTGTAATGCGTGAAGCATTCAGCTGGGAGGGACTAGGATTTAGTGCAGAAGCGATTTTATTCAAATCGTCGGGAAAGTTGGCGATCCCGCACACTTCGAGCTGTAAAAAGAAATAGTAAGTCAGCGCTCATTGATCTTCGGGATCAAATCATTAACCTATATTTTTGTTTAATTAATGACTTACGACCTGTTTTGTCAATCAATGACATACAGGATAGCGCTACGCAAGGCTTAATCACCGTTTAACTCATACCTGTACATATGTAGTCCAATGTTTGATAGTTTATTAGTTAAGTTTTATAAAGCATGTAGGTGTATGAATAATTGAATTATATGATACATAATGATAACATGTAGGAAGATCAAAACGCCATATACTGCATACATAGATTACCATTAATATCAAACTTCATAAGTTTCATGGATATATTTGCTTTACATATTTAGTGAACAAATATAAGATTTGAATTTAATCATATATCGTTTTATGTTTACATATTAGGTTCTTAGGTAATGTGTCATGAATCTTGTATTTATAGTCCAAAGGTTACTGTATTTTGTTGTATTGAAATATATAGATGCATAAAAACATATATACATATACACATACTATAGTAGGTTTCGTTTAGCTTCAATATAATGTACTAGTTTTTCAATATATAAATATAATTTACGTTACGTGTCACTTTGTTGCAATGGTGCATAAGATAGTTTAATTAATTAGGTTAATATTCTTGATAAAACATTCACTCATTAAGTAATGAATAGTCGAGTTATTCAGGGAATTAGTATTGATATACGTTCTTCATATTTTTATTTTAGTTTGTGATAGTTAAGGCAGAAAACATAAGCAATGTATGTTTCATATAAATGAAAATTTTGTTTATTTTAGTGGTTAATAACTTTATAAAATATTTTAATCATTTTATAAAACATATTACCGTAGCTTCAATAATCAATGTTATCTTATGTGCTGATTCATATTTTAAATTCTTAGATAAACGTGGTGTTTATTAGTGAATATATGTCTGTAAATCACTGAAGAAGGCTAGTTAGGAGTGCCAGAAATGTAGTTCATTTCAATAATTATGCAGATACCATTGAGTTAGATATTCTTTTTTTGTTGTTGAATTTTCACATTTTTACTTCACTATTTTATTAGTTAGCAATTAAAAAAAAGAATAAATAAAAAAATAAAATAAAATAAAAAATAAAAAGGAAGGGAGGTAACGGAGATCTTTAGATACATTCTTAATTTTTTGGCGTTAACTTTAAAATAAATTCGCTTGGAAAGCAAAGGTACTTATTTGAAAAAAAATAAATGAATAATTCTTTTTTCGTTAACATAGTCAACAACCCTCTGTTTTAAAGAGAATAAAATAAGCATGTACTTTAAGTCAGATTTGGTCATCGAGAAGTATGAATGGTAGTTGTAACGAATATGAGAGGTCAATAGTTGTAAAAGAATAATGACAGATAATCAATCATATGAGGCATAAGGTGAATACATTACGATACACGTTTGTAAATGGGTTCAAGGAATATTGTTTGTATATATACGTACCCCGTTGACAAGGTATGTCCGGGATAGAGATGTTATAAGGCGTTTAATGAAATTAGCCTATGCTCCGAAAGCAGTAGCAAGGCTATACTCTGATAGTAGTAGCGACGAAGTGTTTTTATGAAAATGTTGTTTACCGAGGTTGACGTTGTGCCCTCGATGTAATTAAATGTGAATGCGATAAAATGTGTTAATAGGAAAAGCGTTAGAAAAGATATTTCTCAAATACCCATTCGAGAAAATATGAATAGTTATGTAGCCTTAATATATGCCGTCAAGTTGTTACAGAATGGTTAAGCATTGTTAAGAACGAATCTTTGTTTTAAAATCCTCTCAAATATTGAACCACATGATAGAAAATACGAAAATAAGATCTATTGCGAGAGACAATTTTGGGATTGCTGAGTTTTGTTAAAACGAACTGATAAGTAAACGATTTTTAAGGTCTAATGCTATTAAGTTGTAATGATGAAGATCACCACATTGATAATATTTCTCATTTTGGATTGGATTGATTTTTTTTGGAAATGTTTGAAACAGATATCCATACCTTTTGTGAAAAGAAAAAAGGGGTTTTCCAAATCTGTTCATAGCTAATAAGTACTGAGATTTTTATATTGTAAAGTAATGCACAAATTCCACGACTCCGTCATTGATCCTACCTTAATTGTTGAATTATAAATTCGTCTCCGATACGTTTCCGATTTAAAAAGAAAATCGTTTCGTTGCTTATAATTTCATTAGATTAAAAGAATATTTCTTTTCATATAACCTTAAATTTTTACCCAAATGGAATTTGTATACTTGTTAAGTGATACTTTTGTGTAATGTTGTAGTAAATATGTTTTATTACTAGTGAAAGATTATAAAGCATGAGCACATGGTGAGAAACCATAGTTAAGAGTACTAAGTGAAAATTAATAAATGACAGAAAATTATATACTTTAATAAAGGGACATTAAAAGACAGAAAACACTCCGTAATTACATAAAAGTGGCCGAACATACAGGTGTAAAGACCTATTATCCAAAATAATAACAAGGCGTATAAAATAGTGCAAAATGGCGTTATTAGTGCTTCGTAAATAATGCTCCACCAATAGTGCTCCCTCAACAGTGCCAAAAAGAAATAGTTTCTCCAATTTATACTTCTAACGTTTCACATTTACCTCAAGTTGCTCCCATATAGTGTTATAGTGGAGTATCTATCCCAACAAGGAGACATTATGTTAAGAGCGACCACAAAACAGTGGAATTAAACTATATACAGGGTGCATCAAAATCAAGGACCACATATAAACGGTCCAGAGTTCTTCGCCAATCTTGCTAATGCAATATTGCCAATTCTCTGTGGGCACCATTTGCTATCGACCATCGAAGCAAGAAAAATTAATGCGCACATTTTATTAAATTCATAATTGACTTTTGGTGACAAACTTAGCAGTTGGAAACTATGATCGTACTCTTTCAGTACATGACATCTCCTCGACGCCACAAACTGACTTTCCTTGTGAATGTGTGTGTGTGCAGAGCAACAGTTCTTTGTCTCGAAGATATTGAAACTTCCGGTTGTGTAGTTTCCAGAACACTCCAGAAACTGCTAGATCATTTGGTATTTCCGGTGACTTCCTAAAGCTAGTGATGAGTGCTTCCTAAAGCACAACTTTTCAATTACTGACCAATCAGAAACTGCGTTACGTCCCAAGTATACTCTTCTCACGTGCTTTGTGTAACCAAGAAGTGCGCCAAGTAATCGGCACCTAGGATTTAAGAAGTGCAACACGTATCCCGATCCGAGGGACATTTTGTTTGTGAAAGTGGAAAATTAATAGAACATCGGTGTCTAGTTGGTGAATAAAATTAAATTTAACATGTACGAGTGACACCTAAAAACAATAGTTGCAGTATTAATCGAGAAAAACTCAAAAATAAGAAGTTTTACTGAGTCCAAACCCAGCGCATCAAGGAAGGCAACGAAAGCAGCATACCATCTCTAGGGAAGCGAAACTGTAAGTAACGTAAATTGATGCGGTAGGAGCAATTATCGAGTGATTCGAGCGAGCACTATCCAAAACTTGCCTGACACAGGAATATATTAACCGATTAGTGTTAAAGTGATCGTGTCTTTCGAATTGTGATTTATACGTCAAATACATTGTCTTCAACTAACAGTGAACGTCCAATTCAGAAAAAAAAGAGAATAATAAAATAATAAATGAATGCGCATAATTAGCAGGCCACACCAGAGCGAGCTCGCATGCATATAATTATTTTGTGTATATGATTTCATATTTGTAAAGAGTGTTTAGCTAGATAGGAAATTTCATAAAGAAAAGTTTTTATTTAATATACGAACTTTAATGTTGTTGTGTGTTTAATACGAATAATAAGAATGTTGTCTTACGATACTAATGTTTAATGCTCGTTGTTCCTTTCAGTTCATGTGTACATTAATACTGAAATATTCATGTAGTGACCAGTGCATGTAAGACTATCAGTTTTACCTTTTGTTAAATATGAATAGTTAATAACTAATTCCCGGCATTTCAATCTTTTTGCTTTCCTCATATTTTGTTGTTGTTGTTGTTAGTTTTAAATATTGACGCGAGAGCAGCTCGCGGAACGTACCCAGTCTCAATTGTGTGTGTGTAGTGAACTATCCCTCGCGGCAAATTTCCATTAAGACGAGAAAAGTGAAATCAACATTTCTTTTTTTTTAATCTTTGTTCTTGGATAGTTCGGACGCGACCAAACACGTTGTTACCGGCCTTTCCACTTGAGTCGTTCCCAAGCTTAAGCGGAGGTCGGCAAAGCATGTATATGCTTCCGGGTGAAGGGGATGATTGGGAAGACTTTTAATTGAAAATCGATATAAGCAAAAAGGCGTAAAATAAGCTTGTGTAACCTCCTTCACCAAAGCGATAGCATGTTATTTCACCAAATTTGGTAGAAGATGGATTTGTTCATTCTCAGTTGTGAATATTTGTTTCAACGAAATGAAATGAAATGAAATCTTTGGGTTCTACGTCCCACAATTATGCCGGTTAGGCTAAAGGAGACGTTGATTATGAGAAATGAATGAAATGGTGGAATGAAGGAAGTGCGAGGAAACCGGAGAACTCCGAAAAAACCCATGCACACGGTGTTTGTCCACCAAAGTTCACTTGGCAGGAGCAGAGTTTGAATCCGGGACTCCATACACCAGAGGTGAACGCTCTACCACTGAGCCACCGCTGCCCGTTGTTTCAACGATTCAAACCATTATGGAAAAGACATATTTCGTATTTCATAAATTGTAGCCGAGCAAATAAGTCTTGAACTAAATGATCTTTTGAAAAATATTGATCAATCAATATTAGAGTTTTCTTAATGTTAATGAATAAATATTAGAAACATTGATATATGTAAATATTGAATAAATATTTGTAGAAACAAATGCACTATAGTTTCTAAAACGTATATATTTACCATTTTGTGGCTTCAAAATTAAGCAAATGAACTTTATATGATTTCGTGAAGAATATTAATTATCTTCGACATCGCCCAATGTGAGCAATCAGGAAAGTCCTAAACGAAGATCGGTTGGATGCACACCAATGATTTTAACACTTTTACATGAAATAGGTGTATTTATATATATATTTATAGAAAGACTTGTGAATGTAATAGCTAGTTTGAAAAAAAAATTGATTACTATTGAGCAAACATAGGGCAATTCTTAAGAGTACTTTAGTACCTTGACGTTTTGAACGACTCATCTTTATGAAGTACTTCAACCTTTTGAGAAAATGATCTGAACAAGTTCGGTTGAAAGATATGTAGATAGGGATTATACTTTTACTACCGTTATTAGCACACACATTTTAAATGGTCAATTATATGAAAACTATTACTTGCAAACAAGCTCACTCTGCAAGGTCTCTGGAAGCTGTTTCTACTGCAACACCATTTTTGTGTATATGAACATGAAATAAGACTTATTAAGAAATAAGAAATAATATTACGAAATAAGAGTTATTCAAGATGGAATAGTGCAATACATAAGAGTACGATTATGATCTTGCAATGATTCTGTTTTTAAGCTTTTTTAAAAAAAATGTTAGAGTGCGTGTTTCACCACAAAAATCAGACGATATTTTTGTAATATTGGTGGAGTTATATATACCTGAATAATATATATTTTCGGATGGATATATACTAGATATTATCACATGGTATTTGAGGAATATTCAGAGTAACCTCACCTAAAGAGCTTTAACAAACTCCCCAAGTGTTACTGATACATGGTAATATAAACAATTAAAAATAAAACGTGTAGGAACCATGTACTACTATTTTGGGACTTAATGATAGTATGTACAAAGCTACGTCCCTACGGAATGCTCTTTTGGAAGGACTTTTGTACAGAGCCACCGTCGTGCCAGTCGTACTGACATATTTTTTCTGCGCTAACACTAGAGTTCATGCTCTTTCCACCAGGAGAACTTTCTGTGCTACTGAAGTACACAAAGTACTCTAATTTATAGATAAACATGGTAGGACTTTTAGTCTCGGTTCAGACGTGCAGAAAAGTCTGTTGCGGGCCCGAACAGAAAACTCTGTTGCGGACCCACGCGAGCCGGAAATACATTGGTTCTTATCATTCATGCCACACGTGCAGACTTTCCCGCACGACTCTGCTGCGGACCCGGAGCGGACAAAAATTGACTTGCGGGAACTGCTGGCTCGCAGCGGGTCCGCACAGGTGTCGCGGGTCGGAAAACCATTGCTGCAATGAGGCAAGCCACATATGCAAACTTTCCCGCAGAAATGGAAAGCGAAGAACTGAATGAAGAACTATTCATTAACGAAATACAAAAATATCACGAAATATGGAATTTAAAGTGCGAAATGTACAGAGATAGAAATAAAAAACGGGATACATGGAATAAGGTGTGTGAAATCTTATGTGAGAAATTTAATGAAAAAACAGAAGAAGAAAAAACAGCATTGGTATGTATTATTATTACTTTTCAATGTAAAAATCTAATATTCATGTAGTGTTTACATTTGATTTTCGTTTAGCATCCCTTTCCAGCAGAGAGGCTATGAATACTTTTTTTGTGAAAACAATAGACAACAAATACGCTTGGATAAAAAGCCTTTATTGTTAATGCAGTTTCTTTGATGAGATTTCTTGTCACTCACTCCGGAATGAACCGACTGTTTATAACGTACGTTGCATTATACTTTAGGTCGAGGCAAGGGTGCTTATCAGGAGGGGCAAGGTGGGGTGTTCGCCCCCCCAAGCGGAAATTGTACTTGGGAATATCGAAAACCCAACAGAAATGTTACATTAGTTACACCAAAAAATGAAGCTATATTTGAAAAATCGCTTATATTTGCCCTCCCCCTTGAAAACCACAACATGGGCGCTCTTGGGTCGAGGTCACGTATTATATAGCTTCTGTGCTCAAAAGGGACGCTGAAGTCCGAAACAACCATCAACATAATAGCAGAACAGAAAAGAAAGAAAAACATCGTTTTTCGGCTAACAATTGTTGTCTATTTGTTAATGTACTAAATTAAAAAAAAAAATAGAGTTAATACGAAAATTGTTGAACATCAGGATACTCATGTGGTTAGAAAATAAAAAGCATGCTCGAGATGTAACAGAAATATTTTTGTTTCTCGTGCAATTGATAATATTGTGCACGTCGTTGCTATTCTAGAGATAACAACTGAATGTTTTCTTACATAAAGAACAACTTAAACAAAGTTATCTTGCCATGGAACTCTACCTATGTCGCTTACGACACAATCAGCCCATCTGTTTCTGCTTCCGTTTGCTGCGTTGCCTCCTTTCCTTAAAAATGAAATGAAATGAAATCCTCAAGTTTTACGTCGCACGATTATACCGGGTAGGCTAAAGGAAATAATGGCGATGATGATAAACGAATGAAATGGTGGAATGAATAAAGTGGGAGGAAACGGGAGAACTCCGAGAACACTCACGCACACGGTGCTTCTCGCACCACAAAACCCACTTGACGCAAGCTTGGATCAAACCAGAGGTGAACACACTATCACTGAGCCACCGGATCCCACTACTAAGAAATCCCCCATCTCCCCTTCAAGAGAAAATTTGCAAAGACGCTGAAACCTGTGCTCCATTATTTTTAATATGAGTTTACATGCCGAATTTTACATCTCTAACTAAAGCGAATCCTCACATTCGGTAATTTATGAATAAATAAAGGGAAATTTTACTATTATTGAAACGCCCCCTCTTGAGCGCGATATTCGGAAAGTCTCAAATAAATGCCTCATTTTTAATTTAAAGCCACCAACTATGTCAAAAAATCGAAATTAGTCACGCAGTTGTTAAACTACGCCAGTGGCCGCTAATAACGTCTGAAAATGTCTATGAAAAGGTCTCCGAATGTTTAACTTTCTGTGCTCTTACAAACGATAATTAGTTAACATAATTAACTTACCTTAATGTAACAGCCAGAGCTCCTCCGTGGCTAAGCGGTTAGCGTACCCGCCTTTGGCGTGGGAGGCGCGGGTTCGATTCTCGTCGGGAGCTCATGTGGTTCGGATTCCAAATTAATCAGTAGGTCCACGTCTCATATAGCCTCGCTGCTGAACGGGACGTTAAACTCAAAATCAACTCATTAATGTAACAGCCAACATTTGAAATGGTGGTATCGCAAGTATCATGAAAGTATCTTCAGCTTTAATTTTATCACTTATTTTCGATAAGAGTTCATCAAATGAAATGATACTCATGCGAAAATAATTAAAGGTCTTTTCTTCGTCATTGCGCAAATCAATAAACATGGAAGAAAATGCACCTTTAAGCAGTCGTGAGCTTACGTACGGGTGAACCCAGTATCATCTTTGTTTCTTCCTTAGGATTTTACTGGCTAAGTATACAAAAACAGCACGTTTTCTTCTTTCAATTTCCATCTTCATTCAACTGCAGCTGAAAATAAAATGAGCTATTTTTTATGTCTATGTGAAGTGGTTGGGCTGAGACGTCCGCACGAGTTTGCTGCGGGCCCGCAGCAGACTTTTCTGCACGTCTGAACTGGTTGATCTTTGACGCCCGCACGAGTCTGCTGCGAGTCTGTTGCTGGCCCGCAACAGACTTTTCTGCATGTCTGAACCGAGCCTTAGGACGTTACGTCCTGTTGAAAGGACGTTGTACGTTCTACAATTAAAGACGGGACAATCTTACTCGAGAGATAAGAAATGATAATACAATTGGAACATTTAATTATCTTCTGATGAATGATAGATTTAAAAAAAACTATTTATGCTATCCCTTTTTAGCCATCTTTTTAACCAACTGAATTGATTCAAATCAGTACGTTGTTTATGCTTCTGATAGCTCTTCAATTTTGAGATGAGGCACTATTTGATGATAAAACCAAACAATTATCGGTATACGTAGAAAATATGTTATTCGAATACAAAGTTCGGTCAGCAGCTTAATATGTTTTAGTTGCTCTATCATTCTAACAAGGGACATGTTTCGGTTCGAACGCAAGGATCAACATAAAACTTGGTAGACATATACAGGACTAAGTACTGACCACTGTAGGGGGAGTCATTCCCGTGTAAAATTCGTTTTCCGCCTACAGCGCCACCTATCCTTCGAAACACTAGCAGTTAGATTCCGCGTTGTAGGCGCTGAGTGAAGATCAGTTAGGTAGGCCAGTTTGTGGTAGTAAGCTCCTATTAGTATTAGGTGTGGTAGACAGTGTTGAAAAAGGGTGCGGGTTCTTGGCATTAACTCCTTTCAGTAGCGTACCCAGGAATTTATTTCGGGGGGGGGGGGTCCAAACTAAATATGAAGCTATTTTATATTAAAATTGCTAAAATTGCCCCTAAAATTAGGCTAAATTTTTTAAAAGTCGAAATTTCGGGGGGGGGTCCGGACCCCCGTGTCCCCCCCTTCCGTACGTCCCTGACTCCTTTCCTGTAGTTGAACTGTTAAAAAAGGAAACTAAGGCGCAAAATTATGGATCAAACGTCAGTTGGAGCGGAAACTGAGTCATTTGAGACATTTTGTGCACTTTAAGTATCAGTGAGTACGACAATGAATTAGAAATGGTATACAAATCGACACTCTACGGATATTATGAAGAAAATGGCAGGGCACAGGAAGACACCGATGATAGCAGTTCAGAACGGGAACAAGACAGTAGTCAAAGCGAATACGACGTCTCTCCAGCACGAAAACTGAAAGTACAGATTTTTTTTTCAGTTTATGGAAGATAAAATCCGGAGTATCTACAAAGATTATCATGAAGGAGGATACAACTCATATAGGAAGCTTCTGGAACGACATAAGAAACGTATTTCGTTAAATAACTGCAAAAATTGGATTATGGATACGCACTGTCTACGAACTTTGCTTCATTCAAAGGGAATTGGGAAATGAAACTCCTAACACAAAAATGTGAAGTCATCAGAGAGAATGGTGTATCAGTACATTACTGGCATTTCCAGTGCTGGGCTTTCCAAGCGGCAAAAGAAGTTGGCTTGTCGGAGTTCAAAATGTTGCCGACTTTCATTGAAAATCTTTAGAAACAAGCAAGAATTATATGACGAACAATTCATAATATCTGTAGAGTGTCGATGTGTGTATTTTCCGCTCCAACTGACGTCTGATCCTTAAATTTGTGCGTTAGTTTGCCTTCTAACAGTTCAACTACATGAAGGCGGTTAATGCCAACAGCCCGTATCATTTTTGCACACGGCCTACCACACCTAACACTAATTGCAGCTTTGGCGCGGGAGACCCGGGTTCGATTCCCGGCGGGAGCTCATGTGGTTCGGATTCCACGTTAATCAGTAGGTCCACGTCTCATATAGCCTCGTTGCTGAACGGGACGTAAAACTCAAAACTCAATCAATCAATCAATCAACTAATTGCAGCTTACTACCACATACCAACGCACATGACTGATCTTCACTCAGCGCCTACAACGTGGAATCTAACTGCTAGTGTTTCGAAGGATAGATGGCGCTGTCGGCGGAAAACGAATTTTACACGGGAATGATTCCCCCTACAGTGGTCAGTACTTAGTACTGTATATGTCTACCAAGTTTTATATTGATCCTCCCGTTCGACCCGAAACATGTCCCTTGTAAGTTAATACATCAGTGTGTTTAAATATTTAATTTCAGAAAATAAAAATCACAAGTTTCATGACAGAAACACACATTTACGTCTTCTGTGATTATCACTAGTAATAGTGGTTCAACTAGTAACCTATATTTAATTGTAGACCTTCAATTTAGTTAATTTATAATTCTATACTAATTTTGTGCCTGGTCAAGAGACCATTACAGTGAAGATATGACATAGTGGCATAATTACAAATGGATGAATGATTGGCATAGCATGCTGAATCGTAAAGATTAATAAATTGTGTATTACGTGAAGCTCAGTTAATAGCTAACTCGACTTCTATCATATTGCGTTATCCTCAAGCAGTTTTCGAAAAATGAGACAGTAACTAAAAGGATAAATTTTTTATTCGAGTGAACAGACTATTTCTACTCTAAATCACTAGATTTCTTTTCAGTATAATATTGGTTTCCACAAAGGGAAGCTACAGAATTAAAAATCGTGAAAGTGTCATTTAGTACAGTTATTACATGGAGAATAACTGCATGTATCAGTTGGCCGTCCTACGGAATTTCCTTTGTACTGTAGGGTGTTAAGACGTTTTGTAAAACATAATTCATACAGAAACATTAAGCTTTGAAGTAATGCAATAGATATAATATTTGACTCAAAAGTATCAACATATCTAACAGATATAAACATTTCCACATCATTTCAATATTTGTAAACTTATATCATTTATATTTTACAGTATAAAATTTTAAATGAATAGCTTTACCTTGACTCCAACTCCCTCCTCCTCCTCCTCCTCCACCACCGCCTCCGTTAGAACCTCCACCAAAGCCAGAGCCACCACCCCAAGAACCACTGCTGCCAGAATCACTTCCTTATAAGATGTGAAAACAAGGAATGAGTAACAATTTTATGAAATAAATATGATATCTATCAATATTAATGCTTTTGTTGTCAATGAGAACTTTTGTTCGACCCATATGGTAACTAACGTGTTAAGGCACTGATAAATTTTGAAACACTGATACCTATGTGTCATTATGTATGAATTATTTGTCAAGGTTTCAAATGTTACACAGTTTTTATGCAAGTTCACAGAGCTTTAAGTTAGTGAATGATGCAATCAAAGCAAAAGAAAGTTACATGTTATCAGTTGCTGAGATTCAGTTAAGAGATTGGAATTGACGTCAGTTGTAATCACTAGCGGATCTTGAAGGATCGTTTGGGGGGGCGATCCGCTTCCTGGAAGATGATTATAGCCTCAAGGTGAAAAAAATTTTACTTTGCAAGAATCTGACGCATATGAATGCGGGACTAGAGAGAGGGGGGGGGGTAAACCTGATTACCAGATTCCATTTTGGGACTCGAATTTGTATTTTTTTTTAAAAAAAAATCAAAGTATATTCCTTCTGTAGATTTAAATTAAATGCGCACTTTTTTCGGAGACATGGCGGTGTCATGATTCACTAGTCAGCGCAATATATCAGATGCACTGTCTTGCATAGTACTTGCACAAAAGAAAATACTGTATTGACGATGGCATCATTTTAACGAAAGAGTGTACAATTTTCACTTCCACTTTCTCCCTTACGGGAGATTTGGGGGCCGCGGTGGCTCAGTGGTAGAGCGTTCACTGTTGGTGCTAGGGGTCTCGGGTTCAAACCCTGCTCCCGCCAAGTGAACTTTGTGGTGGACAAACACCGTGTGCGTGGGTTCTCTCGGAGTTCTCCCGTTTCCTCCCACTTTCTTCATTCCACCATTTCATTCATTACTCATTATCACCGTCTCCTTTAGCCTAACCGGCATAACCGTGGGACGTAAAACTCAAAATTTCATTTCCTTACGGGAGATTTATAGTCCCAGCCTTAGAGCCATGTGGACTACTTCACTAGATTTGTTTTGAACTAAATTATTTGAATTAAATATATGTACTAAAGTACTAAAGTGGCACGTGCCAAAATGGCCGAATTTGCCGGTTTCAAATACACTTGTTTATCACACTGTTAATGTAATAAGGAAGGATAAGCGGCGCAGGAATGTATTAAAATTGAAATACATTGTATTAAGATTGTATTAAACAGTAAAATTGTCAAAAATAATAAATTGTAAATAGTAAAAATTGAATAAAAATCCAGAGCAAATGCTCCCCAATACTTAGGTTTACAGCGCCATCTCTTATCCTCGAGTGTACAAAAAATAGATAACAAAAGTATACATGCATAAAGAATAATACAAAGTGTCAACATATAACAAAAAACATTATGATATTTCTATGTGCACTCATGTTCAAAATGATTGTAGCATATTTATAACTGTTTTCCTGTACGAATATAATTTAATAATGATTTTGCAGGGTACGTTTGATACTGATACTATGTGTATGATCGGGAAATGTATATTTGTGGTAAATTTCATAGGAAAAGAATTACAAATAGGAAAATTAGATTGAGTAAAACAAAATGTTGCTAAACGGACAAGAAAGATTTATTTTCGTTTTATTGTTCTTATTTAATGCTCGTTTGACATGAAATTTGCTACATACCGGGCGAATTCGATATGAAATTATATTCCTACAACAACATATTTATAGATATGCGACAATAATTTTGGACATGATTTACATTTCTTGGTAGTAAAGATAATACAATAATTAATTATAAAGTGATGTTTAATAGCATATGGCACACAGTGTTCCAAATGGTTCAAAATATGGGGCAACAATCTTTACAGATTGCTTTCATTTCTGTTTATATCAGATATAATTAAGCAAACTGAAAATTGAAAAGAAAAAATTATAATATTCAAACTGAACTCCAAGGATGTTTAGTGACTCTGTGATTATTCCCCGTGATATTGACTGCCCAAATATGAATTTCGTGGCTTTCCCCCCAAACAAGAATGTTATGGTTTTTGAATTAAAAGAACTGGCCTGCGCACTCAAGGGCACAGATCAAGTACAGGAGAACGAAATGTATACATTTCCTAATACATAATACTAATCCTCACTATATTTAAACCTTGTACTGTACTACTAACAGTAACCCAGAGCGACGGTTTGAAGTTAAACTACAGCAGTAACATGTAAGAAAATGATTTATGAATATAAATCCTATATAAACATAATACATTGCAATTACTACGAAGCTAAATGCACAATTTATTCATAAAATACTGGAAATAATGTAATAACAAAAATATCAATATTAAACTTTGTCTTACACAAACTCAACAGAAATTTTGTCAGATCTAGCAGGAAATGAGTATAAATTTTACATAAATTAAAATATGAATTAAAATTATATAGAATCACAATATAAGCCATTATAATGTATAAACAGAAAAAAAACTGAAAGATTAGCAACGCCTACAACAAAATGAACGAAAGATCAGAAATGTAAAACCAAAGTAAGTTTCCGTTCATCACAGCACACAAACTACATTTTCTAAAACATACCGACTGGCGATATTATTTGAAAATATCAGATATTTGAAAAAAAAATTGCAAATTAAAATTTAATTTTGAAAAATTTTCACCTTTAAACGAAATTACCAAAAGAGAA
This sequence comes from Thermobia domestica, assembly GCF_964235325.1. Classification (NCBI taxonomy): domain Eukaryota; kingdom Metazoa; phylum Arthropoda; class Insecta; order Zygentoma; family Lepismatidae; genus Thermobia; species Thermobia domestica. The sequence continues at coordinate 8,256,510 of NC_137457.1, read as the reverse complement.
TAAAGTACGTAAAACTTGTTGTTTTTCTTTCATCTCAGATATAATATGGACCCCGTTTGGTCTAATGCGCGGTGGCTCAGTGGTAGAGCGTTCACCTCTGGTGCTTGGGGTCCCGGGTTCGATCCCAGCCTCCGCCAAGTGAACTTTGTGGTGGACAAACACCGTGCTCGTGGGTTTTCTCGGAGTTCTCCCGTTTCCTCCCACTTTCTTCATTCCACCATTTCACTCATCTCTCATAATCACCGTCTCCTTTAGCCTAACCGGCATAATCGTGGGACGTAAAACTTAAAGATTTCATTTCATTTTCCCTTTTCTTTCCTTCTATATAAAATATCCAAAACGCTGAAATGCGTATTGAATTATTTGAGTGAGAAGCCCATACACCAACATGTTTCTAACCTTCAAAGTTTCTTAGATATTAATATAATAATTGCATTCCTCGCCCCCTTTTCTTTTCACCTCTTTTTCCCCATTTTACTAAAGTATCAAAAAACGTTGAAACGCGTGTCAAATTATTTAAAATGATAAATCCAACTAACAAATTTCAAGCCTCCATCTTTATGGGATTTAGAGAGATGACCACCCCTTCCTTTCTTCGAATTCTAAGAAATCCTTCCTTAGTTATACCCTACGTCAAAAACTCTTATCTACTCTCCGAATTCCAAGTTTCTAGCTTGAGCCGTTTGGCCTGTGCGATCAGTTATTCACTCAGGACTTCATTTTTTATATAACAACTTGTGGCTTGTGTTATTTTCAAGAACAGATGAAATGGCATTAAAAATCACAATGAATCCCTGGTCCCTTCCTAATGTTTCTGTGTTGAACCCCAAAAGTCACGGCTCTCTCTGTTGATGTAGTAGCTAGCGAACATATCTTTGATACATGAAGTTCTATAGTTTGATTCCCGGTGAGTGAGCATCGACCGCACTACAGTAGTTCAGATCTAACTTTAAACTCTAGTTCTCGTTCTGTAAAGCATCGCATTTGACATTGGACGTAACCAATCGAAAAGTCTCAGATTCAGAGAGCTTTTCGGTAAGGAGTGCTGAAGATTCTATATTTATTTTTATTCAAAGTAAAAGTATTTGAAGTTTCGGGACCCGATTTCCATTTCCATATCCTTTCTCTAGGACACAATTTTAAAATATACCTTTTCAGGTTAAAGAGTGAACCGTCTTACTCTCCTTCCTACAGCTGTTCGTCCAATGAATGAATCATATTCTTGCTCCTTTGGGGCTTTTATGGTGATCGCCTCAAGGAACTAGGGACAGAAGTATTAACACTTCAAATGTGTCTGCATTAAGTACCACACATTTTGATTAGACTCTGCTAGGCTTGTCACACAGATTGAATCGGTCGAGAAAAGACCATATTTGTATTTTCCAACGATAAATACTAGAAGATAAAACCAGTCCTTTTGGGGGGGGGTCGCCCGTACCCCTTGGATCCGCCAGTGGTTGTAATCCTGAAATAGCTCTGATTGAGCATAAAGCTGAACAAAAATGGAGATTCAGAAATGTTTCGAGATTAGCATTTGTTTTCTGAACTCTAACGGCCGTGTGCAGCAACCAAGTTCAGCTGTTGGACGAGGATCTTAGCCAAGTTCAGTGAAAAAGTCTGTTGCACCAACAACGTTCAAGGATAAGTCTCGGTCAAATGGTGGATGAACTTGTTTTTAGCTTGAACGGCCGAATTTGGGGGTTTAAACTTCGTTGATCCAAGTCAGTCTGTTTACATTCAATAATGACTTTCTGTTTTTCTACTAATGAAATTACAATTCTCGTAATCGGAGAAATTTTCTGCTCATGGTTTCATTATTTTTTCCTAGATACAATGTATATCAATAAAATGAAATAAATAATCTGAAGTTTTAGGAATACAGTTCTTTTGTAATTTTCAAGTGAAGTCTGTTAACTAGCAAAAAGAAATAAGGAGGTTATGTAGCTAAAAACGTAGGAGGCTGTAGCTTTACAATAGAGAACCCACTAAAAATAAACTACTGTGAGTTTTCTTTTTTTTTTTTTTTTTTGTTGTTGTTGACAAAATCAGCTCACCATTTTCGACAATACATTTTCTAAACAATTTTTCAGTAAAGGTTAATGTTAGGAGGGCATACAAATTTTGCCTATAAATACAGTATTTTCTGCCAAAATTACATGCAAACAGCGCAAAACTTATCCAGTTATTCCTCATAAAACTCATTATCCAGTTATTCCTAGAGTGTTATCAACCAATTGCGTACAATTGTATAAGACACATAGAAACTTAGCTACTACAGTGAAAGCCACTTGTCTCAAAACCACGCACCAAACTTCACAAGCTACTCATTACAAGCTATTTTTGAGGGATACGGACAAAATCTCGCGGCCGAAACCCCGCCGCCCAAAATCTCACCGACCAAAACCTCGCGGGACAAAATCTCCCCAGTCCAAAACCTCGCGTGGCCAAAACCTCGCCGCCTAAAACCTCGCGTGGCCAAAACCTCGCCGCCCAAAACCTCGTGGGACAAAATCTCGCCAGGCCAAAACCTCGCCGCACAAAACATCACGTGGCCAAAACCTCGCCGCGAATGAAACTTTTCTTTAAAATTTAGTCAATGAATTTCTTAATATTCAATTCCACATTACAAATAATAATAATAATAATAATAATAATAATAATAATAATAATAATAATAATAATAATAATAATAATAATAATAAGATGATACAAAACATAGTGTGAATGGGCTTTCACGGGTTATTCCCGTTTCCTCCCACTTTCTTTATTCGATCATTTCCTTCATCCTGGTCATCTACGTCTCCTTTAACCCACAGGACATAATCAAGGGACTTAAAAACTCATATACTCTTTCATACTTTCATAAATATTATTAGATTTTTGTTAAAATTTTAAGTTTTTGGATGTTCCAAAGTTCACGAAACTAACCCCGTTAGTTGTCATTACTTTCCTTATGCAGATTTCTTTCCCTATAACCAGTTTAAAAATATCCTGTCGCCCTACCTTCACATTGAAATCCTCTAATACAGAAATAGAATTTCCATATGGTATCGCGGGACTTGGTCAAATTCCTGTGATACTTCTTCTGAAACAGTGTCTTTTATACCATCATCCTTATCATCTGTTGAAACATTTACATTTCGGTCAGGCGATATTTTGGGTATGGCGATATTTTGGGGTGCGAGGTTTTGGCCCGCGAGGTTTTGGCCAGGCGAGATTTTGGCCCCGCGAGATTTTGGCCCGCGACGTTTTGGCTAAGCGGGGTTTTGGTCAGGCGAGATTTTGGGCTGCGAGGTTTTCGGAGGCGAGGTTTTGGTCCGCGAGGTTGTCACCGCGAGGTTCTGCCCGGGAGGTTTTGTACCCAATCCATTTTTGAACCTCTTACGGTTTACGCCAAACTGAAACTGCTGGGCTATATTCGAGGGGCGCACGTAGTGAACTGACAAATTTGCGATGGTATGTATACGTGTAAGCAAATTAAGGGTTCTCTTCAGCACACAGTTGTACCAAATAGAAAATTTATAGGTAAAGACGACGTGAAATATTTTTCATGAAGGAATGAAAGTGTGAATATAAGTTATTACGGTACCATTTATCACAGCACATTGATGTTAATTATTAGTGATAAAGAAATTATTGTATGTGTAAGTGTGCTCTTCCACTGTCCTCGTTTATGTGTATACCCAGTCGCTGACGCGTCTGCTCCTTATGGACGCAACCGCTCGGGCCTCCCTACTGCGCTCCTACTCTAACTCGGTTAGATAACAATCGTTCTTTTTAGTGGCCACCTAGCATAACTTGGTTTGTGTCTTATACACAGTAGCTTTTATGCTATACGCCCACACTTTATTTATACGTTACTGAGCCATCCTAGTCAATTCCCAAGTAGTAATGGAGCTTTTCATTTAGTACATGTTCTCCTTTTAAAAAAGCTCTAATCTAACATGAAAATGTAAAAAAGCGTCAAAATTTGGTAGAACCGTCTGCTCGAGTAATCAACAAATTAGTACAAAAAGTACGTACCAATCTGCAGTAGGTGATCACTACAAGCAAGTTTTGTATTATAATTGCATAATTATGAACCATATATTTTTACGCTGTTTTAAATCACAGATTACTAACATGTGTAGCGATTTTTTTTTTTTTTTTTTTTGAGAAATTGCACCGCAAACCACGAGGTTGATATTTTCCACACTTGTCATTCCTTACGCACACACCACCATCGCTAATGTGCCTGCTTTCGCGGACAAAATCACGAGCGATCCCTCAAATTGTGCCCTGGTTCGAATCGGAATAGATACAAACTTAGGTTGTTTTGGACATAGGGCAGATTCGTGCGTGGATTTTGTACTTAAAGTCTTTATAACATATAAGTTTGCAAGCATACTATAAATGTGTGCGTAGCTTGTGGACAGGTGAGAAACTAAAAATGCAGAAGTCGTTAAATCGTAAATGGAAAGAATAAATGGTAGCGCTCCTCAACTTTACCTACACTAACTAGGAATTGTAGCCAAACGCCAACAAGGAAAAGGATGTAAAAGACATTAGAATAACGTTTTCACGATGAAATATAAATTACTGTTGAATTAATTTTCCCCATCAGTGGATTCCAGAAGTTTTTTTATATTTTTTTTTTATTTTCTAGTGGTGTCGAATTTTAATATACTGGGCATGAAATGTACTAGGAATTCACATTGAGGATGATAGGATATATTATGGTCACGAGGGAATTTCATGGTTCTCGCGGAGAAGTTCCCCCCGGCCAATTCAAGAAATCACTACTGGTCCATATAGATCCACGTTATATTTGTCCTTTGTTATAAGTTTAGTGTAATCTCTATGGTGCAGTTTTACTACAGGGGCTACGTATCCACAGATTGTAAAATATATGGAAAAAATTGCAGACGTCTTTAATTTGTTCATCTTATGTCGGGAACAACGTGCAGTTTTACTATACGTATCCATAGTATAAGTAGTAGTAGGAACGAGTCCAAAGCCCCGCAGGGGTTGGATGGGTTCTGTTCTCGACGTAAAATGGCAAAATTAAAGACTTGCCCATATTTCTCTATACATTTAGCAATATGTGTATCCGTATAGTAAAACTGCACCGACAACAGAACCCAACAAATCCCTGTGGGACCTCTAACCCTCTCCTACTACTACTTATACTATGGATTCGTATAGTAAAACTACACGCTACAATCTAATCTAAAATCTACTACCAATATTGCAACACCAAGTATTACTCGCTTATTTTATTACAGGTATAATTTATTAGTCCATTCTTTGATGATATATTCAGTCGAGATGCACACAATCTTGAGAGTCGAGAACCCCGGCACGCGGTATTCTTTCTTCATTTGTTAAACGAAGGTTAGAGACAAAAGATGACAACCAATCAGAGTCGATTTTACAAATTGACCGAAGTTTACTTAAACGAGGTTTACTGAACTTCGACTTTCAATGGTGCAATGAGATTCCGGGAACCACGTTTAAACTTGAAAGTTTAATGTTCAACGCGTTTAAGTGAACGTTCGTTTAAACTTCGTTTGTGCACACGGCTGTAAGAAAGACAATGAGTGAAAAAGACAGTTTAACCCTTCGAGTACCAAGACGGTCAATTTGACCCAGTTGATCTTTTATAAGGAAATGCAATAATTTCAAAGAGCCGTAGTGGACTAACATTTTAGGTATTGCTCCATTAGCAACCATTTGTTACTTTTGGAAATCAATTCAGTAGATTTCATATATAAGATAAACACAAAATGTCCAGAGATATGGCAGAAAATGTAGTTGGGTCAATTTGAACCAGCCTTGGTACTTCGCGGCAGGGCACACAAAAGTAAGATCTATTATTATTATTATTATTATTATTATTATTATTATTATTATTATTAGTAGTAGTAGTAGTAGTAGTAGTAGTAGTAGTAGTAGTAGTAGTAGTAGTAGTAGTAATAGTAGTAGGAGGAGGAGGAGAAGGAGGAGGAGGAGGAGTATGGCGATTGAAACGGTATGGTTTCCTTTTACCTGCATAATCCTTTTCCCGTTATACCGACCATTTATTTATTTATTTATTTATTTCTTATTTAAAATGGCGGAGTTAAGGCATGACCTTTTCTTCCACTCAACCATTTACACTTTTCTTTTACAGTCGGAACCCTTTTTTTATGACGAGAATAAAAATGATACACAGTTAGGCATGGTAAAGAGTTACCGACATACAGAACAATACAGAAAATAAAACATGAAAAATAAAAATGAAACTTACATGAAAAATGAAAATGAAACTTATTACATATAAAATAAACACAAAAACAAACAAGAGACAATGCTAAAGACATGTCAAACTATACAAGGAGAAACAAAGATATCAATCTTGATTATATATAACATAAAATACATTCCTATGATTCACTAACTATAGATGAAATGATGCACCTACTGAAGTGATTGTGTATAATGTATATGTTCAAATAATGTATCAGAAGGGAATAGAAGAGAAAACAAGAAGAAATAGAAAGAGAGAGAGAGAAAAAAACGAACGACTGCATGGTAACGCCAGGAATAGTTTCGTGTGTAACAACTTTTTTTCTTTCTTTTCTTTTTTCTTTCTTTCTTTCTTTTTTTTAACTTACTAAAGACCTTCATTAGAAAGATATTCTTTAAGCCGACCTTTAAAAGTCAACACTGAACCAGAGTTTCTGATGCTTTCAGGGGTGTCATTCCAAGCTTTGGTGGCAAATAGTGTGAAAGATTTGGAAAAGAAATTAGATTTGTGCGTTTGAACGGTGAGTGTTGTATTTCCTTTAGACCGGGTATTTAGTGGGTGAGTATCGCTGAGAAATTTAAATTTAGAGGATAGATAAGTAGGTTTTTTACAATTAATTATTTTATATAAAAGTGTTAGAGAATGAATGCGGCGGCGGGTGCTTAGATTGCACCATCCTAGTTGCTGATAACAATGGGAGATGTGGTCGAAGCGCTTTTTATTAAATATGAATCGAACGCAGGCATTCTGAATGCGCTGTAAACGTTTTGCCAGATCTTCGGTAAAATCAACATATGCTGCATCACAATAATCTAAATGAGAGATTACCAATGACTGAACCAGGGACGCTTTAATGGATTCCGGAAGAAGGTTTTTTAAACGCTGAAGAGAATGGAGGGAGCCGTAAGCTTTCTTGCATACTCTATTAATATGGTCTGTCCAATTTAGGAATTTATCGATCTGGAGTCCTAGGCTATTGACGCTATCGCTTACAGGAATGGCTACGTTGTTTACAAGAACATTCGGTAGGCTTGTAATATTGATTGTGGAGAGTAGTTTACGAGAACCAAGCATGATATATTTTGATTTGGTTGGGTTTACTTGCAGTCCATTGTTACGTGCCCATGTGCAGATACTTTCAATGTCACTGTTTAAGTGATCAATCGCGGTGGTTAAATTTAGGGGATTAGTAGTTAAATAGCATTGTATATCATCTGCATATAACTGATATTTACAATGGGTGATGTGCTCAGGTAAATCGTTGATGTATAAGGAAAACAGAAGAGGTTCTAGGACGCTGTCCTGCGGGACTCCACATGGAACAAGTTTCGTATTGGAACATATGTTAGTAGTGACCACTTTTGGTTTTCTATTTGATAAATAGGAGCTAAACCAAGATAAAGTTGACTGGGAGAAGTTGTAGAAGGAAGACAATTTGGCAATCAGTATGTCATGTTCTATAGTTTGGAAAGCTTTAGAAAAATCTAGTAGGGATAACAGTGTAACTTCGCGTTCATCCATAGTGGCACGAATATCATCAGTGATATTTACTAGAGCAGTGCAAGTGCTGTGCTGAGATCTGAAACCTGACTGAAACGGGTTTAAGATGTTATTTTTTTCGAGGAACTTAGTTAATTGGTCATGTATTATATGCTCTAATGCTTTGGAGAGTGCAGGGAGTATACTAATAGGGCGAAGATCTTCTGTTTTTGTTGGATTTTTAGTTTTAGGCAATGGGCGAACGTGAGAGAGTTTCCAAATTGATGGAAATTCTCCGATTGTGATGGAACTATTAAAAATATGCACAATGACATCTACAATGAGTGGTAATATTTTTTTAATAAGAATGATTGGCAAGTCGTCAGCTCCTGAAGCGGGTGATTTGATTTTGTTTATTGCTTTTATAACTTCCGGAGCACTGACGAGGTGAAGGTTAAATATATTTTTTACAGCGCTCGTTTTTTAATATTCTTCAAAGTATTGATCTTATCTGGCGTGATATTTGGTGTATTGCATAGCTGTTCATTTATGGTGTCTATGTGAAGTTCTGGAAGTTTATCGATTTTGGCTTTGACACCAATGCCAAGGAACTTCAATTTATGCCATAGCTCTCGTGGTTGAGTCGTATGACTCAGGAGACTTCTAGCAAATTCGATTTTCGCCTTACGAACTTCTTGATTACAACGGTTTCGTAATTTTCTAAATTCTTCGTGCATTAATGAGATGTTTGATTTTTGTTTTAAAGCCGCCCTGTAACGTCTGTGGGCAGAGTCTCGAAGTGCCATGAGCGCGAGTATATCATCGTTAATCCAAGGATTGGGGGTCTACACACTCTTTTCCTTTTCAAAGGGGCACGCTTATTATATAATTGCTGCACAAAACTATTAAAAAGTCTTACCTTTTGATCCAGAGTGGGAGCACAGTAAACTAAGTACCACGGCACGAGATTTGTGTCTTCGTATAACGCGTTGTCATTTATTTGTTTTAGGTTCCTTTTATATACTACTCGCGGAACATATTTTGGACATTTTATGTTATAAGTTAAATAAAGAAGGTCATGTCGGCTTATACCTGGCACGGATACTTGGCCTACATTTGTTACTTTACAAGTATCAGAGACTATTATGTGGTCAATTAACGATTCGTTCGTCTCAGTTCTATTAGTAGGCTGTAACGTACAAAAAGAAAGATTTAGATAATTAATATAGCTTTTATATCGCAGCACCTCGGATTTAGACGTCAAAAGATCATAGTTCATGTCCCCCATAATTATGATGTTACTGTACTGGGGGATAATTTGGGAGATCGCTTCTTCAAAATTTTCGAAGTTTGTATTAGGTGGACGATAGACGGAGATCAATAGAATATGTTTATTTTGTATATTCAGATCGAGCATGAGGTATTCTGCAGAAGCGGAATATAAACTGGGGGATTGATCTAGTATTTTCACATTAACGTCTTCTCTAACATATACCAAAACGCCCCCGGAACCCTTCCCTATTCTGTCGCATCTTATAGCCCTGTAGTTGGGTATGTTTATTAATAAGTCGGGTAAGGTAGGCTTCAGCCAAGATTCAGAAACCAGCAAAGCATGCACAGAGAGAGGGCTAAGAATGGCTGTAATTTCATCGTGGTGCTTTATGGCACTTTGTGCATTTAAGTGCAGAAGCTGAAGATCATATGGGTGCTTTGCCATTTCATTTTTGAGGATTTCGCTGGTTTACTGGAGACCGGGGGTGAGGAGAGAAGGGCTGGAGAGGGAGGGAAGAGTGCGGTCATTGACACCAAGGTCGATGTCGCACAATTCCCCAAAGAATGAAGAACCCTGGCTCAGTGTTTCAAATCTATCTACTTTGTTACTCTGCATTCTTTAATTAGCGACGACAGTAAAGTACACTGTTTATGAGTTTTTCTGTTTTCTAATGAGGTCTTTGAATAAGCAGGACATTTTCTACCACGTATTAGAATTGAATCTGATCTTATATGATAAAAATTAATGACATTGAATACATTGCATTTTACATAACTTAAATGGAGAATAGCAGAAAAAATAATGGGAAAGAAAATAATTGTACTAATAATAGAAAAGAAAATAATTGTACTGGGGTGAGAGTAATAGAAAGTTTTATTTTAGCAAATGCTCTTTTATACTCTTTCCACCAGGAGAACTTTCTGTGCTACTAAAGTACACAAAGTACTCTAATTTATAGATAAACATGGTAGGATTTTAGGATGTTACGTCCTACCGGAAGGATGTTGTACGTTCTATCATTAAAGACGGAACAATCCTACTCGAGTGATAAGAAATTATAATATAATTGGAACATTTAATAATCTTCTGATGAATGACATATTAAAAAAAAAATATGCTATCCACTTTTAGACATTTTCAACCGACTGAATTGATTCAAATCAGTATGTTGTTTATGTTTCTGATAGCTCTTCAGTTTAGAGATAAGGCACTATTTGATGATATAACCAAACAATTATCGGTATACGCAGAAAATATGTTATTCGAATACAAAGTTTGGTCAGCAACTTAATATGTTTTAGTTGCTCTATGATTCTAAGTTAATACATCAGTGTGTTTAAATATTTAATCTCAGTATAAAAATTCACATGTTACATGACAGAAACACACATTTAGGTCTTCTGGGATTATCACTAGTAATAGTGGTTCAACTAGTAACCTATATTTAATTGTAGACCTTCAATTTAGTTAATTTATAATTCAATACTAGTTATGTCCCTGGTCAAGAGACCGTTACAGTGAAGACATGGCATAGTGACATAGTTACAAATGGATGAATGATTGGTATAGCATTGTCTCCGAATCGTAAAGATTAATAAATAATGTATTATGTGAAGCTCGGTTAATAGCTAACTCGACTTCTATCATATTGCGTTATCCTCAAGCAGTTTTCGAGAAATGAGGCAGTAACTAAATTGATGATTCTTTTTTATTTCAGTGAACAGACTATTTCTACTCTAAATCACTAGTTCTCTCTTCAGTATAATATTGGTTTCCACAAAGGGAAACTACAGAATTAAAAATCGTGAAAGTGTCATTTAGTACAGTTATTACATGGAGAACGACAAATAGCACGTATCAGTTGGCCGTCCTACGGAATTTCCTTTGTACTGTAGGGTGTTAAGACGTTTTAAAAAACGTAATTCATAAACAAACATTAAGCTTTCAAGTAATGCAATAGATATAATATTTGACTCAAAAGCATCAACATACCTAACAGATATAACAATTCCTTATGATTTCAATATTTGTAAACTTATATCATATATATGTTTACAGTATAAAATTTTAAATGACTAGCTTTACCTTGACTCCAACTCCCTCCTCCTCCTCCTCCTCCACCACCACCGCCTCCGTTAGAACCTCCACCAAAGCCAGAGCCACCACCCCAAGAACCACTGCTGCCAGAATCACTTCCTTATAAGGTGTGAAAACAAGGAATCCGTAACTATTTTATGAAATAAATATGATATCTATCAATAGTAATGTTTTTGTTGTCAATGGGAACTTATGTTGGACCCATATGGTAACTAACGTTTTAAGGCACTGATAAATTTTGAAACACTGATACCTATGTGTCATTATGTATGAATTATTTGTCAAGGTTTCAAATGTTACACAGTTTATTATGTAAGTTAACAGAGCTTTAAGTTAGTGAATGATAGTTAACAAATTGCGGAATAAGTAACTCTTTGTTTATATCATCGCTTAAAAAGTAATGTTCAATCAAAAATATATAGATTATTCTTCATACTCCTGGAGTGTTATAAACACTATCAAATGTGAATATTGTAAAAGGCACGATTGAAAAAAATTTTTGGAGAAAAAAATCCATGGTAGTTTCCAAAACGAATACGTGTACGTTTGATATTAAATAAATGAACTTGCTTTCCATATTTATATCATTATATGAAGAATATAAATGATCTTGAACAACAGTGAAATGAAAGCAATAAGGTAAATCCTGTAGAGACATCGGTTGGATACACAACAAAAATTTCAGAACCTTTACATAAAATAGCTATGTTTAATATATTTTTCAGAAAGACTTGTAAATGTAGTTGTGGCTTTGTAGCAAAAAATTCTGTGGTTACAACTGACCAGTGACTTTTCCTATCCTTATAGAGTTAAAGTTATCTAAGGCACTGCTGGGATGCGGTGGCTTAGTATTAGAGCGTTCACCTCTGGAGCTTGGTGTCCTTGGTTCAATCCCAGCTTGCACCAAGTGAACTTTGTGGTGAACAAACTCCGTGTGCGTGGGTTTCCTCTGGGTTCTTCCGTTTCCTTCCACTTTCTTCATTCCACCATTTCTTTATTTCTCATCATCAAAGTCTCCTTTAGCCTAGCCGCAATAATCTTGGGAAGTATAACTTGTTACGTAATCTTGCGACGTAAGATTTCATTTCATTTTCTAAGGTACTGCTTAATAGCACTTTAATACCTCGACGTGTAGAAGTTCACATCTACATGAACTATCCCAAGCTTTTAAAACAATGAACTGATCATATTGAGTTGAAAGATGTGTGGGTGTGGATTGAAATTTTAGAACCATTCTTATCATACCAAGTTTAAATTGAAAATTGTAAATATACGACATTGACTTGATCCCTAGTCTTCCATTGCAAGCGCTGCTATCGGCCGAAGGAATTCCACTAGCTTTCTCTCGCTTAGCAACAGCTGAACCCCTAGTGGCTCAAAAACATTTTGGCAGCACAATAGTACGTGCACATAAACTCGCTCTACAACTTCTCTGCAAGCAGTTTCTACTGCAATTCTATTCCCATATATAGGAAAATGACCATTTTCTGAAATAGGATTTAGTTACGATGACACAGGAAAATGCATAACAGTAAGATCATAATCTAGGTATGATTCTGTTCTTAGCCTTTTTTCTAAAAGTGTTAGAGTGCATTTCAATTCAGAAAATGAAACTATAATAATTTGTGATATTGGTGAATTATATGTAAGTTTTTAACATATTTTCGGATGAACATACACTGGATATTATTATGTGCTTCATAGGTATGTTAAGAATAATCAGAGTAAATTCACCTGCGGAAGTCAAATACAATCTAGAAGTGTTATTTAGAACATAATATCATAAAGAATTAAGATAGAAACTTAAGGAAACCATGTAAAATAAAAAGAACAAATCACATAAAGGTCCAATTAGAATGTTTTACTACTATTTTAGTACTTAGAAACGGAACACTTCTATGCTAGTGATAAGAAATAATAACATATGTGGAACAGTAAATAATCTTCTGGTGAAGGTCATATATAAGAAAAATATTCATGCTATCGACTCTATCATTTTAACTGACTGAATTAATTCAAATTAATACGTGGTTTATGTTTTTGATACATTCTCAGTTTTGATATAAAGTCATTAGTTTATGAGACAGTAATGCCAAAAATTGTCGATATACGTAGAAAATTTGTTTTCCGAGTAAGAAGCTAGCTCAGCATCTTAATATATTTTATTTGCTATATCACCCATAGTTACTATAATCACTGTGATTAAACCTTCCATCTCAGAAAATGAAAATCGCATCTTTAATGAGAGAAATTCACATTGACGTTTTTTGGGATTATCGCTAGTAATAGTAGTTCCAGTACTTATCTATTTTTAATTGTATACTGTCAATTTTGTTAGATTATAATTCTATACTACGTACGTGATCAAGAAACCATTACACTGAAAATGTGCCATATTAGGATAGTTGGCTTGGCACTATCACCGAATCGTAAAGCCTAATAAACCGTGATGTGTGAAACTCTTTTAATAGCTATCTCACCTTCCAACATATTGTAGTGGCCTAAATCCATCTGTTTGGTTATTTCAAAAAATGAAACAATAATGAAAACGAAAGAACCTTTTATTTGAGTGCATATACTATTTCTACACTATATCACTAGTTTTCTTATGAATGTAATATTGTTTTCTAATAAGAATGTTAAGGAATTAAAAGAAATATATGGTGAAGTTTGTAATTTAGCAGAGTGAACACGTGGAGAACGAGAAATAGCATGTATGAAATGTCTGTCCTATCCAATTTCATTTGTACTGAAGGGCGTTAAGACGATTTACAACACATAATTCATACATAAACATTATGCTTTCAAGAAATGCCAATTCGATACAATATTTGACTCAAAAGTTTCAACATGCTACTCAGATATAAATAATTTCCCTATAACTTTAGTACTTGCAACCATACATCATATATATTAGATAGCTTCAAAATCTAAATTAAAAGTTTTACCTTGACTCCAACTTCCTCCTCCTCCTCCTCCACCACCACCGCCACCTCCTTCTTCATCGGTAGAACCACCACCACCCCAAGAACCGCTGCTGCCATAATCACTTCCTTATAACATAAGATGCGAAAACTTATAATTAGCAAACATTTCTGAAATTGATATGATATTTTATCTTAGACTATTAATATCTAGGAGGACTTACGTTGAGTAATTGTACTATTGTATTGTAAGTGTAAACAGAAAGTAATTCATGGGACAAGTCATAACCAGAAAGTATAAATTCTCTGCTGACATTTTAATTGTATTAAATGTCAAATAAATTAGAGGTAATAACAGCACGTAAGATATTTTGTAAATAAGGGATCTTACAATGCAACAGAATAAAACCTCTGTAAACAAGCCTTTTATACAGATCGACGTAGCTTCACAGTGATGGATATATTTACATTGGTGCAGAGAACATCAAAATTGAAACCTATCTTTCACAAGTTACTTTTTCGATCATTGAACTTGTAACGAGTTCGATGCTTGTTCATTTACATTTTAATTTAAAAAAGGGATTGCTTCTCGAAACTTGGTTGACTTGTACTAATATGTATCTGTAGATGTGAATGCGTCTCAACCGTGAGAAATTAAAGCTTTTTCCTGTATTCCATTTCATCAGGCAGCCTGTGTGTGATACTCAATATGATTGTAACATCCACGGGTCATTGCACGACATTGTAGTTTTGATTACATCTGACATCTTTACTGCGCTTTTAAGTTTTATTGTTAAACGTTTATTTGAAGAGCTTCCAAAGGATAGCTACGCGTTGGCAGAACGTATTCCAAATGCTTTTAAAGAGATTCGAAAACAGGTACACGTATACGTGGCGCAATACGTTTGAAAGAAATAAATAATCATAGTAGCAGGTGCCTAGGACTGGCAAAATAATATGATTGACAGTCCGTGTTTGGAAGAGAATTGCTACCGTGCTGCCCTACTAGAACTCCGATTACAGACATTTATGGTATTACATTTGTCGTATGGGAGCGCGTTGGCTCAGTGGTATAGCGTTCACCTCCTGTACTTGGAGTTCGTGGTTCGATCCCAACTCGCGCCATATGGGCTTTGTAGTGGACAAACACCGTGCTCGTGGGTTTTCTTGGTGTTCTCCTGTTTCCTTCCACTTTCTTCATTCCGTATTTCACTTATCTCTCATCATCACCGTCTCCTTTAGCCTAACCGGCATAACCGTAGGATGTATTTAATAAAACATAAAGATTTCATTTCATTTCCATATGTTGCACTTCTCAGCATTTCCAGTCTTGAATTCTGTTTTTCCCAGAGTTTAATGCAAATTTTACCTTTTATAATCTAAAAATTTAGATAGTTACTAAATAGTTAATTTTCATCTTTTTGAAGCACAAGGACAGTAAATTCATATATATCTGACATAATAGTGCCTTGGCTTCAAGCCGTCTCTTCGGATATTTCCGAAAATGAGCAACAACTAAAATGGAGGAGTTTCTATTTGCATTCATCGACAACTACTCTTATTCACTAGTTCTCCATCCAGCATTTATTGCAAATTGCAAAGAGAAGTTATAGAATTGAAAAAAAAATGGAAAAATTTTCAACTTAATACAACAACTACGTTGAAGTGACAAATAGCATATGTCAGTTTTTTGTCGTGTTCAAATTCATTTTTAGTGTAGGATGTAAGATCATTTTAAAAAATATTATACATTCACAAAAATAGAAGTTTCAAACAATGCGAACTGAATACCATATTTGATTTTAAATTATTAACACACCTTCGAGATATAAAAAATTATTCTTGCGCTTTATCATTTGTAAACATACAATCTATATAGTTTACAGTTTAAAATTTTAAATGAATAGCTTTACCTTGACTCCAACTTCCTCCTCCTCCTCCTCCGCCGCCTCCTCCTCCTCCTTTCACCTTAGAACTTCCACCAAAGCCAGATCCACCACCCCAAGATCCACTGCTACCAGACTCACTTCCTTATAATAGAAGGTACGAGAGCTTTGAATTAGTAACAATTTCGTGAAATAAATATGAGATATTTTCTATCAAAGTTGATATCTAAGTGAACTGTTCTTGACTAATACCATTATTATGTTGTGAATGAATAGAAGCAACTATTCATGGAATAAGTTATCCTGCTAAAGTATTAATATTTGTTTCAAGCTCTGATATGTATAATGTATTAAGTAAGTAAAGGAAAATAATACCACGTTAGTATTATGTATATGAGTCGTCCAGTTTCAAAACCGGTCTTGTCCATTTAAACAAATCCCAGAAGAAATGGAGCATGTGCATGTTTTGTACAACTAGAAAAATGAAATTAAGTATTCTTGTTTTACGACCTCCGGTATTGCCTGTTAGTCTAAAGGGGACGGTGGTGATGAGCAATGAAGGAATTGGTGAAATGAAGAAAGCGGGAGGAAACAGGAGAACCTCAAGAGAACCCACGCACACAGTTCGCTTGACGGAAGCAGGGATCGTACAAATGGGAATACTTCAGTGTTTTTATGTAAAGAGCATGAACATCCTCAAATGTTTTCCTTTTTACTAAACCCATCGATTTTACAGCTTTCCCGGTTTTGGGATTTGATATAAATGCACAAGAGCCGTTTTCGAACTGCACGTCCCATATAAGGGATACGAATTTATCAAAACCACACCTCTTTAAATACGTTTTAGATACGCGAGGAATAAATTCATATTTTAGCAGGATACAAAAAATTTTTAGTCATGGATATCCTTTACTACGTTCCAGAGAGCATCAACATTTTAAATTACCTTTTACAAGAAACTTTCTTCGGTTAATGAATTTAAAGTAGATATGATGCTTGTAATGTTACATTGTAATTTGAAGGTATCAGTGTAAGGTTGTTTCCCGCTACTTGGTTTACATGTATTAATATCTGTGTACTGAAGTGGATACCTCATTGCCGAAAAAAAAAACTTGAAATTTTTGGTTGCTTTAAATTTCATTTGGATACCCTATTTTATGCTTAATGTGATTACAACGTTTCCGGATCATTGCACGGCATGGCAGTTTTCATTGCGTCTCAGTTCTGTACTGCTCTTCGTTCGTGAGTACTGTTCAACTTCTTCGTGTGTATTGTTGATGAATATAAAAAAAATAGACATATTGAAGGGAAGGAAGAATCAAGTAAGACATTTAAGGTTTCAAGTATTGGTCTACGAAAGATAGTCTATTCATCTTAAATAATAAAAAATGTTAACACGTCCACCTTTGTTCAACCTCGCACTAGGCTACAAGATCAAATCACCTTATTGGTTTACTGCATAAAGTTAGATTAGTAAATAGGTGTCTGATGATATTATATATGCTTGACAAAACGACATTACAAAATATGAGATCTAAAATAAATGTTATTCCACTAGATGTTATTGGTAAAAGAATGATTTGTTCATTCTCCGTTGTGACTATTGATATCAACAATACAAGTCATAACGGAAAGACCATATTTTATAGTTAACAAATTGCGGAATAAGTAACTCTTTGTTTATATCATCACTTGAAAAGTAATGTTCAATCAAAAATATATAGATTATTCTTCATACTCCTGGAGTGTTATAAACACTGTCACTTGTGAATATTGTAAAAGCCACAATTGAATCATATTTTGGAGAAATAAATCCAGGATAGTTTCTAGAACGAATACGTATATGTTAGATATTAAATAAATGAACTTGTTATCCATATTTATATCATTACATGAAGAATATAAAAGATCTTGAATAACAGTGAAATGAAAGCTATGAGGTAAATCCTGAAGAGACATCGGTTGGATACACAACAATAATTTCAGAAGCTTTACATAAAATAGTTGTGTTTAATACATTTACAGAAAGATTTGTAAATGTAGTAGCGGCTTGGTAGCAAGTAATTCTGTGGTTACAACTGATCAATGACTTTTCCTATCCTTATAGAGTTAAACTGATCTAAGGCCCTGCTGGGATACGTGGCTTAGTGGTTGAGCGTTCACCTCTGGAGCGTGGGGTCCTTGGTTCAATCCCACCTTGCACCAAGTGAATTTTGTGGTGAACAAACACCGTGTGCGTGGTTTTCCTCGGGGTTCTTTCGTTTCCTTCCACTTTCTTCATTCCACCATTTTATTTATTTCTCATCATCGAAGTCTCCTTTAGCCTAGCCGCAATAATCTTGGGACGTAAAAAAACTTGTTACGTCATCTTGCGACGTAACATTTGATATCATTTTCTAAGGTACTGCTAAAAAGCACTTTAGTACCTCGATATTTTGAAGTTCACATCTACACGAACTATTCCAAGCTTTTGAGACAATGAACTGGACATATATATTGGGTTGAAAGATGTGTGGGTATGGATTAAAATTTTAGAACCATTCTTAGCACAAAAATTTTAAATGGAAAATTAGTACGTGCACATAAACTCGTTCTACAAGTTCTCTGCAAGCTGTTTCTACTGCAATACTATTCCCATGTATAGGAAAATGACCCTATTTTAAAATAGGATTTAGTTAAGATGACACAGGAAAATGCATAACAGTAAGATCATGATCGAGGTATGATTATCTTCTTACCCTTTTTTCTAAAAGTGTTAAAGTGCATTTCAATTCAGAAAATGAAAGTATAATGATTTGTAATATTGGTGGAATTACATGTAATTTTTTTAAACATATTTTCGGATGAACATACACTGGTTATTATTATGTGCTTCATATGTATGTGAAGACTAATCAGATTAACCTCACCTGCGGAAGTCAAATACAATCTAGAAGTGTTATTTAGAACATAATGTCACAAATAATTAAGATAGAAACTTAAGGAAGCCATGTAAAATAAAAAGAACAATTCACGTAAAGGTCCAATTAGAATGTTTTACTACTATTGTAGTACTTAGAAACGGAACACTTCTACTCTAGTAATAAGAAATAATAACATAAGTGGAACATTAAATAGTTTTCTGGTGAACGTCATATATAAGAAAAATATTCATGCTATCGATTCTATCATTTTAACTGACTGAATTAATTAAAATCAATGTGTGGTTTATGTTTTTGATAGATTCTCAGTTTTGATATAAAGCCATTAATTTATGAGACAGTAACCCCCAAAATTGTCGATATACGTAGAAAATATGTTTTTTTTTCGAATAAGAAGCTAGCTCAGCATCTTAATATATTTTACTTGCTATATCACCTTTAGTTACTATAATCACTGTGATTAAATCTTCCATCTCAGAAAATGAAAATCACTTGTTTAATGAGAGTAACTCACATTGACGTTTTTTGGGATTATCGCTAGTAATAGTAGTTCCAGCATTTATCTATATTTAATTTATCCTGTTAATTTTGTTAGATTATAATTCTATACTATGTACGTGGTCAAGAGACCATTAAACTGAAAATGTGCTATAGTGGGATAGTTGGAATCGTAAAGCCCCCGAATCGTAAAGCCCCGAATCGTAAAGCCACTATCCCCGAATCGTAAAGCCTAATAAACTGTATTGTGTGAAGCTCATTTATTAGCTATCTCAACTTCCAACATATTGTGATGGCCTGAATCCATCTTTTTGGTTATTTCGAAAAATGAAACATTAACGAAAACGAAGAAACTTTTTATTCGAGTGCATATACTATTTCTACACTATATTTCTAGTTTTCTTATGAATGTAATATTGTTTTCTACTAAGAATGTTCAGGAATTAAAAGAAATAATTCGTGAAGTTTGTTATTTAGCAGAGTGAATACGTAGAGAACGACAAATAACATTTATGAGTTGTCTATCCTATCCAATTTCATTTGTACTGAAGGGCGTTAAGTTGTTTTAGAAAACATAATTCATACATAAACATAATGCTCTGAAGAAATGCCAATTGGATACAATATTTGACTCAAAAGTCTCAACAGGCTACTCAAATATAAATAATTTCCCTATGACTTTAGTACTTGTAAACATACATCATATATATTAATACTTTCAAATTCTAAATTAAAAGTTTTACCTTGACTCCAACTTCCTCCTCCTCCTCCTCCACCACCACCGTCACCTCCTTCTTCATCGGTAGAACCACCACCACCGAAGCCAGAGCCACTACCCCAAGAACCACTGCTGCCAGAATCACTTCCTTATAACATAAGATGTGAAAACTTATAATTAGCAAACATTTCTGAAATAGATGTGAGATTTTATCTTAGACTATTAATATCTCTGAGGACTTACGTTGAGTAATAGTACTATTATATTGTAAGTGTAAACAGACAGTTATTCGTGGGACAAGTCTTAACCAGAGAGTATAAATTCTTGTTGACATTCTAATTGTATTAGATGTCGAGTAAATTAGGAGTAATAACAGCACGTCAGATATTTTGTAAATAAGGGATCTTACAATGCAACATAATAAAACCTCTGTAAACAATCCTTTTATAAAGATCGATATATTTACATGGTGGTGATGGATGTATTTACATGGTTGCAGAAAACATCAAAATTGAAACCTATTTTTCACAAGTAACTTTTTTCGATCGTTGAACTTGCAACGAGTACGATCCTTGTTCATTTACATTTTAATTTGAAAAAGGGATTGTTTCTTGAACCTTGGTTGACGTGTACTAATATGTATCTGCAGATGTGAATGCGTCTTTACCGGGATAAATTGAAGCTTTTTGCTGTATTCCATTTCATCAGGCAGCCTGAGTGTGATACTCAATGTGATTCTAACATCTACGGGTCATTGCACGACATTGCAGTTTTTATTACATCTGACATTTTTACTGCGCTTTTAAGTTTTATTGTTAAACGTTTATTTGAAAATTTTCCAAAGGATAACTACGCGTTGGCAGAACGTTTTCCAAGTGCTTTTTAAGAGATTCAAAAACAGATACCCATATTCGAGGCCTCTTTTTGACGGCAATACACTTCAAAGAAATAAGTAATCGAAGTAGCAAGTGCCTTGGACTGGCAGAATAATGTGATTGAGAGTCCGTGTTTGGAACAGAATTGCCACCGTGCTGTCCTACTAGAACTGCGATTACAGACATTCATGGTATTACATTTGTCGTATGGGAGCGCGGTGGCTCAGTTGTATAGCGTTCACCTCCGGTACTTGGGGTTCGTGATTCGATCCCAACTCGCGCCGTGTAGGCTTTGTGGTTAACAAACACCGTGCTCGTGGGTTTTCTTGGTGTTCTCCCGTTTCCTTCCACTTTCTTCATTCCATATTTCACTCATCTCTCATCATCACCGTCTCCTTTAGCCTAACCGGCATAACCGTAGGATGTAAAACATAAAGATTTCATTTCATTTCCATGTGTTGCACTTCTCAGCATTTCCAGTCTTGAATTATGTTTTTCCCAGAGTTTAATGCAAATTTTACCTTTTATAATCTAAAAATTTAGATAGTTACTAAATAGTTAATTTTCATCTTTTTGAAGCACAAGGACAGTAAATTCATATATATCTGACATAATAGTGCCTTGGCTTCAAGCCGTCTCTTCGGATATTTCCGAAAATGAGCAACAACTAAAATGGAGGAGTTTCTATTTGCATTCATCGACAACTACTCTTATTCACTAGTTCTCCATCCAGCATTTATTGCAAATTGCAAAGAGAAGTTATAGAATTGAAAAAAAAATGGAAAAATTTTCAACTTAATACAACAACTACGTTGAAGTGACAAATAGCATATGTCAGTTTTTTGTCGTGTTCAAATTCATTTTTAGTGTAGGATGTAAGATCATTTTAAAAAATATTATACATTCACAAAAATAGAAGTTTCAAACAATGCGAACTGAATACCATATTTGATTTTAAATTATTAACACACCTTCGAGATATAAAAAATTATTCTTGCGCTTTATCATTTGTAAACATACAATCTATATAGTTTACAGTTTAAAATTTTAAATGAATAGCTTTACCTTGACTCCAACTTCCTCCTCCTTCTCCTCCGCCGCCTCCTCCTCCTCCTTTCACCTTAGAACTTCCACCAAAGCCAGATCCATCACCCCAAGAACCACTGCTACCAGACTCACTTCCTTATAATAGAAGTTACGAGAGCTTTGAATTAGTAACAATTTCGTGAAATAAATATGAGATATTTTCTATCAACGTTGATACCTAAGTGACTGTTCTTGACTAATACCATTATTATGTTGTGAATGAATAGAAGCAACTATTCATGGAATAAGTTATCCTGCTAAAGCATTAATATTTGTTTCAAGTTCTTATATGTATTACGTATTAAGTAAGCAAAGGGAAATAGTAGCACGTACATATTATATATGTGAGTCGTCTTGTTTCAAAACTGGTCTTGTCCATTTAAACAAATCCCAGAAGAAACGGAGCATGTGCATGTTTTGTACAGCTAGAAAAATGAAATGAAATATTCGAGTTTTACGTCCTGCGGTATTGTCTGCTAGGCTAAAGGAGACGGTGGTGATGAGAAATGAAGGAAATGGTGAAATGAAGAAAGTGGGGGAAAACAGGAGAACTTCAAGAGAACCCACACACACAGTTCGCTTGATGGAGTCAGGGATGGGAAAAATGGGAATATTTCAGTTTTCCTTTTGTAAAGAGCATGAACATCCTCAAATATTTCCCTTTCTACAAAACCCATCGATTCTACAGCTTTCCCAGTTTTGGGATTAGATATAATGGACAAGAGCCGTTTTCGAAGTGCACGACCCATATAAGGGATACTAGAATTTATCAGAACCAGATCTCTTTTAATACGTTTTAGATACACAATTAATAAATTCATATTTTAGCAGGGTACACGAAATTTTTAGTCATGGTTATCTTTTACTACGTTCCAGAGAACATCCAAATTTTGGATTACCTTTTAGAAGAAACTTTCTCGGTCACTGAATTTAAAGTAGATACGACGCTTGTAATGTTACACTGTAATTTGAGTAAAAGCTTGTTTCCCGCTACTTGGTTTACATGTATTAATATCTGTGTACTGAAGTGGATACCTCATTGCCGAAAAACAAACTTGAATTGCTTTAAATTTCATTTGGATACCCTATTTTATGTTCAATGTGATTACAACGTTTCCGGATCATTTCACGACATGGCAGTTTTCATTGCGTCTCACTTCTCTACTGCTCTCCGTTTCGTGTGTATTGTTCAACTTTTTCGTGTGTATTGTTCAAGAATATAAAAAGAAACAGTTGAGACATATTGAGGGGAAGGAAGAATCAAGTAAGACATTTAAGGTTTCAAGTATTGGTCTATGAAAGATAGTCTATTCATCGTAAATAAGAAAAAATATTAAGACGTCCAGCTTTGTTCAACCCCGCACTAGGATACAAGATCAAGTCACCTTATTCATTTAGTGCATAAAGTTGGAATAGTAAATAGCTGTCTGATGATATTATATATGCTTGACCAAACGACAGTACAAAATATCAGATCTAAATTAAATGTTATTCCATTAGATGTTATTAGTAAAAGAAAGATTTGTTCACTCTCAGTTGTGACTATTGATATCAACAATTCAAGTCATAATGGTGTTGCGTGTGATAGTTTATCACACTTTATTTTTGGTTATAAAAAAAAGAAAAAAGAAAGAGAAATCATGTTATCCTAGAGGTTATGTTAAACTTCCGAACACTGCATATACAGCGCCTCTAGAGGAAAACTTTGGTATTACTGAGTTTCGAATGAGCTGCTGGTAATCTGAGCGGCCATTCGGAACGAAATATAGAACTGGGCACATCGAATATATACTGGTCCTATTTCTTATATTAAAATTTAATCGGAATACGGTTATTATTAAAAAGTTCAAGTGAACGAAATCCTGAATTGGTTTATAGTGTTAATATTCTCAAGAAATTATTCAAGTGTTATATAATATTATCATTTACGTTAAAAATTATAATTGGTGTCTAATTGTGTGAATATTTGCTAGAATTTAGAGGCAATATTGGGAAATAGTTCTCAGGGCTAGTATTTGACGGGCATGATTGTGTCATTTGTCTAATGCTGAGTGATAAACTTTTTCATAAAAATACTAGTAATTTATTAATATTATATTACATAGTAATATATATTTAAATTGTTATTAATTCTATATGAATTAAGGAGGAATACTAGAAGAAATTAATTTTCAACGATATAATATATTGTTTAAAAATTAGTAATGTCAGATAATGTACCTTTTTGGACCTATTTGAACACGTGTTGTGTAGAACAAAAGGAGAATCAATTCGAAGCTATTTCCAATTAGTTAATATTCATCAATTGTAATTGTATTAAATCTGTATTTTCGATACTTTTTTGTTGGTTCATATTTGTTTTTCTAAATAAAATAGAAAAGATAACTTACTGGTTTTTCGATTCAAAAGAAGCTGCTATTTAATAACCTATTAAAATCAATATGACTAGGGTACTTTGTAAGAGCATTCTCAATATATATGAATTTTGTGCTTAATTTTTGCTCCAAAATCTTTAGTTCTAGAACTGTGTTAATATATCAGTATTATTTCATTGGAAAGATAATATATGTCCAACAACTCTAACTCCTTAAATTCTTCAAATAGTTGTCCTGGATCTTAAATCCAGCGGCCTAGAACGACGCCCAACAAGGCACGTTACAATGGAAAAAACTTATTTCAATCAAATTTAATCAAATTTCATTTCAATCAAAAATATATAGATTATTCTTCATACTCCTGGAGTGTCATAAACACTGTCACCTGTGAATATTGTAAAAGGCACAATTGAATCAAATTTTGGAGAAATAAATCCACGATAGTTTCTAAAACGAATACGTGTACGTTTGATATTAAATAAATGAACTTGCTATCCATATTTATATCATTATATGAAGAATATAAATGATCTTGAACAACAGTGAAATGAAAGCAATAAGGTAAATCCTGTAGAGACATCGGTTGGATACACAACAAAAATTTCAGAACCTTCACATAAAATAGTTATGTTTAATATATTTACAGAAAGATTTGTAAATGTAGGATTGGCTTTGTAGCAAATAATTCTGTTGTTACAACTGATCAATGACTTGTCCTATCCTTATAGAGTTAAAGTGATCTCAGGCCCTGGTGGGATGCGGTGGCTTAGTATTAGAGCGTTCACCTCTGGAGCTTGGGGTCCTTGGTTGAATCCCAGCTTGCATCAAGTGAACTTTTTGGTGGACAAACACCGTGTGCGTGGGCTTCCTCGGGGTTGTTCCGTTTCCTTCCACTTTCTTCATTCCACCATTTTATTTATTTCTCATCATCGAAGTCTCCTTTAGCCTAGCCGCAATAATCTTGGGACGTAAAACTTGTTACGTCATCTTGCGACGTAACATTTCATATCATTTTCTAAGGTACTGCTTAAGAGCACTTTAATACTTCGACGTTTTGAAGTTCACATCTACATGAACTATTCCAAGCTTTCGAGACAACGACCTGAACATATTTAGTTGAAAGATGTGTGGGTATGGATTGAAATTTTAGAACCATTCTTAACACACCAAATTTAAATGGAAAAGTAGTACGTGCACATAAACTCGCTCTACAAGTTCTCTGCAAGCTGTTTCTACTGGAATTCTAGTCCCATGAATAGGAACATGAACATATTCTGAAATAGGATTTAGTTAAGATGACACGGGAAAATGCATAACAATAAGATCATAATCTTCTTGTGATTCTGTTCTTAGCCACTTTCTAAAAGTATTAAAGTGCATTTCAATTTAGAATATGAAACTATAATAATTTGTAATATTGGTGGAATTATATGTAAATTTTTAACATATTTTCGGATGAACATACACTGGTTATTATTATGTGCTTCATAGGTATGTGAGGAATAATCAGAGTAACCTCACCTGCGTAAGTCAAATGCAATCTAGAAGTTTTATTTAAAACATAATGTCACAAATAATTAAGATAGAAACTTAAGGAAGCCATGTAAAATAAAAAGAACAATTCACGTAAAGGTCCAATTAGAATGTTTTACTACTATTGTAGTACTTAGAAACGGAACACTTCTACTCTAGTAATAAGAAATAATAACATAAGTGGAACATTAAATAGTTTTCTGGTGAACGTCATATATAAGAAAAATATTCATGCTATCGATTCTATCATTTTAACTGACTGAATTAATTCAAATCAATGTGTGCTTTATGTTTTTGATAGATTCTCAGTTTTGATATAAAGCCATTAGTTTATAATACAGTAAAACCAAAATTGTCGATATACGTAGAAAATATGTTTTTCGAGTAAGAAGCTCGCTCAGCATCTTAATATATTTTACTTCCTATATCGTCCTTAGTTACTATAATCACTGTGTTTAAACCTTCCATCTCAGAAAATGAAAATCACAACTTTAATGAGAGAAACTCACATTGACGTTTTTTGGGATTATCACTACTAATAGTAGTTCCAGTATTTATCTATATTTAATTGTATACTGTCAATTTTGTTAGATTATAATTATATACTATGTACGTAGTCAAGAGACAATTACACTGAAAATGTGCCATAGTGGGATAGTTGGCACAGCACTATACCCGAAACGTAAAGCCTAATAAACTGTGATCTGTGAAACTCGATTAGTAGCTATCTCACTTCCAACATATTGTGATGGCCTAAATCCATGTTTGGTTATTTCGAAAAATGAAAAAATAACGAAAAGGAAGAAACTTTTTATTCGAGTGCAAAGACTATTTCTACACTATATCACTAGTTTTCTTATGAATGTAATATTGTTTTCTACTAAGAACGTTAAAGAAATAAAAGAAATATTTGGTAAAGTTTGTAATTTAGCAGAATGAACACGTGGAGAACGACAAAAGCATGTATGAGTATACTGTCCTATCCAATTTCATTTGCACTGAAGGACGTTAAGACGTTTTAGAAAACATAATTCATACATAAACATAATGCTTTGATGAAATGTCAATTGGATACAATATTTGACTCAAAAGTTTCAACATGCTACTCAGATATAAATAATTTCCCTATGACTTTAGTTCTTGTAAACATACATCATATATATTAGATAACTTCAAAATCTAAATTAAAAGTTTTACCTTGACTCCAACTTCCTCCTCCTCCTCCTCCACCACCACCGCCACCTCCTTCTTCATCGGTAGAACCACCACCACCGAAACCAGAGCCACCACCCCAAGAACCGCTACTGCCATAATCACTTCCTTATAACATAAGATGCGAAAACTTATAATTAGCTAAAATTTCTGAAATAGATATGAGATTTTATCTTAGACTATTAATATCTAGGAAGACTTACGTTGAGTAATAGTACAATTATATTGTAAGTGTAAACAGACAGTTATTCATGGGACAATGTCATAACAAGAAATAAAAAATTCTTGTTGACATTCTAATTGTGTTAGATGTCGAGTAAACTAGGAGTAATAACAGCACGTGAGATATTTACTAAATAAGGGATATTACAATGCAACAGAACAAAACCTCGGTAAACAAGCCTTTTATACAGATCGATGTAGCTTCACAGTGATGGATATATTTACATCGCTGCAGAGAACATCAAAATTGAAACTTATCTTTCACAAGTAACTTTTTTCGATCATTGAATTTGCAACGAGTACGATCCTTGTTCATTTACATTTTAATTTAAAAAAGGGATTGTTTCTCGAAACTTGGTTGACTTGTACTAATATGTATCTGCAGATGTGAATGCGTCTCTACGGGGAGAAATTGAAGCTTTTTGCTGTGTTCCATTTCATCAAGCAGCCTGAGTGCGATACTCAATGTGATTGTAACATCAACGGTTCATTGCCCGACATTGCAGTTTTTATTACATCTGACATCTTTACTGCGCTTTTAAGTGTTATTGTTAAACGTTTATTTGAAGAGCTTCCAAAGGATAGCTACGCGTTGGCAGAACCTTTTCCAAGTGCATTTTAAAAGATTGGAAAAAAGGTACCCATATTCGAGGCCCCTTTTTGAAGGCAATACGCTTCAAAGAAATAAATAATCATAGTAGCAGGTGCCTTGGATTGGCAGAATAATATGATTGAAAGTCCGTGTTTGGAACAGAATTGCCACCGTGCTGCCCTACTAGAACTGCGATTACAGACATTCATGGTATTACATTTGTCCAATGGGAGCGCGGTGGCTCGGTGGTATAGCGTTCACCTCCGGTACTTGGGGTTCTTGGTTCGATCCCAACTCGCGCCGTGTGGTCTTTGTGGTTAACAAACACCATGCTCGTGGGTTTTCTTGGTGTTCTCCCGTTTCCTTCCACTTTCTTCATTCCATATTTCACTCATCTCTCATCATCACCGTCTCCTTTAGCCTAACCGGCATTACCGTAGGATGTAAAACATAAAGATCTCATTTCATTTCCATGTGTTGCACTTCTCAGCATTTCCAGTCTTGAATTCTGTTTTTTCCTAGAGTTAATGCAAATGTTGCCTTTATAAACTAAATATTTAGATAATTACTAAATAGCTAATTTTCAACTTTTTGAAGCACAAGGACAGTAAATTCATATATATCTACCATAATAGTGCCTTGGTTTCAAGCCGTTTTTCGGATATTTCTGAAAATGAGCAATAACTAAAATGGGGGAGTTTCTATTTGCATTCAGAGATAACTACTCTTATTCACTAGTTCTCCACCCAACATTTATTGCTCTCTGCAAAGAGAAGTTATAGAATTGAAAAAAAATGAGAAAATTGTCAACTTGATACAACAACTACGTTGAAGTGACAAATAGCATGCATGTGTCAGTTTTCTGTCGTGTTCAAATTCATTTTTAGTGTAGGATGTAAGATCATTTTAAAAAATATTATTCATTCACAAAAATAGAACTTTCAAACAATGCGAATTGAAAACCATATTTGACTTAAACTTATTAATACACCTTCCAGATATTAAAAAAAATCCTTCGTGCGCTTTATCATTTGTAAACATACAACCTATATAATTTACAGTTTAAAATTTTAAATGAATAGCTTTACCTTGACTCCAACTTCCTCCCCCTCCTCCTCCGCTGCCTCCTCCTCCTCCTTTCACCTTAGAACTTCCACCAAAGCCAGATCCACCACCCCAAGATCCACTGCTACCAGACTCACTTCCTTATAATAGAAGTTACGAGAGCTTTGAATTAGTAACAATTTCGTGAAATAAATATGAGATATTTTCTATCAACGTTGATACCTAAGTGGACTGTTCTTGACTAATACCATTATTATGTTGTGAATGAATAGAAGCAACTATTTATGGAATAATTTATCCTGCTAAAGTATTAATATTTGTTTCAAGCTCTGATATGTATTATGTATTTAGTAAGCAAAGGAAAATAATAGAAAGTAAATATTATGTATATGAGTCGTCCGATGTAGAAACTGGTCTTGTCCATTTAAACAAATCCCAGAAGAAACGGAGCATGTGCATGTTTTGTACAACTAGAAAAATGAAATGAAATATTCGAGTTTTACGTCCTGCGGTATTGCCTGCTAGGCTAAAGGAGACGGTGGTGATGAGAAATGAGGGAAATGGTGAAATGAAGAAAGTGGGAGGAAACAGGAGAACCTCAAGAGAACCCACGCACACAGTTCGCTTAACGGAAACAGAGATCGTACAAATGGGAATACTTCAATGTTCTTATCTAAAGAGCATGAACATCCTCAAATATTTCCCATTCTACAAAACTCGTCGACTCTACAGCTTTCCCAGTTTTGGGATTAGATATAATGGACAAGAGCCGTTTTGGAATTGTACGACCCATATAAGGGATACGAATTTATCAGAACCAAATCTCTTTAAATAAGTTTTAGATACATTAGGAATAAATTCATATTTTAGCAGGATACAGGAATTTTTTAGTCATGGATATCTTTTACTACGTTATAAAGAACATCAAAATTTTGGATAACCTTTTACAAGAAACTTTCTTCAGTCATTGAATTTAAAGTAGATAAGATGCTTGTAATGTTACATTGTAATTTGAGTAAAAGCTTGTTTTCCGTTACTTGGTTTACATGTATTAATATCTGTGAACTGAAATGGATACCTCATTGCCAAAAAAACAAACTTGAAATTGTTGGTTGCTTTAAATTGAGCAATGTATCTGTATAAAGTATGAAAAATTCTCTTTTGTTAATAAGTACAATTAATATTGTACTATTTTCATTCTTACGAATTTTTCACTCTTACCAAAATAACCATAACGCTGTTCGAGAATTTAACTTTTCGTTGTTGTTGTAGAAAGTACTATCATGATTTTATGTAAGCAAAAGTTACTATGCCTGTGACTGCATACAGGGGAGAAAGCATTTTCGACGAAAAATTGATTAAGAACTTTCCTTAAATGTTCTCAGAAATGACAACAAAATTAGAACATTAAAATTCCTTGTGCTGAACGAAGAGAAAAAGATATTCAAACTATCGATTTTAATCTAATATTTTATACTACTAAATTGATACAAATATAAAAATGGTTTAGTATTTATCGATATGCATACATAGATAATAAGTTTATGGAATACGACGTTCACTCAATTAATGTAATATGTCTTAGCTCTCAACGTGTGTTACTCTAATTACTATAATTCAACCTGCAATCTCAGGAAATGAAAATCACAACTTTCATGACAGAAGTTGACATACGCGTATTTTAGATTACTGATAGTAAAAGTTGTTGTACTCATAGTATTACTTATATTAATTTCTATGCTATTAAATTAGATAGTTCATTATTCTAATGAACTATGTACGTGGTAGAACGGATATATACCTTAGTGGCACAGTTATGAATGGTGTACAAATAGTGTTCCACTGGCCCCGAACTCTAATGTCTAATAAATTGTATATTGTACGTAGTTGCGTTATTAGCGACCTTCCGTCGCATTAAGACATAACTAACCCGTCTCTTTGGTTATTTCCAAAAATGAGGCAGTGAATAAAAGGAAGGAGTCTTTGTTCGTATGCAAGCATAATTTCTAACTTAAATCACTAGCTTTCTATCTTATAAACCTAGGTAACATCATTTTCTACAATGAAAAGAAACAAATATAACATGTTCGGAAAAAAGTACTGCTGAGTACAGTGGACGTTTATCCCAGTTTTATTCGCAAGCGGTCCTGGGTTCAATTCCAGATGGGGGCACTGAGTTGGAAATATTTAAAATAACTTTTCCATTACAGTCCTCCTGAATTTGGTTTTCCTAAGTCTTCCTCATTCACGCCTGGAAATGCCGTGGTGGTACCTACCTTATAGTTCCCAGGCCCCTCCCCTTTCCCCGAATAGTGTGATCACTGAGAGACGTCATCCCTCTTACTGATGAGCTAACGTAGCCATAGATGCTAAAAGCGCAGAAATATAAATCCTAATAAACTAAATCCCAATTTCATTTGTACTGTAAGGTTTACAGACGTTTCATCAACATTGATCATACACCACCCTAAAACGTACAAATAATGCCAAACTATATACAATATTTGAGTAACAATTATAAACGTCCTACCACATATAAAACATTTCTAGGGTATTGCAAAACAACATCTTCAACGTTTGGGAGATGATTCCTGACATCAAGATAAGACAACAAATATAGACCAACCTGGGTGCTCAAATGCTTACTTTTAGAGTTAGAGGCTGGCAAAAACTTGAAAAAAAATGAACTTTTAAGGTCCATAGCAACAAAACTATGAATCAAGACTTCACTTAGAAACTAGTATGTGGACTATCCAAAGTACATGTTTCAGAATCTTGAGATACTTCTGCAAAACTTTTTATAGACCGAGTTTGGCTACGGGCATATAATATGAAATTGTCACCAACTACCTCTATAGCAATTGTTACTTAAGTACAGTACGATTCTGAAACATACATTTTTGGATAGGACACATACCATTTCCTAAATGAAGTCTTGGCCTGACTACGGTAGGTCACATAGTTTTGGAGCAGCCTATAACTGTCGTGTTTCGGCAGCCTATAACTCTGAAAGAAAGCATTTGTGCACCCAGGTTGGTCTATACGTTTTGTCTTATCTTGATGTCAGGAAACACCCCCGTAGGTTGTAGATGTTGTTTTGGAACACCCTCTATATACTTTAAAATATTAAATAAAAGGTTTTACCTTCACTCCAACTTCCTCCTCCGCCGCCACCGCCCCCACCTCCACCACTACCGCCTCCTCCTCCGCCGCCGCCCCCTCCTCCTACGCTACTGCCTCCGCCCCCTCCTCCTCCTCCTCCTTCTCCTTTAGAGCCACCACCAAATTCACTGCCACCACCAGAAGTTCCACTATCAGCACCACTTCCTTGTAATAGAAGGTAAAGAAGAACTTGGAAATAAAATCAATTTTAATTGTACAAGATATTGCTGAAATGTTTCGACCTTAGTATTTTTTTCCTATATATGATTTTCCTCCTGCAATTAATTTTATTCTGAAATGCACCTCAAAAACAATTAATGAGAAATTTTTACTACTTGGTTACTTCGTCAATATCTAGCAGAAAACCGATGTCAGTGAAAGTTTAAATAAAACAGCTACACAAAACAATAAAAGTTCTGCGTACCGTATTATAGGGTATGAAACCGACGTATTTTGTTACACAGAATCCATATTGCGAAACCCC
This sequence comes from Thermobia domestica, assembly GCF_964235325.1. Lineage (NCBI taxonomy): Eukaryota > Metazoa > Arthropoda > Insecta > Zygentoma > Lepismatidae > Thermobia > Thermobia domestica. Next base: position 8,223,840 of record NC_137457.1, on the reverse strand, counting down.
AGGACGATCAATCTTGTCACTTTTTTTATGGGCGAGAAACTTTAGCGATTTTAGTTAGGGAGGATACTCGTAACCCAGCCATGCAGAAAAAAAACTAAAATTGTCTGTAGCGTACCACACAGTATGGATTCGTTGTATTTTTGGACACAGAATCCAAATTCCAAAACCCAAGGACTATTTACCGTGTCTATCTTGTTTAATGGCGGAGAAAGTATGTGCTGGGTTAGGTATCAAAATTCACACCAAAATTTGCTGAAGTTTTCACCCATAAAAATTTGACACTGTCGATCGTGTTGAGGTTTCAAAATTTGGATTTTGTGTACCAAAATACACTGAATCCGTACTCTGGGGTTTAGTGCATAGAATTTTGTTTTTTGTAGGGATATCTTACGTGTATGCTCCCTAGTTTTTCACCCATGAAAAGGAGTTGACTCTGTTAATCGTCTGAGGATTTTGAAATTTAGATTCTGTGCGAGCAGCAATATTGAAGCCTCACTGTGAGACAGTTAAAATTTTGTAAAAGTTTGTTTCTCCCAATTACCTCCAGGGATAATAGGGAGCATGGTGGGGGGTAGAAGAGCGGAAAGCCTTACGTGAACATTTTTTGGTTACAATTCATTTCAATGTTGTGTTACCTTTGGCTTTTGTGGTGTACACTTTTGCTTCATAGTGCATTGTGCTTATTAAGATATTTTATTCAACTTAGGCCTCCAATGGTCGTTGCGTATGCCAATAGTGCTGGTGCTGTAAATAGGATGTCTTCGCTATGCCCATATCTTGGCATAGAGCCATATCAACTTTTTACGTTGACTTATGAGATTTTGTCACAAGATAGAGACAACAATAGGAACCACCTAAGTACAGAAAATACCGATTGTCCGATTGCGACATATCAGCTTATGCCTTAAAACCACACAATAAGTATTGCCCTCATTTTATTATATCTTCTCCGAGAGGTGTATTACAGTAATCACCATTCATATTAATTTGATACCAAGAAAATTGTTTAGAGATTGATTTAGAAATACGTAATCTGTGATGAGATATCGAAACTGGCTTGTGTATGATAAACTGCTTGTGTTTGTATTCAACTTTAATAATGTTCGGACCTATGAGTACTTTTATCCATTCTTTTTGATGTGTTACTTAAGGGAGGGGGAAGTGGAAAAGTATAAAAAATAAAGAAAACTTAATAAGTCGAATCAAACGACCAATCTGGATGAAATTTTCAAAATAGATTACGTTTGTGCATGGAATGCTTTTAATCATTTCACTTTCATGATGGAATGTAGGGAAGGGGGAGGAAGGGGAGATATACATAAATCAATGTAAACAAAAATAAAAGTGACTATGTTAATGAGTTAATAAGTTTTGAACCACCGGACAGATCTGCATCAAATTTTCAATATGGATGAAGTTCTAGCCTGGAATGGTCATATCACTTCGACGGTAAAGCTTAGAGAAGATTAGGGGAGGGGGAAAGATATATAAAAATAAATAAAACTTAATAACTCTTGAACTACACGACATATCTTGATCAAATTTTTTACATAGATGAGGTTCGGGCCTGATATGTTTTTTTATAATTTCACTTTGACGCTAGAACTCAGAGAAGGGGAATGGTCAAGGGAGATATATAAACATAAATAAAATTTAATAAGTCATGAACCACCGTAACAATCTCGATAACATTTTCAACCTAGATGAATTTCGAACCCGAGATGGTTTTCCTCATATCATTTTGATGGTGTAACTAAAGGAAGGGGGAAGGATAGCAACATTTAAAAGAGAACGAAAACTGACCGATATTAGAATCGAATCCATAATTTTTGAGATGAACAGTGACACATCTGATGCCGTTAAAATCCAAATTCAGCCCTCAACATGAAGGAGGGGGAGACATTTAAAAATGACCAAAATAACCAATTTCATTGTAAAATTCATAGTTTTTCGGGTGGCTAATATGAACAATGACACATCTGACGCCGTGTTCCGCAAAATGAAAAGGGGAGGGAATATTAAAACTCATCGAAAATGACCGATATCAAAAAGCGCTTTAGTAATAGTAAAACGTGACTGAATAATGGAGCATATTATTACTTTTTCTCAATTCAGCCCAGCAAAGCTGCCAATTGATGCTCGTAATAATTTATTATTATTATTATTATTATTATTATTATTATTATTATTATTATTATTATTATTATTGTTGTTGTTGTTGTTGTTCACGTACTTTTGAACTTGCAGGGAGAAATTAATTCATAATATGTTTTTATTTCTGTATTTTTTCCTGGATTATACATTGTTTCCTTTATTAGTGGCACTAAGTTCTCTCTAGATCGTCGAATAAATGAATTTCATTGTGCACTTGCAAATAACCCTACAAGAGGAAGCTTGATCGTTCCACAGACCCTTGATATATTAAGAAATATTTTGCTTCTATTTACAGGTGCCATGATAGTGTAGAGGTATCGTAATGGAGTTACGATTAATAAAGTTGTCTAGCATAGGTTCAAGTCCTGTTTACGCCAAAGCTGCATTTTACAAAGTGATAATGAATAATCGATTTCTTATATTCGACATGCAACGCTTAAGAATGTAGAAGAAAACACCTTTATCATGATAGAGACGACTTACAAATGTTGGTTGGGAAACGGCAAGGGATTTGCCACGATATTCGAAACACTTCATTGATCTGCAATAAACATTTTTCGTGTTATCGTTCTCAGAAAGAAATATTACATCATTAGTTGGACAAAGTTTGGGTAAAGCAATCTGTGATGTAGTGATAAAGTCCCAGACTTCCAAGCGGAAAGTCTGGGTTCAATTCCCCGTCAGGTAATATAACTTTTTCGCATATAATAATGACTGCAAACAGAGATTTATCTTTTGTTGGAGAACTTACAAAACATCACTGGCGAGAATTCGAATGAACAGTGTATGCGTTCTTCATCATACACTGTAATGATAAGTATATTTCATATTTATATTCGTCTCTCTCTCTCTCTTTTTTGACGTTTCGCTATCCTCTCTTTGTATCTTTCACTTCTCCTCTCTCTTTCACACATATACGCACTTCATGTTTCAAAGTTAAAACGGAGCAAATGCTTGATATACCTGGTCTGAAGAATCTAATTAACTGGGAACTTCGGAATCGTGTTTTTCGTGTTCTGGGGATAACATCTCCAGCCCTGGCCATCTCTGACAGAAATACTGTTTAAATGCAAAGGAATAAATAAAATATTTGTTATTCTCTGGGTTATCGAGTCTCTGTCAAATTACGGGGTCACTACGGATTTGAATCCTCGGCCCAGTTATGGTCTACATCATCCAACTGACACGGTGATCCGTTTGAGCTCTTAGCGTGTTCATTCTATCTGTGCAAATTACGTTATATCCGGAAGATAAACGTTGAATCTTGAATCAATGTTGAATCTTGAATCAATGAACAGATACATCTTCGGAAAAGACTAGAAAATGGTAACCTCTTTCGGTATTTGAAAACAAAATTTTATTTATACTAGTTCGACACAAAATTTGTTCCCATACTATAATTCAATGTGTTTTATTCACGTTGAAATTTGAAACATTCTATATCTATGAGGAACATAAATCTTTCCTTTCGAACATTTGTAACTTTTCATTACGATACAGTTTTCATTTTTAGTATAGGAAATTTGTGATAGAAATTTAGCAGTAAAATAGCACTCTTCAATTTTCCCTTTCTTTCTTTTTCTTTTGTTTTCGTTTCCTTATTTTTAATTTGTTCAGTTTGCATTAGTAGTCTGAAATGAAGGATATGACAAACGCTATATAATGGGTATATGATAATGTATTTTGGATCAGTACGTCCAATCAACACTACCGAATTTGCAATCGAACCACGCGGAAACAAAACATGTGTGTTAAACTTTTGACATTATCCTAGATGTGTCTTGGAGATATACACAGTTCTACCGGGAATTGAGAATGCTATCCATTATGAAAGTGACAAAATGAATGTTTAGAGCATTCTCTCTATATATTCGAATAGTTCTGAAAAATATAAAAAACAAACGTTATTTCTATATTACTTTTCTTTTTTTCTTCTTCTTCTTCTTCATCTTCTTCTCTCTCTCTCTGCCTCATTTCTGAATCTCTGTGCAATAGACATTCATTGGTTTCAATTTTTGATTGTGTGTGTTTCAGTTTCTATGTATATCAACCTATAAATATTGTTTTGTCTCGGTTTTGTTATTTCATTTTATCGGAGCAAATACATGTGTAGTTTGAAATTAGAATTTCGCTCATGTTGTTAGCTAATTTTGTATGGGAGAGAAGAAAGGAGGAGAGAGAGGGGGTCTCTTTACCTGACACGATTAAGGGATAAGATGTATATTGGGTGGCCTAACTGCACGGAGTTAGCTGTCGCAATTTTTTGATGCGGAGTGTATAATTTTGTTTCTGATTAAGGATCTGAATATGAATCAATCAATTCACCAATGCTATCTTTATCATACACAATCCAGTTTAGGCGTCTCATCACACATTACGTATTTATAAATCAATGTCTAATAATTTTCTTGGTATCAAATTATTGTAAACTGTGGTTGCTGTATAAACCTCTCGGAGAAGGTATAATAAAATGAGGCCAATACTTATCGTGTGGTCCCAAGGCATAAGCTGATATGTCACAATCGGACAATCGGTCTTTTCTGTACTTAGGTGGTTCCTATTGTTGTCTCTATCGAGACAAAATCTTATAAGTCAACGTAAAAAGTTAGCGAAAGTATGGGTCTATGCCAATTCCTGACATATCAGTTTTTCAGTTTCATTGTGGCAGAAGAACATGATATGTCTGACATAACATGCCTTTTTGGGGAGGGAGGTTTAAGGTAAACTTTTCTTTAGGGCAGAAACTGATATATTCATCTTTCATGATTTTTAAATGATGCACCTTCACAAAGGAGAAAAATACGCAGCTAGTAGTTTTGTTAAAGTTTGTATCGGCTACATTAAAGATCAGCTATAGAATGAATGATTAATATTTGGATGATGAATAAGCTTTCCAAAGAACCAATCTGAGAAGCGCTATAGCTGAAAATAAGGTCTTATGTTGAACACTGCCTTGTGAACAAAATACTGTAATTTGTATTGGTTCGTCAATCACCCTACCTGAATTAAGTGCAATCGAAGGTAGACTTCAAATGAATGAGGCTTCAATCTCTGCTGGTAGAGGACGAGTGCGTAAGGTAATGACAAATATTTTGTTTGAGATTTATTAAATAATAGGGTAGAAGGAGGAATTGGAAGGTATGTTTTTTCAACCTTGTATCCTTACAGGTTATAGATGTTTTCCTAGTTTTTAAGAACTGATTGTATGTTGCACGCTCATGTGCACCTACTGTGGTAGTGGTAAACTTTCGGCATCTTTATTGTTGTTGGTCTGATTTCCACCCAATTTCTCCCTTTGGAGTAATTGGGTGCAAAATGATTAAAACCATTGCCGGTGCATATAAACCAGTGAGGGTGACTGGATGTAAATGAAGAAAGCTCAGGCTTTAATTTAATATGTATAACTTGTATTCCACTTACAAACTAATAGCTTCATGTAGTCTAGAAAAAAATATACCTTTGTTTACCCAAAATAAGGAGTGACTTATTTCTAAATCTCAACCATATTTGAATTCTTTTCAAGTTTTACAGTTATTGTTTATAGCATAATATATTGCTCTGTGAATTTAATCCAAAATATAACACATACCAAGAAAAAAAACTATAAGCCGTCAAAAACTTTGGCCGAAAACGTGAAAAAATTTGAAAAACAAGAGAACAGACCCTGATATACAAAGAAGCATAGGAGAATGTAATAATGAAATTTTTTGACCGCACGAATTGGAAATTATTGTTGGAAACTCTTCAAAAAAAAAAAAAAAAAAAAAAAAAAAGTTGTGTTAGAAAGGAAAGACCAAAGACTTTTAAGAAACATGAGCAAACAAGTTATGTTAACATAGGAGAGGGTAGTGCAATTGGAGGGAGAGTTCGACAGGGATGTATCTGTCTCCTACATGATTTAATATTTATCTAGAAGAGATAGTGAGAAAGAGCTTACAAAATGAAGATGACATTTTAATTGAAAATGAAAATGAAATCTTCAAGTTTTTCGTCCTACGCTTTTGTCGGCTAGGTTAAAGTACACGGTGCTAATGCGAAATGATTGGAAGGGTGAAATGAACAAAGTGGAACGAAAGGGGAGAATTTCGAGCATTTCAGTAGCTGGTGTAATGACTAACTGTGTGCGAATTTCCGATCAAATTGTTTATGTTGCGGAATCTTAAGACAAACACAACATGATGTTAGGAAACTTGAGAAAGGGCTGTGAAGAATATATAAGAAAAGTACATGTTGCAAAGACAAAACCATTGTGATCGGAACGAAAAGGTGGATGTTAAATACAGCAGTAGAATATGAAACAATAGAACAAGTGACGAGTTTTCGATACCTAGGTAATATTGCTAGTGATTATATGAAATTTGAATGTCAAATAAATCAAAGTTGAAAATGGCGAATTGACCTTCAACAAGGAGTTGAGTAAAAGACTCAGAAAGAGCTTTGGGTGGAGCATTTTACTGTTGGGTCAGAAAGGCGGACATTACGCAAAAGTAGGACGTGGACAAGAATTTAGAGAATTTGTTGGGTTGAGTGGAAAACGGATGAGGTCTTAGAAATGGTGTGTGTTTCATAAAGATAAGAACAATTTTAGATACTTTTAAGAAGATAAAGAGACACTGGTTGGGACATTGGCTAAGAGGGAACTGTGTCATGAGGGACGTTTTAGAGAGTATGGTGGCAGGAAGAAGAGGGAGAGGGCGAAGGAAACTACAATTAACGGATTACATCAAAACAGATATATCGTACGTGAAGACGAAGAGGTTACGGGAAAGCTTCTTAGTCCCATCAAGTGACCTGCCAATAATAGCAGAATACCTATAATAATGTTTATGAATAATTTAACAAAAAAGAAAAGAAGAGCTCCTCCGTGGCTAAGCGGTTAGCGTACGCGCCTTTGGCGTGGGAGACCCGGGTTCGATTCCCGGCGGGAGCTCATGTGGTTGGGATTCCACGTTAATCAGTAGGTCCACGCCTCATATAGCCTCGCTACTAAATTGGACGCTAAACTAAAATCAACTCAACTCAACTCAAAAAAGAAAAGAAAAATAAGTAACAGAATAAAATATTGAATTTATAATGTTTTGCGAATTTAATATGGGTATTATTTGAATTGTAAAGAAGAGTAGTTTACATATGCCGGTAGTAACAAAATTTGTGTTAATGCGCTTTCTTGTAGCAAACATCAAGGGTTCAGCATACTATGGTTTATTATCTTGATAACTTGGCTTCGTCCTCAAACATAGAAAATAAGATCCATGGTTGGCAACTGGTATCAAATGAAGCAGTTTTTGAGCATTACAAAAACGGGGTTATAAAGTACCAGTTTCAAAAATCGATTGAGCGTACACAAAATTGTAACAATCTTAAAGGTTAACTTTTTGATGAGGAATGAAACTTATTTCAGAGTCCCATTTGTCTTTTGTCGTATTCGTTGCAGATAAGTTTCTACCACCTTAGTAATATTATAATAATTCAGAATGTAAAATGGTATAAGTAACAAACTAATATTATGACCTATGGAACCTGGAGATCCAATGCCTTATTCACGAAAGCAATAAACTGACTTCTGCTCTTACTCAAGAAGATCCAGTTTCTACGTCATATTCCTATTTATATGAGATCCATCCAAATATTTTCTTCTTATATGGACCTAAGTATTTCTAATAGTCGTTTTCCAGTTGGATTTCCAGTTAAAATGTTGACAGTGTTATTACTTTCTTCCATCCTGGATACATGACCTGCCCACCTAAGCCTTCTGAACCTAACAATGTTTGATATACGTTATAAATTATGTAGTTATTTGTTAAGTTGTTTCCGCCATTCCCATTCCCGTTCCTCTTGGGTCCGAATTTTCATCTCAGGATTCAGAGTAACTGACAAGGTTTCTCTCAACTATATAGGGCGACAGACAAAATTTCCATTTTCTAAATTTTAAGCTTGAAATTCCTATACAGAAGTTGAGAATATAAAATATTTTGAAGTGAAAGGAACTCGAATTTCATGTGTTCAGTTGACATTTTTTTTTTTTTTTGTGAATATGATTTTGGTCTGTTAATATTGACCCCAGATATTTGAAGGTATCCACTTTGTTTACAGTATTAGTTTATGTTTTGGCACATCCATAATATGCTGTATTACGTTCCTGGCTAAATCCATGTATTAAGTTTTCTCTGTACGTAGTGACAAACCAATGTCCTTGCAAGTGTTTAACAAGCCCTCTGCATTTTTGTTCTTCTCCTATCATCTCCTATTAAATTTAGATCGACAGCGTACGACGTTACCTGATGAATATCATCCAGCTTTAGGCCCTGGTTGTTATCCTAGATTTTCCTTTTAACGTACTACAGAACAAAGCTGAAAAGTAATGAGACATTGCATTTCCTTGCTTCAGAATATTGTTGACCTCAAAGCTTGTTAACCAGGATTTTCCTACTCATATTTGAATTCAATTAAACAAATCATCTTTAATCTAAATATTTTTTCGGTATTTCAACGTATAAAAGAAATGTGCAATGTTTCCTTCCTAATCAAGTGTTACCCATTTCAAAAATCAATAAATTATTGTTGTAGAAGTGTGTTGGATTCCAATTTCTTTTGGTATATTTCTCGAATGGAAATATCAGATTGTTGAGTTATCATTTCCACCTATATCCACAATATTATCCGCGTATTTATTCAATCTTGCTATATAACTTTTGAAAGGATTTTATATGTTGCTGGCAGAAGAAAATGCCTTGATAATAATTGGTTTATCAGTTTTGTCGCCTGTAGTTTTAAGAGTGAATGATTATTTTTTATTTAGTGGCAGCTCCTTCTTGTTGCTCATAAGCAGAATGATTTTTTGTATCTTGTTTCATAATTTATCCTCTCCAGCCAGAATGAATTCAGTTGGGATTTTGTGTACACACAAAAAGTTTTATTTCTTTAATTTATTTATAGTGATTTCTACTTCTGTTCTTTTAGGTTTCTGAACATGCGGTTCTGCTGCATGTATTTCACTTTAGCCACTAGCATCTGTTCAGGATGTGATCTGTTTCAGTTACAACTCTTTCGTCAACGTTCCTTAAGATATTAGGGTGCGGCCAACAGCACTATCCAACAACTTTTAACTTATTTTTCTGTAGAAAACACTGAGATGGGTGTTCTTAAGAAATTCCAACTTGCAAAGTCTAAAAATCAAGTGAAATTCTTCCCATCACGTCACACATGATGTCATATCATATAGTTGATATTTAACCCTATATTTTGTGTTCAGCTAAAGTTATTGTTTAAAAGCAACATTTTGTGTTGAGTAGACTATTACACTAATCTCAATTAAAATTCTAAAATCTTGTAGGAAACTTCTAAGAAGTCAAGATTTTTAGAATGTGTGCAAAATGAAACGATTTAGAGTTGAGTAGCATTATAGCAACCAAGAATCAGCATAATCGTCGGCTATGTCATCAAGTATTATTAAGCGGAGGCAGTAACAGAGTCAAATTTCCTACCACACGAAGATTCCTGTGACATGTGTACTTGCATCCCTTAAAAAGGTGACTTGCCCTCTTATATGGCAATCTTTACGGAATAATTTTTGCCTTTTATCGCAGTTGAAAACTGGTGCATCTTGAGTCTGGAGTCTGGAATATACTGATGTAACGGAATGCCATCGCTGGACAGCGTATAAGGACTCGGTGAATTAACAAGTGCACTTAACGTAACACTAGCAGCGCCATTCTGCTGCCCTTCACAATACATGTATTGTCCGTATAGTTCTGTTGAATTGAACATCTACGTTCAACACATTGGTGAAAGCACTGGAGGCTGATGCCTAAGCACAGTGTACTCACCACATACTCCACGCTAACTGGCAGAGAAGGGTTTATTTTTACGCGATGACCATTGCTGCTCCTTCCAACGACTGAATAGCAGACATATGAAATATTACATTAATGTCACAAATGTGGCTGATGAAGAGAGGAATGCTACTCATCTTATTCTCAAATGATTTATGTTTCTGTCTACTGTATCACGATGATCATACCACGTTCTACTGTGTCACTAGAATACGAAATGTCTGTAATTTTTTTCACCACGTAACTGTAACACAAGAGGTAATGGTATGGGGTGCAATTGAATTCAGTGACCGGTAGTACTTCGTTGATTTGAAAGACATATGTCTAGCCTACGGTATACTAACAAGATAAAAGTTATTGCGGGTCCTTCATTGCAAGTTTCTTGTGCTTGTTCTATTTGTCTACCGGGCATTTTCCTCTGCTCCTGTCCACTGAATACATTTCATCCATGGCTGGACAATGCCTCTTGTATACGTAAACCCAGTTTTAAAATATGGTTAATTTTCGTGTCGTGTCCAGGACATGTGGCTTATAATTCCACAGGATGCCATTCATCAGCTCATTTGCTCAATATGTTGATGTGGTATTGCTTTCGTATCTGCTTATGGTGTGCAAACAGACTACTAATTATCGCCAAATCAGTTTCGCTATCGCGCAAGTACTCATGCATTGTAAAGAGTAGTAATTTATTCATTTAATACTTTACAACGAGATATCTTTTTAATAATCTCATGAAACTACACTGTCTATTATGCTAACGGTTTTTGGTGAATAGTATATGCTGGGTTGCGCAAAAAAAAAAAATACAACTATGAATCTGGACTCACATCGAATACAGCTAATGTTCAGAGTGAGCTCTTATGAATACATGTGAGATAATAATACTAGTTACATTACTAATAGAACGAGCGTACATCTAAGATAATACTGACTTCAATAACTACTTCCTCTTAACGTTGTTACGTATTCTAATGCATCAAGTTTGCAATTATATGTAGAATTACATGGTTAACACAACTATCAACTCCGCTTGCAAATCTGATTAAAAGTGTTTTCAAAAGCTAACGAACTACCTTATGACTTTATTAGATATCACAACTTCTTAAATATTAAGTAAAACATTAGTACAAAAATCGTTACTATTAATACAAAATCCCTACAGACTGCATGTACACAGAATGATTCGCATATATAAAAGTCTTGGGGCCCTTATGCTCTGAGTAAAGAAACATTATAGATAATTTAGATGTCTGATTCTAAATGAACAATATTCCTTTTCAGAACATTACTCTGAAAATGAGAAAATAAAATTATATTAAATTCCTATCAATCGAATCAACCCAGATAGATATTTCGCTAACTATACTATGACTTGTCATAATATTATCCTCTGGAATAAACTCCAACTTTTGTCAGGCCATACATGATAATTTTCCCTTTGGAACCTACACGGAATACAGCTTTAAAATAAAGTAATCTAATTTGAACAAATAATCAATCACATAACGGCATCTGTTATAGAAGCAAACATCGAAATGTTTACAAAAGTCACCTTTGGTAGCTGCCGGCAACCTATCATATGTTTTTGGCTCCTTGACAATGAAGGCTTGAAGTTTTTGAGGGCAAGTAAAAGTATATAAATACAAATTGGTTCTCAGCCTCTGGACTAATATCATCTTCAGCTGAGATTATACCCAGTAGAATTCGAGGAATTGTTAGGATCGTCGGAAACAATTTCCTGATTTGGGACATATACCTTCAAGTTGGGAACGTGTGACAGAACTGCAATGCATGTGCGTTTTGCGTACATGATGGCGTGATCAGAAGGGCATACTGCGATTTTTGTTGAAAATTTCGAGAAAATAGTGGCAAATCATTATACGATTCGCACACACATTGTGCATCGTTAATCGTTAATCGTGCGTCGGTTTCATCGTTAATTTAATTAAAACTGGAGTGGTATTTTGTTCAAAGCAGACTGAGTAAAACGCAATACTTTATACTTGTGGAAACAGAGAATTCAATAATTGCTTGGTTCCTACGTCATTAGTTTTCCACATTTAAAAATTCTGCAACAACCTGAATAACAAAGTAACTGAATAGTTCATAATCTATTGTGGAATTGGAAGCTATTGGTGAAAAGATCCAAAAGTAAACCAATCTATTATAGGTAAACAATTATGTGTTTAATTAAGTATTATTTTAAGTCCTAATGAACAACGAGACGGAAATTTTGATGGTATTAGTAATTATAATTTTATAAAATTTTAGAATATTAAGAAAAATATTACCTTTTACTTTTTTCTTTCCTTTGCCAGCACCTCCTCCAGTACTATAATTGTATGCTAGAATAAAAAGTAATATGTTGATATTTCATAGAAGTGACTAACGTAATTTCAAATCTTAATAATTATAATAATATCAAAAATACTATATCAGTATGTTTCTTAGTGTTGAGAGAACAACTTGCAATGTAGAAGGCATTAGCGCTTACACACAATATTCATTTAGAGTGGAAACACGTGTATGAAATTTAACGTGTCACGTCCTGTAGGTCGACGGTACTTATACACCCTCTTAAAGGAGATTTAAAATTCAACGCAAACAACCAAATCAGTAGATCAGGAAAAGTGATTATCATCTTCTTGACACAAAGCATTTATGAAGATAATATAACAGAAAAAAGATTAAATAAATATACAAATTCAAATTTTGAGGGTCTTAACTCTAGAAATTCAAAGTAATGCAACATCATTATATTTAGAGAGGCATTTCTCACTACGAATGGCAAAGTTATACGCGAGGTTCGGATTCCACGTTAATCCGTAGGTCCACGTCTCATATAGACTCGCTGCTGAACGAGATTTTAAACTCAAAATCAACTCAACTATTTGATTATTGTAGGACGTAACATATTTGGTTAGAGGACATTAATCCCATTCAGCTAGGGTTATTTTAGCCTGACTGCAAACATCATGAAACGTTATTTTCTACAATGAATTAAATTTGATACTCAATATTTTTTAGCTGTTTGACACTAGAATTTTTACCTAAATGTATGCTGAAATATGGGGAAAATATACACTTAATTTAGAATATTACCACACATAAAAACATATTTCACTTGGAACAGGTTTTAACGATACACACTATTTGAGTTGTACGTTTCAATTAATACTTCCCTGAAACTCCTCATGTCTTTCATTTCCCGATCTGACACCACACGAACTACTACCCTATCACAAGACTTTACCATAACTTATGATAAACCACAGCATGTAGAAGACAAATTTTGTTTAAAAATCAACTGCATACATTTAAAACGCAAGTGTGATTTAGATTAAATTTAGAGGCGTAACAAATTGCTTATCACATGAATCAGTGAATTCAATGTAAGAATTTATAAAGAAGGATAAAGTTGAAGAATAACATTTAAAATGAAGTATATTCCTATGGAAGTAAAACTATGAATGACTTTACCTTGTGCATTTGCGCTGGAACTAGCATTGCTCCAACTTCCTGCAGAAAAAAGTACGAAATAAAATAAATTGTTCCGTAGGAAAAAATACGAAAGAATAACAAGTTTAGTTGAACTGAGATTTAATGAATAGGGTAGGAATATATTTAACACAAAATTTCAATATCGTCTTACAGTTGAGAGCACTGCTAAGTATTAACATACATTTTCTCGGATATAAATAATATTACCTTCACCAACACCATCCCTGTAAGCCCTCTTCCGAGAGATAACTGTCAAAGTTTAACATAATGAAATCAAATATATTTTAACTCGAAATGTGAATAACAGTTTAAGACTTATGAAACAATTCAGTGTGCTCTAGTCCAATTCTAGTTTCCAAATATTGCCAAATAGCATCCCCTGATTTGTAGTAGATATAGCGAAAGAAAGCTAAATAAAGTATAATTCTGATGTAAATGTAATAAAGGATGATACAAAACCACTAGAACGAAATGCAGAGGTTTCGTGATTCTCTTGGAGGAATATAGCTTTGAAAGTAAATGCAGAAAAATAAATACATTTCCTGGTATCATAATACTGTAGATAATGAATGCTTCATAAAACCAAAATACCTTCGACATAGTAGGGTTTAAAGTTGAAACATAAGGAGTAAAATCAAATATCACTGTACACAGAGAAAACTAAGAGTTTTACCTTCTGCATTTGCATTAGCACTGGCATTGCTAAAAGTTCCTTGCCCTGCAAAGGAAAAGGTACAAGTACTATAAGCTCGCTTGAGGTATTAATTAGTGAATAGGGTAAGAAGCTTGTGGTATCTTAAATAGCGCACAAGATCACGCGTGAATATTACAGATAACTAAATTGTTAAACGTTTAGTAATACAAATACTAAAATTACCTCTACCACTACCATCGGCTAGATATCCCTCTTCTGTAAGCAAATACTTACACTTTTAATGCAATCAAATTAACCAAACATTTAGCTGTAAGTTACATTTGCCATCTAGGAAAGATTTTACTATAAAATTCTATGCTTCTAATTTTAGGTAGTGCTAAATATTCATCCGTTGTTTCTGTATTAGCGTCACTGGAAAAAAGGTAGAGATTACAAGTTTCTGTGTTATTTTATGTATTTTGTGTTGTAACTTAATTGTTTATTAAATCTTTTTTGGAATATTTTAGTAACATTTCGGTATACGTTATTTGATTGTGTTTTTCTTTATTAATTTATATAACTATATATTTATATAAGTCTTGTACTGTAATCTCATCTATATCGTGTGCAATTTACAATTAGCTAGTAAATTGTTTTCGATCTAGTGATCCACCGAGGAATACCACAGAAGCGTACATGATGAACGTTTAAATTCACTGGACTAATGTTTCAGAAGCACTACATTATACATATAGGAGATGTTATAGTTAGATCCAAGTCGGTATTGTCTACCTCCATAAGGATAAAATTTGCTATTAGCAACATTTAGAAATTATTAAATTAAATATACATGAATGCATTATATATTTTTTTAAAAAAATAAAGTTACACATAATACCAATTACCTCTTTAACGGTATCCATTCTTCTTTGTATTTGCTATGTTTGTACCTTGCCTTAATAATAACTGTTTTAAAAGAATATTGCTTTATTAAAATTTATGGTATTGAATGAATACAATGACTATCCAATTTACTGACGATATTCTCTACCCTAACATCCTTACTACTAGAGGTTACAATAGTTCCAAATCAGGGATTAGTTTCGTTCATCAAAAGGAACTCCTCCATCTACGATAGGTATAAATTCGGTGGAGAGTGCGTACTCGTGTAGGAATGTAAGTGGGTTTAGCGTAGCTAATCATGATCGTAAGAAAAAGCTGGATTTATGTTGCTGATTTTAAATAACTGATGGGTCATTGGAAGGGCTCAGTGCGCATTTTACACTTACTTCGCTCTTTGTATCAATAGTTGAAACACCCTTGACGTTACTTGTTTCTTCAAAACATGTTGATTTAAAGCGTACTAAAATAAGAAGAGGTGAGTTGTTGAATATTTTAAGACTTTTTACCTATTAACTTCATATATAGAGAAGAATTTCCAGGCACATCTTCTTCATAAGAATAACTCGGAAATATGCTATTGAGTTTGAAATTATTGGTACACAAACCTTACAATAAAGAGTTTCTATTAAAATGGCAACAACAATATTTTTATATAAGTATGATTTCAGCTTACGATAAACAGAGAGCTGAAATATTTGAGAGACTAGCTTAGTGTAGTTGAATGGATATTACTGGATATAAACTACAGGTAAACTACAGGTAAAACAATCTATTACAGGTAAACAATTATGTGTTTAATTAAGTATTATTTTAAGTCCTAATGAACAACGATCCGGAAACTTTGATGGTACTAGTAATTATAATTTTATAAAATTTTAGAATATTAAGAAAAATATTACCTTTTACTTTTTTCTTTCCTTTGCCAGCACTTCCACCACTACTATAATGGTATGCTAGAATGGAAAGTAATATGTTGATATCCCATAGAAGTGACTAACGTAATTTCAAATCTTAGTAATTATAATAATATTA
The DNA here is from genome assembly GCF_964235325.1 of Thermobia domestica. NCBI lineage: Eukaryota > Metazoa > Arthropoda > Insecta > Zygentoma > Lepismatidae > Thermobia > Thermobia domestica. Next base: position 8,207,784 of record NC_137457.1, on the reverse strand, counting down.
AAAATACTATACCAGTATGTTTCCTAGCAAAAAAGGGAAAAGGTACTTGGGTAGCATATCTAGAAAGATTCACTGTCAAATCCATAGTATTGAGAGAACAACTTGCACTATAGAAGGCATTAGCGCTTACACAAAATATTCATTTAGGGTGGAAACACATGTATGAAATTTAACGTGTCACGTCCTGTAGGTCGACGGTACTTAAACACCCTCTTAAAGGAGGTTTAAAATGCAACGCAACCAACCAAATCAGTAGACCAGGAAAAATTATTATCCTCTTGACACAAGACATTTATGGAGATAATATAACAGAAAAAAGATTAAGTAAATACACAAATTCAAATTTTGTTTTAAGTATCTTAACTATACAAATTCAAAGTAATGCAACTTCATTATATTTAGATAGGCACTTCTCACTTCGAATGGTAAAGTAATACGCGAAGTACGGTTACTCCGTAGGTCCACGTTTCATATAGACTCGCTGCTGAACGAGACGTTGACCTCAAAGTCAACTCAACTATTTTCTTATTGCACGACATGTCATATTTGGTTAGAGGATATTAATCCCATTCAGCTAGGGTTATTTTAGCCTGACAGAAAACATCATGAAATGCTATTTTCTACAATGAATTAAATTAGATATTCAATATTTTTTAGCTGTTTGACACCAGAATCTTTATCTAAATTTATGCTGTAATATGGGGGAAAATATACACTTAATTTGGAATATTACCACACGTAAAAAACATATTTCACTTGGAACAGGTTTTATCGATACACAAGTATATATCTGACTATTTGAGTTGTACGTTTCAATTAATACGAACTTACCATAACATGGTAAACCACAGCATGAAGAAGACAAATTTTGTTTAAATATTAACTGCATACATTTAAAACGCGAGTGTGATTTACATTAAATTTACAGGTGTCACAAATTGCTTATCACATGAATAAGTGAATTCAAAGTAAGCATTTATAAAGAAGGTTAAAGTTTAAGAATATAATTTAAAATCAAGTATATTTCTATGCAAGTAAACGATGAATGACTTTACCTTGTGCATTTGCGCTGGAACTAGCATTGCTCCAACTTTCTGCAGAAAAAGTACAAAATAAAATAAATTTATAAGCTTCAAGTTTAGTTGAACACAGATTTAATGAATAGGGTAGGAATATAGCCTATTAAACACAAAATTTCAATATCGCCTTACAGCTGAGTGCACTGTTAAGTATTAACTTATATTTTTCCGGATATAAGTAATATTACATTCACCAACATCATCCATGTAAGCCCTCTTCCGAGAGATAACTGTCAAATTTTAATATAATAAAAAAAATAATTTAACTCGAAATGTGAATAACAGTTTAACACTTAAGAAACAATTTAGTGTACTCTAGTCTACTTCTAGTTTAAAAATCTTGCCAAATAGCATTCCCTGATTTCTAGTAGATGTAGTGAAAGAAAGATAAATAAAGTATAATTCTGGTGTAAATAAAATAAAGGATGATAAAAAATCACTAGAACGAAATGCAGAGGTTTCATGATTTTCTTGCAGGAATATAGCATTGAAAGTAAATGCAGAAAAAAATTAAGTACATGGATCCTTCCTGATATCATAATACTGTGGATTTTGAATGCTTCAAAATATCAAACTACCTTCTACAGAGTAGGTGTTTTTAAAGGCCTGCTGATTCTAAAGGTTATTCTGAGGCCAATACTAACACACCAAACCGATATTCACGAAAGAAATTAAATATCGAGTGATACCATCAACTTCTTTTTACTACTCAGTTCAAAATGCTTTGTTGTTGCAAAGGAATTTGAAACTTAAAATACATAAAATGATAACCATTGCTGTTGCGCTGTATAGTTACGAAAGATGGTCACTTACTCTGAGGTAAGAATACAGATTGTAGGTGTTTGAAAATAAAATAATGAGACGTGTATTTTTACTCAAGAACAACGGTAATGGGGAATGACAGAAATTTCATAACGGGGAACTCTGTAATTTACACCGTTAATCAAACATTGTTAGGATTATCAAGTATATTAAGCTCAGATGAAAAGATCAAATACAAAGAATAGGGAAAAGTAGGTTCGATGTTTTAATTAGAAATTTAATCGAGAAACGAACATTACTAAGAACTATTTGCAGATGGACGAACAATATTACTTTGAAACTCGTAGAAATAGTAACACAAAGTAGAAAATTTATCCAGTTGTCGAAGGACAAAAATCAACGGAGAGCTTAAATGCATCACTGAACCTAAGGATTTTAAGGACCATACAGTTAGTTATTGCAAAAAAGTAGCTAATAGTTTATGCTATTTTATTTTATACTAAGGTTGTTCTATTGCCTATTGGTTTCTTAAATACATTTTGAAATATTTCAGTAACGATTTTGTATATATTGTTATAATTTGTATAATTTTGCACTTATTAATTGCAAAATTAATGTAATGTAATATTATTCTCATCTATTCTGTGTAATTAACAGTTGACATATTTTTTGTTTCTGTGTTTCTCAATATAATAATTGCTGACAAAATATACCTGGAGGACATTCCAAATAAGTCGATTACAGTTTTAGACTGCATCAAAGTATAAAACAGTTCTCCGAAGAGAGAAAAATGTTTTATAATTTCCATGTTACCAACAACCTGTTCTTGAGGTGAACAAGAAGAATATAGGATGAGAAGCGCTAAACTAAAAATAAAATCATGAATATAGAAGAGTTATGAGTCACATTTGAATAGTCATGACTCTTTCTACATTGGTTTAAACTGATTTTCTCATGAAATTCATATTTAAAAATCGTTAACTCAAACATTCACCTTTAAAATATTTTAGAGTTTAAGTTCAGTGTACAGCATACTCAACTAGATCATGTCCTTACTTGTATTTTCTCCCTTTCCATCTACCCGAAAAAATAAGTATTTTAAATAATGGATTTTTTTTCAAATTCATTATATAGAGAAAACACCACTCCCTTACCAATTTCTGACAAATATTTTACCCTAACACGTTTTCGTCTGAAAGTTAAATCTAGTCCAATTTGAAGATTCACTTCGTTTAGCAGAAATAACTTCCCGGACTTCTGGTGGAGGATGTGAGATCAAACAACAAAGTAGGTTTGTTTAGCGCACACAATCGAGTGTCTGAGGAGCATCCTGTGTTCCTGCTGATGATTTGAATAAAATGGTGTTTTGTCGTTAAAACCTCAGTGCAAATTTTTTACACATCTCGAGCTTTGGATAAACAATGGAAACAACAAATGGTGAGACATTTTTTTTTCAAAACCCGTTCATTTAAACCCAAATACATAACACTTGTTGAAGTAAGTAAGCCACTTATGGTATATAGTTAGCTTTTGAATTCATTAAGTATACATATGAAGGATCTTTTCTGCTCCTATTTATAAGACTAATTTGTGAAAAATATGAATACACTATGGAGTTTAAGGTTATTTGTGTACACATTACTAAGTAAAAAAATATCCGTAATTGTAATTACAATTAGAAATGATTGCTGGCTACAGTACGACCAGTACAAAGTCTTTGGTAGAGTAATTGACTACAGTGTAATGACAATTTTTTGAATATTAATAAGAATATTACCTTTGACTTTTCCTTTTCCTTTACTAAAATGATATGCTAGAAATGAAAATGAAATGCTATTTTTAAATACAAACGAATAATATAATCTTCCGACACATAACCTAAATATATACGGAACCGTAACCAGTATGCTGGCATATTTTCTCAGAAGGCAGGTTAAGATGCAGTTCAACAGAATATCCACACATACCCATGCCATGTAAGTTGTAGTTAACACAAAATAAATATTAGCAAATGGTCATTTTAAAACTGTGAACGTTTTTTGTATGTCTAAGCTTTGTCTTTCATGCCTATATCAGTGTGTTACATCACGCATACCGATAATACCACAGATAGAACATCTTAAGGAAAATGGAATGTGAAATAATGACATTGAAAAATTGAAAGCCACCCTTTGTATACTACTGTAGGATATTTAAATTAATATTGGTTCAATTAAATGATAACTATAAATTGTCCTGACAAAATAACAAAGAGCTTTGAAAAATATATTTACTTACGTTATAAATCCGCATTGAAGCAAACATTTACCTGAGTCGTGAACAGTAAGACAGGGGTCGCTCCACGAAATGTCTTATTCCATATTCCCAATCTATCTTACTATTGCGTTCAGAAAGGGCTCTGTGATCAGTTCTGCATCATGATTTCGAGATGTGGGTTACCTTTTGTAGGTGAAACTGAACTCTCCTATCTTAGCTGTTATTCCTGGCTGGTTGCATACTGCGTTTGAGATGTTCCCTAATAAACTGTCTCATATACTAAACACGTTTTTATTTGAGACCACAACTATTTCATGAATTTATGCAAGACTTTTATGTGCACTTACCTTGACAAATGGAAAATAATGTTTAACATATTTCTGAGTAAAATAACTTGTTTGACTTATAAATGTTGCTGTCAAATCTATTAGTAAATATGCCGACTGCCCGTTCATTACAACTCTTCACCCCTTTCCATGTCCAATATTACTCATTCGTTAATTTCAGGACCACGTAATATTTAATGAATTTACCGTATAAATCCCAACGTCTATAAGACATGTTTTGTTTGAGGAGTAACTGATTGCGTTTTAGATACAAGTGTTACTTTTATTTCAGACTAGTTTTACGTTGTATAACATAACATTCCAAAATACCATAACAATGAAAGGTTTTAAAGTTGAAACATAAAGATTAAAATCAAATCTCATTGCACACAGAGAAAACTAATAGTTTTACCTTCTGCATTTGCATTAGCACTAGCATTGCTAAAATTTCCTTGCCCTGCAAAGGAATAGGTACAAATTAAAGTATATACTATAAGCTTGCTTGAAGTATTAGTTAGTGAATAGGGTAAGGAGCTTGTGGTACCTTATATAGCGCACAAAATCACACATTAATATTACGGATAATTAAATTGTTAGACGTTTAGTGATACAAATACTACAATTACCTCTACCTCTACCATCGATTAGATATCCTTCTTCCGTAGGCAAATCCTTGCAAGTTTAATGTAATCAAATTAACCAAACATCTAGCTGTCAATGCTAAGTTAAATTTGTCATCTAGAACAGATTTCATTGTAACATACTATGCTTCTAATTTAAGTAGTGCTAAGTAATCATGCATTGTTTCTGTATTAGCGTCACTGGAAAAAGGTACAAGTTACAAGTTTCTGTGTTATTTTGTGTTGTAACTATATTGTCAACAATCAGATTGCACGAAAGATAGTGATCATTCAATCAAATTGCATCAACAATAACTTTGCCAGTGTCAGATTACATCACCTTGTGACTAAATTTCAGTGTTGTAGCATGAATTGCCTTTAGACTATGAATCATAAGATTCAATAAGGTTAGCTATCAGGTTTCTAAAGCTCAAGGGCAAATCAACCACCACCAATGATTTTAGATGATGAGCTGTGACTATAGTTCAAGGTATTGTTTCAAATTTCGCGCCTTATGTTAAAATTCTGTTTATCACAATTCCCAAATTTAAAGAATACCTCTCTCGATATACCTGTATTAAAATTAACCATATCATTATATGTGCAATAAGGTCAATAATGTCCGTCAATTGTATACCTTAGCAAACCAACTGTTTTCTAGAAGTGTGTACTCAAACTTAAGAAGTACCACAACAAAGGAAATGAATCCCTGTACACTACCTCATCAAGGTCAATCACGTGGTACATCGTATTGCTTACGTTTATATTTGGTCCATATGCGGGAATAATCAAAACTAATGACGTAATTTCATTTTGACAATTCTCAAATTATCCTACAAAGTTTCAATTGTACCATTGTCCTGGACTCCTAATCTCATCATAGGTCAATAACTGACCACGTGATTATACTAATATTTGACAATGATTTACACAAAGAATGATATACCACCCAATTCTAAGAACAACTACCAATTATTGATTTAACAATAAGAAATGTACCCCTCCCAAAATTTAAGATTGGTACACAAATACGCCTGTGTTTATGAAAAAAGTAATAAATCCTGCACTCATTCAATGATAAAGCCGAATCATAGAAGATAAAATAGGTCAATTACCTTCGAAATTTGAATATTTGGCCATAAAAGGGACACAAACATGTTTCAAAGTGTCCTAAAAAACGTTTACCGAATTTTGTTATTTGATAATTCCCAAATTTAAGGAATGGTTCTATGTACCCCCAGAAAATTTAAATAGGAACATAAAAATATAAAGATAAGAAACCTATGTACATACCTATATAACGTGCTAAATCCTTATCAAAGGGAATAAATTGAGTCAATAATCGAACACGTGGTCATACTAATTTCTGGTAATTTTTACCCATGAAAGGAAACGAAATTTATAAGAACGTATATTATTATACCAAATGGGGCAATTTTCTAACCTTAAGGGTGAGCCAATGTACCTCTACCAAATTTTAAGATGAAAGCATCGATGTTCTCATGCCTTATAAAAGAAAATAAACCCCTCAACACATTCATATGTTAATATAAGGTAATAAAACCGCATCAAAGGAGGTCAATAACCTCCGAAATTTGAATTTTAACATTTTTTATCCACAAAAGGGAAAAAATGGACCACCCAAATTTATACTAATATATATTAGGGTCCTATAGTACTATATTAAATGTTTACATTTGGAAATTTCCAAAATTGAAGGTGGGGGCTAATGTACTCCTTCAAATTTTTCAACGGATGCACCAATGTATCTATATTTTAAGAAATAGAATAGATCCCTATACATGCCCATATAATCATATAAGATAAAAAACGTCATGAAATGAAATAAAGTTTGTCAGTAACCTCCGAAATTTGAGTTTTGGTAGTTCTTTACCCATGAAAGGAAACTTGATGGATCACCCAAATTTATAGTGATACATATTGATGTCCTATAGTATAACACCAAATGCTTATATTAAATGATTTCCAAAATTTAAGGGTGGGCCAAGGTACCCCTCCCAAATTTTAAAAGGGTTCACTAATATACCTATGTCTTATGTAAGATAATTGACCCCTATACATACCCATATAATCATATAAGATAATAGGATGTGATCAAAGGGGATAACTTAGACCAAAACCAAACACGTGGTCGTACTAATTTTCGACAATCTTTTACCCATGAAAGTGAACGAGGTGGACCATCCAGATTTATCATGATACATATTGAGGCCCTGTACTATAATAGTGAATGTTTAGATTCGGCAATTTCCAAAATTTAAGGGGTGGGCCAATGTTCCCCTCCCAAAAAATTAAAGGGGTGTGTGAATGTACCTATGTTTTATGATAGACAATGACCATCTATACATGACCATATAACCATGTAAGGTAATTAAACCTCAACAAAGTGTATAAATTAGGTCAAAAGAAGCAAAATTTGATTTTTAGCAACTTTTTACACATGAAAGGGAACGAGATAGACCCCAGTACTAATAGAGGTGCATACCTTTGCCTTAGGCTACCACACCAAATTTTTAGATTTGGCAATTTCCAAAATTTAAGGGGGTGGTCCAATATATCCCTGCCAAATTTTAGGGTATGGGCCAAGGTACCTCCCCAAAAATCTAGAGGGGTGGTTGTAAGTACCGCTAGATCATTGACTTCGGGCCAAGGTCATTGAACTTTGACCTATGACGTCACAAAGGTCAGGGCCAAAATCCAAAACATGATCCATGGGGCAATTACTACTTCACTGCTGAACGAGACGTTAAACTCAAATTTTATTATTGTACGACCTTTCATATTTGGTTAGACGATATAAACCTCATTCAGCTAGGGTTAGTTTTAGCCTGACCGCAAACAACATAAAACGTTATTTTCTACAATGAATTAAATTAGATACTCAACATTTTTTACTTTTTTGACACTGGAATCTTTCTCGAAATTTATGCTGAACTATGGGGAAAATATACACTTATTTTGAAATACTAGCACACATAAAAAACCACATTTCACTGGGGATAGCTTTTATCGATACACAAGTATATATCTGACTATTTGAGGTATACGTTTGTCAATTAATACTTCCCTGAAAACCGTCATGTCTTTCATTTCCCGATCTGACACCCCACGAACTACCACTCGACCTCACGACTTTACTATAACTTATGATAATTCACAATATGTAGAAGACAAATTTTGTTTTGAAACTTAACTGCATACATTTAAAACGTAAGTGTGATTTAGATTAAATTTAGAGGCGTAACAAATTGCTTTTCACATGAATCAGTGAATTCAAAATAAGAATTTATAAAGAAGGTTAAGGTTGAAGAAAAAATTTAAAATCAAGTATATTCCTATGCAAGTAAAACTATGAATGACTTTACCTTGTACATTTGCGTTGGAGCTAGCATTGCTCCAACTTCCTGCAGAAAAAGTACGAAATAAAATAAATTTTTAAGCTTCAAGTTTACTTGAACTGAGATTTAATATGTAAATAGGGTAGGAATATATTAAACACAAAATTTCAATATCGCCTTACAGCTGAGTGCACTGTTAAGTATTAACTTATATTTGTCCGGATATAAGTAATATTACATTCACCAACATCATCCATGTAAGCCCTCTTCCGAGAGATAACTGTCAAACTTTAGTATAATAAAAAAATTAATTTAACTCGAAATGTGAATAACAGTTTAACATTTAAGAAACAATTTAGTGTACTCTAGCCTACTTCTAGTTTCAAAATCTTGCCAAATAGCATTCCCTGATTTCTAGTAGATGTAGCGAAAGAAAGATAAATGAAGTATAATTCTGATCTAAATATAATAAAGGATGATAAAAAATCACTAGAACGAAATGCAGAGGTATCATTATTCTCTTGCAGGAATATAGCTTTGGAAGTAAATGCAAAAATATAAATACATCGTATCATAATACTGTAGATTATGAATGATTCAAAATATCAAAATGCCTTCGACACAGTAGGTACGTTTAAATATCTGAGGACAATACTAACACACCAAACCGATATTCACGAAAGAAATTAAATATCGAGTGATACCATCAACTTTATTTTACTATTCAGTTCAAAATGCTTTGTTGTTGCAAAGGAATTTGAAACTTAAAATACATAAAATGATAACCATTGCTGTTGCGCTGTGTAGTTGAGAAACATGGTCGCTTACTCTGAGGGAGGAATACAGACTGAAGGTGTCTAAAAATAAAATCGTGAGACGTGTATTTTCATACAAGAAGAACGGTAATGGGGAATGACAGAAACTTCATAAGAGGGAACTCTATAATTTATACCGTTAATCAATCAGTGTTAGGATTATCAAGTATATGAAGCTCAGATGAACAGTTCAAATACAAAGAATAGGGAAAAGTAGGTTCGATGTTTTAATTAGAAATTTAATCGAGAAACGAACATTACTAAGAACTATTTGCAGATGAACGAACAATATTACTTTGAAACTCGTAGAAATAGTAACACAAAGTAGAAAATTTATCCAGTTTTCGAAGGACAAAAATCAACGGAAAACTTAAATGCACCATTGAACCTAAGGAATTCGTTATTGGAAAAAACTAGTTACTAGTTTATGCTATTTTGCTTTATACTAACATTGTTCTATTGCATTTTTGTTTCTTAAGTACGTTTTGAAATATTTCAGTAACGACTTTATATATATTGTTATAATTTGTATACTTTTGCACTAATTAATTGCAAAATTAATGTAACGTAATATGATTCGCATTTATTCTGTGTAATTAACAGTTGACTTATATTTTGTTTGTGTGTTTTTCAACATAATAATGATGACGAATGTGTACCTGGAGAACATTCCAGATAAGTCGATTACAGTTTTAGACTGTATCAAAGTAAAAAACAGTTCTCCGAAGAGAGAAAAACGTTTTATAATTTCCATCTTACCAACAACCTTTGGTTGAGGTTAACAAGAAGACAGTATGAGAGACGCTACACTAGAAATAAAGTCATGAATACAGAAGAGTTAGGAGCCACATCTCAACAGACATGATTCTTTCTACATTGGTTGAAACTGATTATCTAATGAAATTTATATTTAAAAATCGTTAACCCAAACATTCACATTTAAAATATTTTAGCGTTTAAGTTCAGTGTGCAACATACTCAACTAGATCATGTCCATACTTGTATTACCTCCCCTTCCACCTACCCGAGAAAATATTTTTTTTTAAAAATAATGAATTCGTATTCAAATTCATGACATAAAGAAAGCACCTCTCCCGTACGAATTTCCGACAAAATCATTTACCCTATCACGTTTTCTTGTGAAGCTTACGTCTAGTCCAATTTGAAGATTCACTTCGTGCAGCAGAAATAACTTCCCGGACTTCTTGTGGAGGATGTGATATCAAACAACAAAGTAGATTCGTTTGGGGCACACAATCCTGTGTTTCTGTTGAGGTTTTGAATAAAATGGTGGGTTGTCGCTAGAAACTCAATGTACATTTTTTTACACATCTCGAGCTTTGGATAAACAATTGAAATAGCAAATGGTGAGAGATCTTTTTCAAAACCCGTTCATTTAAACCTAAATACATAACACTTGTTGAAGTAAGTAAGCCACTTATTGTATATTGTTAGCTTTTGAATTCATTAAGTTTGCATATGAAGGATCTCTTCTGCTCCAATTTATAGGACTAATTTGTGAAAAGTATTAATACACTATGGAGTTTAAGGTTATTTGTGTACACATTACTAAGTAAAGAAATATCCGTAATTGTAATTACAATTAGAAATGACTGCTGGCTACAGTACGACCAGTACACAGTCTTTGGTAGAGTAATTGTTTAAAGTTTAATAAACAAAAATGTCTGAATATTAATAAGAGTATTACCTTTGACTTTTCCTTTTCCTTTACTAAAATGATATGCTAGAAATGAAAATAAAATGCTATTTTTAAATACAAACGAATTATATAATCTTCCAACACATAACATATAATTAATACGGAACCGTAACCAGTATGCTGGCCTATTTTCTCAGAAGGTATGTTAAGATGTAGTTCAACAGAATATCCACGCATATAATTTCATTTTCGTATCGTATATGAGGTAAGACAATTTTGTCTTAAAAAGGGAACACCTTGAACGGCGGGGAGGTTCCCTGGGGTAGGGGCAGTGGCCGCCTGCTCCCACAAGTTACGGTCCGTCGTCGTGTCAATAATTTTTTCTTAATTATAACATATTGTTTACGTAACTGATTTTGTAATTCTGTTATTTCTTTATTATTATTATTATTATTATTATTATTATTATTATTATTATTATTATTATTATTATTATTATTATTATTATTATTATTATTATTATTATTGTAAGACTCAGATTAGAATTTCGTACAATTATATGGAATAACATATCCACAACATAAATGTGGCAAAATTGAATCGGTTCAAAAATGTTTCATTAGGCTATTGTGTAGAAATATGAAAAAAGGTTAACACTCTCATAGTTATGGTTACTGGAACGAATACTGGGGGTTACAAGAATTACATGTAAGAAGAAAAATGATAGATACAAACTTTATTCAGATAATTTTAAACAATATATATAGTAGCGAATACTGCCTACATAATATAGGTATAAGGGTACCAACATGTAATCTTAGAAAAGCATCGGAAATGGTTCTCATGAATAAAAATTCGATAATCTTAAGAAAACTGACAAGTTCTTTTAATATATTATCGGAATAATTGTATTTATTAAACAGACGTATAGATTTTATTAGGTATTTATATTATATATAGTATATCTGTATGTTTGACGGTATCTTTGTTTTAAGGACAACTTGAACAAAATTGACTATTTTAATGAATAATGAAGTAATTATGTTTATCTAGATAAGATACAAGTCATAAAATTAGGAACATATTATAAGATAGATAATGACCTCCTATCGTCGAAACAAATGTATTGTTAATATTAAGAGGAATGTAAGATGTGTCTTCTATCACTAAGTGCTGTATTTTTGCTATCTGATTGTTCATGGCACTAAAATAAATAAATAAATAAATAAATTCTTATTATTATTATTGTTATTATTATTATTTTATTATTATTATTATTATTATTATTATTATTATTATTATTATTATTATTATTGCAAAGTCGAGACTTGGCAAAATATATATTTTATGATTTTCCTGATTGGATTTTTGTTGAACAATCAACACACTCCACTTTAGTGGATATAGAGGAGGGAAATATTATCCTGTTGCTTTTCATTGGTTTACTTCCATGCTACACCAAGCCTGGAGATTACATTTCACCTTTCTATATCTAGGGGAAGTACCCTAAAGGTTGTGACGATCATAAGAGAATAAGTGAATAAGTGATGAAATCAATGAACTTTGCGTATTAAGAACATTTCAAATATCAGGTTGTCAGAAAAGTCATTATGTATTTCGGTAAAATATAACAAATGATGGTTTGTGGATATACTAGAGTTATTCGTATCATGCAATAGTTATGCCATGAATAGCTAATATGTTGAGCGTTTTGTGTAATATTATTGCTGTTTGTTTGGTTTGGTTTTACAGATTTGATCAGAGATGGCGTGGATCAATGAAAACGTGATCCACCACCCACCGCGACCCACTCTGTCCCATGATCTAGCAACCACCTTGGCCCACTCTCACCCACTAACCATCATTACCCACCTACCATGCACCACTGACCCACCAAAACACATTATCATCAACTCTGACACCTGAGCCACGTCCTTTTTTCTACCGACTAAAGAGTTTATACTTGTAATAAAACCAGGTTGTCAAATTCTAACTAATTGGAGTTTGAATTTCTACGGTCAATCCCTCAAGCACCGCTCTATTACAATAATGATGGATCTGGTATAAAATGGTAAAATGTTTGTCATGGGCAAACTTACGATGAATTTCAATCAAATTATCATGGTTTAATTATTTCCTTGTTGAATTATCGATACTTCTCAGTGGAAAAGCAGATGGAATTTGAAACTCCCAAATCAAGATACGTAGATCAACATACAGAAGCTTACATTACAAATTTTATGTCCATTTTTCTCACAACTGAATGGGTTCATTGCCCTGTGGTCTAAGCGCTCCAAATAATAAACAAGCTTTTAGCAATTATTATTAAGCGCATGGTAAGTATATATGGATATATGATGCGAAGCACTAAATTTTTGTTGAGTTCAGATGATTTTGAGTTTAACGTTCCTTTCAGCAGCGAGACTATATGAAGATATACCTACCTCATGCCGTAAACGTCGCCACCATCTAGTGGCCCACTTGCGGGTAAACGTCAATATAGAGAGGAGTCGAAGGATTGCCGCTAGTGTCCCACTGCCAGCAGGATTTCGTCGAGTCGAAACAGATATCTCGCGTCGGGGTGTTGAAGTTACCACTGCGTCGGAGCGAAGACTTCGTTTTGGTCCGCGCTCCTTCCATTCGTCGCGGAGAATCGCGGAGGGACCATCACAAACTATCGCCAGTCATGTGCGTGCGGTTATTATTATATATTATTTTTCTAAATCGTTCCTGACGAATTGTTCCTGAAGTGAGCTCCGAGGGTCAAGAATAAATTCTGCCTCAACACCATGAAGAGAAAAATCCTGAGTGCGATAATTGTATGAATTTAGACGGCAACTTTCGTCGATCATTAGAAAGTGAGTATGGGAGAACTATGAAATAAAGTAAATAGACACGCGTCATTTTGTTATAAAATTAAATGGCGAACGCGTTTTATCTTACCCTAAAGAGTTATCGTCTCGTATATACGGTTAAAAGAGCACTCTGATTGACCAAATTAAAACGATTACAACCATTTATGCCTTTACAAGCGACGTCTTCTTCATCGCCTCCGTGGCGAAGTAAAAAAAAACACCCACCCAGTAATCATAAGGTTGGTGTTCCGAGGCTCCTTCGGGGTACTTTTTTGGTACATTTCTCAGTGTTCTTTAGACAAACCTCAATGTAACCAAATCACACATATAGGCGATTTAACATATTTTGGCGGAGTAATTTTGTGGTTCATTGGCGTTTTGTCACGTCAGAATAATGCTGTCTACAATAAAGGGTAGAAAGGGAGCAGAGAGGGTCGGTGGGTCAGAGTGCGTCATATTGAAAGGTGGTTCATGGTGGGTTGTGCGTTGCAGTGAGTCACGGTGGATGATGGGACGCAGTGGGTCACATGCTTTTGACCGACGACCCACTGACCCACTCCAACCCTGGATTTGACATCACATAGGAAATGGAAGACCAAAAAACGCATGTTCACCATATTTTATTGTTTTACTTCAGGCAAAAGAAGAACGCTCGGATATTGTTTGTGATTTTTACTGTCCTCTATGTTTCCGTGTTTTTGTCCCTCTTCTTAAGGAGTTAGTGGAAAAACTCTAAAAGTGAGTAAAACGCATAAAAATAGGAAACAAGATACTGAGGAAGGTTCGTTAAATTAATTAACTTAAATAAATATCCAGTGCCCTGAAACACCTTATTCCAATCAATATAAGTATCTGTCCAATACCATGCCGTGAAAAATCAGGGCCCGAGGCGAGAGCATATGGCAGCGCCTCCGTACATATAAGTTGTCAATTTAAAGTTATATTCTCTGGACTATTCTTTCTGCATAATACTTAACTATTTTATCATGACTAAAATCAGAAAGTTTCATCATTATTACACTGGAATCGTAAAAGTGTGTAATTACTGAATTCACCACAGTTCCATTATTTCCTTCTCCCAGAACAGTGACGTCTTAGAATAGTGGCTTAATCGTTAGTTTCTTAATGTTGGGGACTCAAGTTTGATTCCGGGTGTGGCAATTCAGTAAATTTTTGCAATCTACAAAACTGATACTTGTGATGTATAGTAACATGAAAAATATGCATTTTTTCTGGGTCTAAGAGTTGTGACGACCTCTTTTACAGATCAAATGCCAAGAACACAAAATTACATCTTCCGTATCAACTTCATTCGTACCCGTGTGTCAAGTAACGTGTTTGGACAAAAATTGATGAATACATAAGGGTTAACTCGTCATTACTGCTGTAGTATGAGCCTAAAAAGAGTTCCAAGGAATTGTTCATAGCTGTGCACAAATTGCAAATTGTGATCGAACTTACAACGCTAGTCACGGGAATGATTCTATTTAAGATGTCACCTCACCTTTCTACTTAGAAAATGGGCGAAACAAAATGCATTACCGTTATCAGCTAACAAATCTTTGTATTTCATTTCTTGTCAAATTGATAATTCTATATGTAAATCCATAAACGTAATAATATTATTGCTTTCATGTGTAAACCTAAGAAACATCTCACATACTCTATATCTTTTCTGTTCCTATGAATACCTTCGACTATTTTACTTCTCTTTCCTTCTGTAATAATAATAATAATAATAATAATAATAATAATAATAATAATAATAATAATAATAATAATAATAATAATAAAGGAATGGCATAATTGCAACACCAATTACATAAATATTATCTTTCCGTTCAAAAAAATAATAATTGCTACGACGGGAATTGAACCCAGGCAGCTGCAACCGGAGTTTCCTGCTTTTACAATTTCTTTTAATCAAATCGCCCCAACCGGAGTATTGTTCGCCACTGACACCTCATGTCCTTTCGACGTATTCCAAACACTACAGGAACACGAAGACAGAAATACTGAGGACAATTAAAATATTGACCTTGCTCTTTAGAGGAATAAGAACCCCTAGTGGATTGTGCCTCATAAGCAGCTGCCTCATGATTATGTGGGCTCAATTTACCACAAATTACTCATATGAAGTTAAGAAAGTAAACTAGTAGTTATGTAAAATAAACATAGAATTGTCAATTTCTACACGTGTTCATACAACTTAAAGAATGTGAAAATAATTTTTGTCGTCTTTTCTTCTTTGGAAATTAGAAGTTGTGTAAAAGACGAAATGTATTGCAAATCTGGACAATCCCTGCAACCGAGGACCACCGCCGTAACTTAGATTTTTCTTAGAGGGGCAACCATTAATAAGTTTAGTTGGTTCCCCTAGAAAAATTTGTTCTTCTGATTCTTGCATCCCCTCTTTCCAACTTTATTTTAATCTTTATGGGCCTCCCGAAGCCTGTGGGCCCTCCCGCACGACAAGGTCTGCGGTTCCGTTAGTCACTCCCCGGGTCCATTCGATACATGACAAAAACTCATTTTTGTTGTTATTTACCTTTTGTGTGTTGTTTTCTTTATGTGATGTAGCGACCCTATTTGATGGTTCATTTCTAATTTATGTTCCTATCGTATATGGAGTAAGAAAATTTTGTCTGAAAATGGGTCCCCTCAAATTGCTGGCAGCTTTTCTGGTTGGCGGGCTGTTACCCTCTGCCTCCACAATTTATGGCTCTGTCAATAGCATAGCCTCGACTTGAAGAACGTTTTGTGATAATTTCTTCATTGAGCAACGTGTATACAACTTGTTTTTGAGTTAGTCAAGGAAATCTAGAGTAAGTCATTAAGACACACAAAAGTTGCTTATATTTTCTTATATATATTTTTATTTATATTTTGTTTATATTTGTTTGTATTTGTTATATTTGAGTGTCTTGTTTATATTTTTCCATGAAACGATTTTAACTAGGTATTAGTTTGGGTGGAAGTTTAAATGGTGCTTTGGGTGAGTGGTTAACGCATTGAACTTTCAATTTGGTGGGCCCGGGTTCTAGTCCCGGCCAGGCTGAAGCGTTTTCAAGTTTTCTTGTTTCAATTTCAAGTTCAATGCATACTCAGTGTGATAAGCAAGATCTTCTCTCTTCTTTCCAGATTTGATATTTTCTGCTACTTTCAAGCATTTTCTGATTCATATGTGATCAATATTTTAGTTTTTTGACTATACTGTATATAATGAAAAAATACATTACATACACAGCAATAGTGAGATTAACTTTTGATGTCTTTTGGACAACACACTCTGGACCAGAGAGATTGATCTTAGAATGGAGAAATGTTTCGTGCGTCATCTACTCACAATTTTACTTCCATACAGACTTGAGTCAGTGCTACCAACTGCTTTCAGTGACGAGAAAAGTTACGTGTACGTTGGGTTGCATCTGCCTAGGCGTTCTCACAACCGCAAATCACCTGGACCCCAAGTAATGGAAATATAGTGATTAGGGGGGAAATTACTTATGTATCTGGGTGTACAATATACCGCTGTCCGGAGAATTGATTTTTCTTAGTATACACCATAACAAGTAACTCAAACTGCAAAAGATATTTCTTGGAATCAAATCCCGGTCTCATTCGCCGCAGACTCTTACGCTAACCCACTTCCAACATTTATCAAAATGTATAACTGAATGAAAACTTGATTCTCTACACCAAAGATAGTAACTCTCTTTAGATTTTTATACTAATATTTGCATAAGCGCATATTGGTAAGTGTAAAATGTAAATAACTATAGCTTTTATTAAGGTAAAATTTTAATTTGTAGTGTATCGCGAGGCGAAATATTGGATCAAACAGATCCATTTTCCCTGCACTTTAACTTTAAATCATATTCTTTAAAGCATAAATTTATACACCAAACATCCGATCGTAATAAAACTGGGAATGATTCAAAATCTGGACCTCACAAAGCTTACCAAATATTGCACTATGACACCTGTAGATTCGTTACCTAAAGACGGATATGTTGTGTCATATCTTCGAGATTAACGGACAACATATCGAATTCATACGATCAAAAACAAAGTGCCTTCGAGTAAACATTCGCATGCTTGGTAAGTATATGAAACATGTTGTTTTCTCGTTCAGCGGTAATGGTTCTTGGTTTGCACTTCATATTTCGAAAACAAGAAAACGTTGATAGAACTCAATCGATCGTATCAAACATGGAGTAGTAGTCCCATTATAGGTACATGTGTATTATTGTCGTGTAACATCAGGATATATTGTTTCTTTATTTTCTAGAGTGTGGTGAATGGGTACCCCAATTTCACCATAATTAATAAAGACATGTTTTCAAAACAATTTTTGTACAAAAGATCAGGTTTGCGACGAAAAATTGATCAAAACTTTCACAATAGAAAAAAACTTTGAAGATGTAAATTACGGACTAAGAACGTAGTTCAATTATAAATGTGCATATCTTGAAACCAAGGATAGTGCAAAAATTGGGTACTGTTAATAAAATTAACACAAAATTGGGATAAAAGCATAGCATATAAATCAATTTTAAAGAGGAAGCATGAAAGCATTGGTCCCAATACATTTCATAGATTTATGCTTTCAAAAGAGCGACGGCACAAAAATCTAGATTTACCGTACGAAATGATAGAAACAAGCAAATGCGAAAGAACGAAATTCTAGTGTCAGGCTCAGAATGTTGCAAATTGTTTACTTTGAAAACCATGTACAAAATTTAGAAAAACTTGGGCAAAGTATTATCTAAAATTCATAATACAAATAAGATTATTAAGTGAAATAAGGAAATGCAGATGCCAATATTTATAATAGGATAATTTCATTAAAACGAAGAGATGTCTAAATGCTAAAGCACTATTTTAAATTATCTCGCAATAGTAGCTAGAAAACGTACAGAATTGAGGAACACGACAGATCCTCAAGAAAGAAAATCACAGTTGTTAGTCATGAAAACAGTGGCAAGTAAGGTGAATACCGCAATTGATACTTATAGCAGTCCACCTGTTAACAATATAGTAATTACGATGCTACATGAAAATAAATGGCACACCATATATACTATTATAACATTAAATTCAAACATATAACTTTATTTTGCCTTTATCATATAATTCAGATCTTGAGTTGATTTTGAGTTTATCTTTCCGTTCAGCAGCGAACTATATGAGACGTGGACCTACTGATTAACGTGGAATCCGAACCACAGGAGCTCCTTCCGGAATCGAACACGGATCTTCCGCCCCAAAGGCGCGTACGCTAACCGCTTAGCCACGGAGGAGCTCTTCAGATCTTACAGAGTTAATATTGACAATGAAGGAAGTGGCATGCTTTTATCACCTCCAGTTGCATTAGAGAAGCAAAATCATAGATAGAATCTAATATTGCAATAGTTAATCCATAATAATTTCCAGATTCATATTACAAATGTTTTACATTATAACGATTTTGTAGAAAAACAAGATATCGTACATTTTTAACATCTAACGTTTGAAACCTGGAATAAAGTTGTTATCATTCTTGTTTCCATAAAGGTGACCTATTTGAAAAGAGCCATGCCTCATAATTTCTTACATTTATTTCTATGGATATTTTTCTTAATGCCGTTAGCGGTATCAATAGTCGCTTTATTGACCATTCCTACCTTTCTATTTAAGGTAGCACGAAATTGTTATAACCACATTTATAGGACACCGCAATGTAACCACCTAATACGTGCATGTACCGAAGTTTCTTAGAATAGACCTGACAATTTTTTACTTCGCTTATACTAAAAATTGTGGTATTGTTATGTAGTATGTGCGTTTCCCCATCAGTACTAAATATTATGTACATATTGCAAATAGCAAAATTCTATAGTGGGCAGTTAATCTCAATGTTTATTTTACTAATATTGGTTTATTTTACTAAAAACCGATAGATCGGGGAAAATACAAGAACCTTGCATATAATATAAAAAGACAACTTGGTAAGAAGAAGAGGAGGTAAATTACGTTGTAATTAAATATCTAACTGAAAGAGACCATCTGTATATTACTGTATGATATAGTATTAATTATCGTTTCATTAATAGATAAAAATAAACTACGCTAATAAAATATCAAGCAACCTTGAAATATATATTTACTTAACTTATGAAACCAAATAGAAGGAAATATTTACCTCAGTCATAAACACAAATACATTGGTGGCCGAGATAGGTTTGTGCGTAAACTTTAATATATCTTATAAGGTCTTGGTCAATTCCAACTAAAAGACATAAGCTTTTAAAGCGTTCAAGTTTGTCACAGACCGGATTTATCTCCTAGTGATACCCTAGTTAATGCCCTAACGCGCCAACAAACAAAACTGTAGTTACCACATATTTTGCCATTCCTTTCTCTACCATGATGTTCACATATATGTTATTTTTCACATTTGGAATCTATCATATTATTAAATAACAAGTTCTGCGATCTCTTCTATTTAATGACTGCGTGTTCTGGGATATTTACGTAGGTGATAACAAATGCTTATGGTTTGGCAGAAATTTCTAATTGGTAATACACTTTATTTAAGGATACATTCGAAAATATACTACCTCAGATGCTAATCGTGTTTTTATTATTTGATGCCGTAACCTTCCCAGTCATATACCCAAAACGTTTGAGAAATTGTCTGTCCCTCTTTTGCATCACTCATGCTTAATTTTACACACATTTCTGTACAAAAGAGCCTCCTTCTATTCGATCATGAATTTTACTTTCGTCTCTATTAGTAAAGTTGCCAACTATCCATTTCATACATTTTTCACTGTCTTCCTTGCTCCTTCTCACCCTCATGTTAACTATGCTGTCATGCGGCCCGTCTTGGCTTTACCCTATTAAAAGTCGCAGAGTCTAAGAGGTATGTTTGATTTGATTATTGACTGAATGCGTTTAAGATCTTTGCTTAAGTTGTACACTATGCCATTCAGAATTATTGCATTAACGATTTGATTTAGATTTCAAATTATGGTAGTTTCAAGTATTGTGGTATACAATCTAAACTATGTGTTTTACCTTGTGCACTTGTGTTAGCATTAGCACTGCTAAAACTGCCTTCCCCTACCAAAGAAAATAAATAAAATCAATTATAAAATATAAACTTAGTGGAAGTATTATTTAATAAATAGGATAAGAAGCTTTTTGTTCTAAGATATATGGCTCAGACGATCATCATACACATTAGAGTTATTAAATATTTCGATACATATTTAGAGGTCTTTATACTAATTACCTCCAACACTGCTGTTGAATTTATATCCCTCTTCTGGAGGAAAAGCCATAAACTGTAATATAAACTAACTTAAATTTGCGTTAGACACTATTGCAAACAAATGACCTGCTCGCAATGAACTGCAGCCTGGACAAAAAATGTGGTGAACACTCCTCTTGCTGACAAATGTAAATTTCTTACTATTTAAGGAGATTATTCATATATTTAAATTACAATATAATTTTTGACAATATTGTGTAGTATTCAAATTTCACAATTGCGCCAAATATTAAATTGAGATCTCAAAGGGCTTTACGATTTAAAACGTCTCCATCAAAGGAAGGTAGAAGAAATTAAAAGTTGTGTTAACCCAAGAAACTAAGCATTTCGGTAAATTTAAGAAGTACGTTTTAGAATAAAGTCATCAATTTTTGGAAGTATTTAATTAAGACGCCACGAAAGTCGATTGAATTTAATAGTCAGAAATCGAGAAGTAATCATAACCACTACCAAAGCCTCGTTATTAACATGCATGCAAGGTATATCTACTACAAGGCACAAGTCCATAACATTCTTGATATTTAAGATAGACAGGGAAATGATAGAAGAAGTTTATTATAACTCACATATAAATATTTCTCTTCGTTTTCTTTCGAAGAAGTCACCATAAGATTCGAGGCATTTTCAATAGCGTTGAACAAACTTCCATATCCATTCTGTGCAAAATTATGATGCCTTAGAGCACCACAAGTACAGAGTTGATGTCTTTGAACTCTTTAATACACACCAATTTTACAGGTGAAGAAAAAGAAATAAATCGTTTGTGGTAAGTACGGACGGTATGAGCAAGTGTGTGTAGGCGGAGGTTCTCATGGATCAGAAAAACTCCAAAACGTTCCATTCCTGTCCGTCGATTTTCGACAGCACGTCTCAGGTTATTTTTACTGTTTAGCTATACACATCTACTGTAATTGTTAACTATGATTCCAAAAAATTCTCAACATTAATAACGTTTGTTCCCAAAAGACTATTAACATGGTTTTATGAGCTGATTGTGTTTACTTCAAATACAAATGTTCAAGAGAATTTGAGTGCCGCTATTCCTTTGATTACTGTCTCGGACCTCTGTGGTGTATGATATCTCAGTTACTATAGGAGAAAGGGGTCATTAATATTCTCTTCGCCGTGAACCTATGGTTCTTCTCTCTTTGTGATCATGTGTTAGCATTACGGTTACCAGAATCTCACAGCGCTATAATAAGGCAGTTTGTGAGTCAAAATTCGATCCACTGTTTTAATAGACACTTGCGGAATCTGTTTGGTGCATTTACTTATTGAAAACCAATAGTTATGTCGCACCTCTTCCGTTACGCGTTCCACCAGATCGCCATATTAGCACTGATCTTAATCTACACTAATCATCATGTACATTTACACGCTCACTCCAAAACTCTAAACACCAAATCTGCTATTTCTTTCAATCATTATTATAGATACAGAAATGTCCTACAATTCCTGATATATATCTGCTGTATTCTGTTCCTTGATGTTCAGAAACCGCACGATAGATTTCACCTCAAATTGAAGTGATTTTGTGACCCGACAGTCATTTAAGTATACTGGTAGTAACACGTACATACTTAACTTCATGAGTGTTGCAAGGTGATAGTAAAAAACGTCGAATCTTTTTCTCCTCGCTTCTCATATAATCACAAATCGTATTTCACAAACTAAAATAATTATAGATTTTGCACACAGTATTTTGAATTTTAAAACATGTTTATTTCACAAAAAAGTAATACTCTTGCACCTCATTTAGTACATCCTATAGAAAGGTTTACAATTGTTCCTTATTGCTAGAAATTATTACTTCTATTTTGTCTCAACACATAGTTTTGCCGATATAGGCTTGTATAGTAAATATTGTCGCTCCATAGAAAATGTATTCCTATATCTAGACGAACATACTAGAGTAGTTGATCTTGTGATACATATAAGATCTTAACATGATTAGTTCCATGTGGTATTTGAAGACCCTAACCTAGAATTGATGATATTGTAGTTTATATATATATATATATATATATATATATATATATATATATATATATATATATATATATATATATATATATATATACAAGTTTGCTAAACGTACCTCCATTTACTGCGAAAAAAGTAATAATAATTATAACACTATAACAATACTTTAGTATTAATCATATTAATAAATAAATTTTATAGTACTTCTAAAGCAAAATGGAAATATACATTTACACTTTATTTGTTCTTAAATTATCTATGGTACACCACTCTGAGTAATTTTATCTATAATAGTGTATTCAAGAGAAGCAATGAAATGAAATAATTCCCAATTTCCAACACAGTAGGCATTAGCTCAAACCTGAGGATGAGTGACCTAGCATATTAAAGGATCAAAGTGACGCATTTTCAATTGCAGCCGAAGCTCGACTGTTGCGTATCACACGCTTTACACGCTCAGTGAAGCAAGAGTTGAGAAATTGAAAGAAACAAGCAAACAATTTGACAATTATAAGTTATGAACACTGAAAAGTAACACCATGATCAAACATGTTATGTGACAACGCAAGTTTTATAGAAGTGATATGCTTCATAATGCAAAAGTAGTTACAATGAAAGAAGTAAGTACATTCCTATATTAATTCCAGACGGGAACTTAAGTGGTTCGAATCTCATCATGCTTAAGCCTTATATAACCTCGTTGTTTTATAGACGATAATCTCAAATACAATCCCATGAACTGAGCTCTCCTGCAAAGAAAAATGTAATGTACTAAAATTCTTTTAAATTTCAAGTAATATTTTAATATTTCCTTTACTGTTTATTCTAGTGTCTAAATTTAACAAAGTTCATATTCTTGTATAATTTTTTGACTAATTGAATAATGTGTTCTTTATACCTGTGCCATTTCCACCTGAAACTAAAAAATAAAGGGAGAACTGATTGGTTTCAAAGTAAGTCAATTACAATATTCACTCATAGATAAAAATTAAAATTTCTACACCAGTAATAACTAACATTATTTCCAAAGATCTTTTAATATACCATATGAGAATGCCGTAAAATACGCAATATAAGAAAAGGTTTAACTTGTTTTGAGTTTCAATAACTAATAGAAAATGCTTTTACATAACCTAACCATTCCCATTTGTAATTGCGAAAACAGAACTGCCATGATCCGAAGTAAGTTTATTGCAATCTTTGCTCTTAGAATTAAATTAAATCTTGTAAAGCACTAAATACTAATATTATTTAGTGATATTGTAACATTAAAGCAAAATGCTGTATGTAAGAATTTTCATCATATATATTTGTCGTCTTTCATGGATCTACGTATCGCATACAGTTGTTATTATATGAACGTAACAGTAGAAGAAATGAAATAATAACTCTGCTTGATGTTATCTCTTCCCTTTTAGATTTGAACTTAAAATTAATTTGCTCTTATGCACTAATACACAATTAAGTAACATATCCCATCTATCGGTGTTTCATTGAAAAATGGTAGGTAAGAAGTCAGAGACAGTCTAAATATTTTCTAGTATATAGTACACGATTACATTTACACAAACTAATTTGTAGGCAGAATTAAGTGTCAGATCATTATGATGTACCATAACGAGTTTTGTAACCTTAATTCGAAGTATATAAGCGAACTGATACTATTTATGACTACTAATTTCTGTAGAGCATGATTTAACGTAAAATAAAATTAAAGATTGGTAAACAGAAAAAGAAAGGGAAAAGTTAATATTGACAAGACCAATTATGAATGTTTTATTTTTAAAAAATCGTTGGGTGAAGTATCAGAGGGAAAAATGAAATATATTACGAATAATAAATGAGAACTACAATTACCCTACTTAAAACTGTAAAGTACTTTAATAAATAACAATGAAGGAATTCAAGGGATGAAACAAATTAACTAATTCATAACTATCTTAGATATAACACTAAGACTTTAATATTACATTTCCAAAAGTATGTGAACAGTATTGTCAGTATATAAAAAGAGTCTGATATTTTAAACGTTGCCAATTTTTTCTGCAAATTCACTTTATTTACTGCAGACATTGGTTAAACATGTTACATGTGTTTACATCATATTTACTACAGTTAATGAAATAGCTAAAAAATGAAATCTTTGAGTTTTACGTCTCACAGTTATGCCGGTTAGGCTAAAGGAGACGGTGATTATGAGAAATGAATGGAATGGTGGAGGGAAGAAAGTGGGAGCAAACGAAAGAACCCCGAGAAAACCCACGGACACGGTGTTTGTCCACCACAAAGTTCACTTGGCGGGAGAAGGGTTTGAACCCGGGACCCCATGCACAAGAAGTGAACGGAAATAGCTAAAACTACCTAGACTAATATCACTAACACCAAAATAAATTACTATCCATTCATATTATTCATGTGTTGAAATTATAATTATTGGCTATTCCGCTACTAAAAGTTGCTGAAAAGCTACTTTTCACATAAAAATTTTAATTTCAGAAATACTTTTAGGGCTGTAAATGACTTATATAGTCTCGATTCTCAACGAAATTCTATTCTAAGTTTCAATGTCATCAACGTTATGCTGTCATAAGGATAAAACTTTCACTGACAAAATCTTTTCTTGTATTTTATGTAATATTTTGATATATATTTACTCTTTTACAAATATTTAAAAACTGAGTTTACCTTTTCAAGAACTTAAAATAGTAATTTAATAATGGTTTAATATACCTTCGCCATTTCCACCCGAAACTACAAGAAAGAGAAAAATATCATAATTCAAAGTAGGTCAATTACAATATTCATTCATAAAGAAAAAATAAAGTTTGTGAACGAGTAACAAATAAGTTTATTTTATTGATAATTTAATATCCCATTTAATAACGATATATGAAACAATTCTTAAAGTACAAAATAATGAAATGTTTAACTTATTTCGAGTTTAAAGTACTAATGGAAGCACCGTTACCCACCTGTAATCAAAAATCCAAAATGTCATTATTCATAGCAAGTATTTTGCAATATTCACTCTTAGAAACAAATAGTATCTTGCGAAGCACTAAATACTAACATTACTTGTATTGTAACACATAAACCAAAATGTTTAAGTAACAACCTCAGCAAAAATAGTATATAATCTCACAATATTCCCTAAACGGAAAGGGTAACCAAGCATTATATCATTAAGAGTCTCAATGTAACTAAAATATTAAAAAATACATTTTGTCGTCAAACTCATAACATCGTATTCTTCATCAAATAAAGTTTAAAAAATACACTTTTGTAAATCCCAACCAAATTAAAAACTTGTGCTGAACTTAAACCTCAAGAAATATTCGGGGGACAATATCTTCAACAAAAAACTCAAGTATGTGCTTAAAAACACTGTCAACTGCCAAAAATGTCTCCACATATAAACCAATTCATAAACACCACATAACTATTCTAAAACATTAAAATGAATCACACATTTAAAGCTTGTATCTTTTATTCACGCCTAAAATATCCTAGCTAACTAATTCTATGGTCTATGGAATCCGGTTTTTCAATGCCGCGTTCACAAAAACTCTCCACAGACTTCTATCCTTAGATAACTGCATCCAGTTTCTACTTTGTATTCCTGTCTCCCCGAGATCCATCTTAATATTATCCTCTCATCTGCGCCTAGGTTTTCCTAATTGTCGTTTTCCGACTGATCTTCCAGTCAAGACTTTGAAAGCGTTTCTACTTTCTTAAATTCTAGCTACATGACCCACCGACCTAAGGCTCCTAGACTTGGCGACCCTAACAATATAGGGTATACCATATAAATTATGTAGTTCCTCGTCATGATGTTTCCGTCATTCTTCATTCCTGTTCCTCTTGGGTCCGAATATTCGTCTCAGGATCTTGTTCTCAAATAGTTTCAGTCTCAGGATCTTGTTTTTCCCTCAGACTAAGTGGCCATGTCTCGCAACCATACAAACCAACAGACATGATTATTGTTTTATAAATTTTAAGAGCTTCAGATTCCTCAACAGAATTCCAGGTTCTGTAAGAACGTTGTATAATTTTTCTCTCCTAACCGTGTCGTACGCCTTTCTAAAATCAATAAATAACTTATATACCGAGGTACTGTATTCCCACTTCTTTTCGAGTATTTGGCGAATGGTAAATATTTGGTCGATAGTTGATCGATTCCTTTAAATCCACACTGATAATTCTAATAATTTCATCTGCGTATTGGGGTCAATCTTGCTAATAAAATATTTGAAAGAATTTTATAGGATCTTGCCAGAAGAGAAATGCCTCGATTATTATTATTATTGTCAGTTTTGTCGCCTTTCTTGTGAGTTGGAACAATGATTGATTCTTTCCACTGTTGTGGCAATTCTTCCTTGTTCCTGATATGGAGAATGAGTTTGTGTATCTTGTTCCACAATTTTTCGCCTCCAGCTAGAATTAACTCAGCCAGAGATTCATCTACACACGGAAATTGTGTTTCTTTAATTTCTTTATAGCGGTTTCTACTTCTGTTTGGTTGGGTTTTGGAATATACGATACTGCGGTGTGTATCTCCTCTTCTCCACGCATACTAGTTTTTGGTTGCGTGTTAAGCAAATCGTCAAACAAATCTTTCCATCTATTTAAGATAATATCGGTATCAGTCAGAACTCTACCGTCAGATTTCTTTAATATATAAAGCTTGATAGCCTTTCTTAAATTCACTGCTCCTCTTACACGGGTCCCGGATGTTTTTATTTTTACTATTATCATCAAGTTCGTTAATTTTAGCTTTCGAAAAATCGCGCTTATTTGTTCTAAAAGTTTTGGAAATTTCCTGCATGATATCTGCGAAATCTTGTGTAGTTATTTCATTCGGATTTTGTAGCCAGCGTAATTTTTCCTGTTTTCTATTTTCTGTTAATTTAATGCATTCCTGGTCGAACCATGGTTTGTTCCTACGAATTTCCGTGTGTCACAATTGTTCTTTTGCTGAACTTTTAATGCTATATCTAATTTCAATCCAGGTATCCTCAACACTAGTGCACTCCGAATCTTCTAAAGGTGAGAATCTATTCGAAACTTCAATCTGGTATTCCTCTCTTACTTGGCTCTCTTCTAATTTCATTAAATTGTTTCTCTCCGTTTTCAAACAATGAATATTACCTTTTTGCAGCGATAATCTTTCTCTTATTATCGCTGCTACCAGGTAGTGATCAGTATCACAATCAGCCCCTCTAAACGGCCGAACATCAATTATATTAGATTGCCTTATTCTATCTACTAAAACGTAAACAATTTGATTATGTGTTTTTCCATCTGGTGATGTCCAAGTGTATTTATCGATGTGGGAATTTTTTACTTTTCGCGATTAGGTTTTTGGATATTGCAAAGTTCACGTCTCTAACACCGTTGTCATTACTTTCTTTATGCAGACTTTCGTTCCCTATGATCAGTTTGAAAATATCCTCTCGTCCTACCTTCGTATTGAAATCTCCTAATAGAATTTTTATATGGTATCGCGGGAGTTTATATAATATTCGTTCCACTTCTTCGAAAAAACTGCCTTTAATATCATCATCCTTATCTTCAGTTGGCGCATGTACATTTGAAACAATAATATCACATCTCCGTTCCTTAAGAGTAATAAAAGAAAGTCTGTCAGTAACAAAATCAACGCGTTTAATTGCTGATAATATTCGTTTGTGATCGAATTGAAATTTCCTAGTATAATAAATATGTATACCTCTTCCATCAAAAGCATAAAAAATTGGTTATGTTTAAAATACAAAACCTCTGGCAATATACCACAATTAAAAAAAATTAAATATAACCACAATGAGAATCCTCATCAGAAGTATTCATGTTTATTGGATCGACGTGTCGTATACATTTTTATTATATGAACGTAACAGTATAATCTATGGAATAATATTTAAGTTTAATCTTACTTTCTTTGTTTTCCATTTGCACTTAAAACTTATTTACTGTTATGCAGAAATACACAACTAAGTAAACTATCTCATCAATTGACGTTTCAGCGAAAAGGGGAAGGTAATAAATCAAGGAAAATCTAAATATTCTCTAGAGAAGTAGCACATGCTTTATTTTTATGGAAACTAATTCGTGAACAGCAATAGGTGTCAGATCATTATGATCTACCATAGTCAGATTTATAATCTCACCTCGAAGTACATAGGGGAACTGATAGAATGTACTATTGATATGGTTACTTTTTCCTGCCGAGCATGATGCAATGCAAAATAGAAAAAGTGAATGTTAAAGAAAAATGGAAAAGTTAATAAAGCCAAGCTTAATTATGAATGTTTTATAATAAAATTAATAAATCAAGTGTCAGAAAGAACAAAAAATAAAAATTACGAATAATAAATTAGAACTACAAATGTCCAACTTAAAACTTTTAAAGGCATTAAAGAATAACTATAAAGGAAACCTGTAGATGAATCAAAACAAGTACTTCGTTATAATCGATAATCTGACACTAAGACTTTAATGTTACATTCTCAAAAGTATGGGAACTGTATTGTCAATATAAGAAAGAGCTGGGATATAAGAAATAAGAAATATAAGAAATATAATAATAAGAAATATATATAAGAAATAACTGGGATAATACCAGTCACAGAAAATGAGTTTTTATCTATTCATTTTATTCATATCATTAAATTATAATATTAGTGAATTTATAGTAAGTTACAGAAAACTATATTTGACACTAGAATCCTAATTTTAGGTTTACATTTACCTATTTTAAATGACCTAATAACCATATTTTTATATTACAGCTTAAGTACTAACATTATTATTGCAAAATGCTGTAAAATTGCCTCTGATGTATGAAATTACTAGATGTATTAAAATAATACTTCTACTCAAATTCATCTTTTAAGGTTGTACGCAAATATTCACTTTCCTTCTGCAGAAATCAGAGTAAATATTATATTTCATTGTAACATTGTATCAATCTTGGAGGGTCTCTTAACTCGAATTATTCATAATAAAGAGAGACCATTAATTTTGTTATAGTATTTAATTAACATATTGAGAGCATTGAAGGAATTTCCTAGTAATGCAAATTAATTAAATAGCCAGCAATAAACATCAATCGACATTACTCAACTTCTTAAAGACATTCGTCCTGATATCACTTACTTTGTTTACGCAGACCCTAATGTAAAGTTGGTAATATTTTATTTTTTTTGTAAAACTTGTAATATCTGCTTGTTCTTGGTACATTTAAATTACTGCTGATACATTTAAATCACTTCTAGTAATAACAAAAAATAATTCATCAATAAAATAATAATATTAAACATAATACATTATTTAAAAATGTAAAATATTAAAAATATGTTACACTTGTTTTCAATATATGATACCTCACTCTGTACATTAGCATCTCACTCTTTTGTATATTAGCAATAACAATATAATTAGAGACCATCATCATTAAAGTATGAACTAATTCAAGCCGTATCTGTTTTAGTGACGTACGATGATCTTGCAAATTAAGGGCAAATCAACTTCTACGACAGTCGAAGCAGGAGTATAATGTACCATGTAGTCTACTCCCTAATTAAAACAGTAGCGTATTAGAACAGAAAAATAAATAAGTTGTCTAATAAAAAAACATGAACACTAAAAATAAAGAAGAACAACATATCTCTTGTAACTGTCACATGGTAAATATAAAACTAATATGGTTAGATGCGTAAATGAGATTGTAATAAAAATATGAAAGACTTTCGTTCCTTAAATATCTTTATATAGATACAACTATAAGCAATTAAACGTATGGTTCTATTTAATACTTAACTAGTGTGTTACGGTCCATACCAATGTAATGAGTAAGACTTTGGATGCATGTGTTTTATTGTTAACGCTAGATAGTTGCAACAAGTAGTATCTGAATACTTTGCATTGCTCTTTAAGAAACAATTTTCGCTGAAAGCGTGAATCACCCAGTTGGGTAGTTATAGCGCGCTCAGGTCTTCAAACCAATACAACACGGTTAGTGTTACAAATTTTGTTTCGCCGTATTCTACCGTTGGATAAATTTCGAAATCCGTATTTTGTATTAAACATTCTACTTTGACTAAGGTATGTGCCCAGTGTTGTATATTATTCTGCAGATTACACTTTGTTAATATGAGAAGAAGTTCAAGTAAAAATGTTGTGTTAACTAACTAGCACATACGAAGGACAGTGTTGGATGAAACTTATTCGGATATCAGTGAAAGGTTTGAAAGTGATGTTTTTGAGGGTGAAGATAATCAGAAAGAGTGTAAACACGATACCGACAGTGAGCAATCGAGTCATGGAAGAAACTCAAACGACCAATTTTTGGAAGCTGCACAGTTAAAGTTTGTGTAAATTGTCTTGTAGAATGACGTGTGCCGTACGGACCATAACTAAACAGTGGATTAGTTTTTCTCTAAGTGTCTGCATTGAAGACATGTTTAGAACATGTTTTAATTAAAGAAAAGTAATACTTTTGTTAGAAATAATGTTTTTCGAATAACGAAACAAATACGATGCTAAAATTTGCTAATGCGAGAGCGTAAACCTAGCTTTAGTATATTTTCCTAAAATTTGTATTGAAATTTGCTACTGAACAAATACACACAAATGGCGCGAAAGCTGTGAATAAACACAAAAAATATTTTGACATTGTTCGTCTTTTATATTTAGTATTTTTAGCTTAAAAGAATATTTGGATAATTTTCACCCATACCGTAGTAGATATCAACCACACTAATTAAGGGTTGTTGTATTCTATCATACTTAATTAAAAGTTTACAAATAATGAAACGTAACAAATTTCTAAGTTATTTTCAGTGCTATTTGACATTATAATTATTGCTCCTACCTGCATCAATTTCAACTGAAATTATAAGAGCGAAAGACTCGATTTAAAACATAAGTGCATTACAATATTCATCCTGAGAACCAAATTAAACTTTGAGCAACAAAAAGTTACCAATTTCATTTTAGTGATTGTAGAATATTGAGTACGATAATTCTCTATTTGAAAGACCAGACCAAAAACACCATTATATGACACGAAATGGTATTTATAGTGGCGATTCCGTTATATATTGTTGGATTTAAATTACAAATTCGTATTCCTGCGTACAGTAACTTACAAAAGTGTTTTTATCAATGAATATTTTTATGTAAAATGAAAAGACACCTATGAAAAAATCTTAAAACTTTCTTACAAGTGATATTTGATTGAATTTCGAGGAAACTAAGAAATTAACAGAAATGAACATTTGACACGTCAAAACATTGTTCATAGGTTTTCCGGAAATACAATAAGTAACTGAGTATTATTAGTTGATAATAAGAAATGTTTCTCTAAAAACTGATGAAAATGAATGAAAAATAAAAGTTCAAAAACAAATTAGAAGTCAATATTATCAAGTTTAATTATGAACGTTTAGCAGAAAAGCAGTATATCATGGTCCAAAGAAAGCAGACATTAAAGAAAGTAAGCAAAATTAATCATACATACAAAATGCTCACTATGATGAAGATTATAAAGTCGACATTTGAAGATCACTCAGAAAGAAACCAAATATTTTATACCAAACATTATATTTTCTTAATTTAAATTTGATGTTAACATATCACACTACCGAAACACCTACGTTAGACACTCAATAGTAATATTGCCAACTCTTTACAATAGATGATGACTGATATTATATTTGAAAAATTGTATAATTGAAGCTACTGGAATTGCTAAAAAGTATTGCGAAAATATCAATGACAGTAAAATTATGTTTTCAAATTCCAAGCTATTACTTCATATCCCTTATTATCAATTAATATCTCCCATATGTTTAAATTATAACTACATGATCTACTAAAAAGTTCTTAAAATGATAAAAAATTATACTTTTTAGAAAAACTACAATACCAAATTTAAAAGTTTCACTGTGCATTCCTTTTATCCCTTATTGTTGTCCACCTCTTCAATTTTCTTTGCAATTAGTGAATAATTAGAATATACGAGACATCTGTGGAAAATCATTCCTGATGCAGGAAAGTTCCACTCATATTTGAATTCAGGTGTGAAACGACTATAAAATTGCATTTCTTGCAGATGTCATATTATGTTCTTTGTAACACTCTTGTTAAGCTAATTAATTTTATAATTTCAAGTTTTTTTTATTTTTAGGGAGTAGTCTCCAATTTTGCGGAGATGTTTATTTAAATGCTGGACGTTGGTTTATTTAATAGCAGTTTATACTCTTTAAATATTCACCAGCTCGAGGCAGACGTCATTGATCGAATCCTTATATGCCTTACGATTCAAAAGCGCATAGTGTAATAAACAGTTAAAGAAAGTATGAATTCTTTTTAGAATATGTTCAATCTTAAAATGATTTTCTTTCGCAATAAGGTATACTATTTTATTTTAATTACTGCACACTTATCTAAAAACTATTCAACAATTCTTTTTTATAGCTGGCAAGAAAGAACGACGTAAAAAATTCGAACATCGTTGGTTCCCAATCTTGTTTTCACGCATCAATATAACACTCCTGTATTATAGTTTTATGGAAATACATCAATTACATTACAATAGTACAAAAAGAACAATATAAATGTATTATAACATTGAAGGAGACCACAAAGTTGTAAAGCATTCTACATTTGTTTTATACTATAACTTTTATAAGACAATCCACAACTATATCTCCCTTTTATTCTTAATATTATCAATATAATACCTAGGTATAACAAAAAAGATAGTATCCATTACTATATAAATTAGGACAAATGTGTAGGACATCTTAAGTTAAATTTTTAATGAATAAAATATCGTTTGATATTTCTCTAACAGTTTGCTATTTTGTAGCGCTTGACTAATGACAAAACTTTACAAAATGTTTCTTTCAGTTGCATTATTGATATATTAACAAATTGTATAGTAATAGCAATGTGGTTATTCAATATAATAACGAATAATTGTTTTGTACCTCTGACGTATCCACCTGAAATTAGAAAACAAACCAATCATTATTTCGTACGTTCATTGCAATATTCTTTGTCAGTTAAATAGTTAAAGTCTGAACAGCAATAACTACCTATTTCGTTTTTAGTCTATGTAAAACATCTAACACAATAATGTATATATATGCTTATTTCTAGTGATAAGAAGTATTATAATTATTAGCAAATCAAAGTTGTACTTATACTTAGCACAGACCAGGATCGCAATTGACATTATATTTTAGATTACACTTGCATTAGAAATTGTTGCATTGAATAATAAAAATTTATCTGCTGTTATGCAATGGTTTTCAATTAGCAAAACTATCTTATCAATCAGTACTTACTCTAGAAACGAAAGATCAGAGATCAAAATACTCATAAGACTTTCGTTCAAGTGATATTTATTTTCATTATGAGAATGCTAATCCGGTTGGAGAAGTTGGTTTTCAATCACATATTCTATCACATTCATTTAAGAAAACTAACAAAAATACATTAGGTAACTTAGATATACCATTGATATTCCGTATGCATTTCTAGAAAGTTATAAAATTTGAAATAAGAGAAGAAAATGGTGAAGGAAACTGGAAATTTAATAAAAGCAAAGGAAATTATGAGTGTTTTTCGAAAAATAAAATAAATTAACAAAGTTGGTCATATATGCAAAATGTTCAAGTGACTACTATGTAGGGCATGAGATTAAAGAATAAAGAAACATCACAAAACAAGTAAGAACATTGAAAAGGCAATATTCAGAATACCCAAAGAATCCTCATTCGCAGTATAGGATAAGAATGTGATCAAGGAAGAGTACACACTTAACAAAAATATTACAAGAAGTAGCAAAAAGGATAATAGGAATGCAATGTGGTTATAAAAATGATTAAGATGAACCTCAACCATGAAAGAGAAAAAACAGCAAACTGATTCTTAAAGATGGAATATTATTGAACTTAAGTTGGAGGTAATGTGGACACTGGCCGCGGTGACTCAAAGGTAGGGTATCCGCCTCTGGTGCATGGGGTCCCTAGCTCCATCCCCTAGTTTGTTGTGGACAAACACCATGTGCGTGGGTTTTCTTGTTTCTCCCGTTTTCTCCCACTTTCTTCATTACACCAGTTCACTCATTTCTCGTCATCAGCATTTTCTTTAGTGTAGCCGGCATAACCTTGGGACGTAAAAGTCAAATATTTCATTTCACTTTTTGTATAATGTGGAAACACCTAATGGACATTTGGGAATATTTCATGAAAAAAGAGAAGATTTAAATTTACTCGGGAGTAGAAATTGCATAACAGAAGCTAGATGGGAATTTATACTAGTATATAGCAAAGTATTACAATATCTAAAATATTCAAAATAATGAGTATAAATTATGCATTAATAAAAGAAAGTACAAAGTTTCGGATAGGTAGTTCACAATAGAACCTAGACATTACTGGTCTAATATTTAAATGAATATCTAACTGGTGAATAATCAATAGCAAAAGTATGAGGTATGAGTTGAGACAGAAAGTCACGTCCTTTACCAATATAGGCTAGTGTTTAAAAAATTGCAAGCTTGTTGTTTCGCTTCTTACTGCAGAAATTACGCGTACTTGAAGCAATTTTAACTCATTCGAATTTAAGTGGGCACTAGTAGAAGAGCACTTGTGATATTACCTGATATGCTGCCTATGAAGAAACTAACAGAAAGGTGTTGACATAAATGTCACATTAAGAACAACTTGGTTAATGCGAAATAATAATTTATGTTCAAATTTGTGATATAATGAAAGAAATCGAAGATATAGCAGGTATTAATCCAACTAACACACCAGTTGAAGGCTTCTGTTTGTAATTGTAGCAAATAACATAGATACATAAAGAGTGTAAAATATAGAACGTGCTATCTGCAGAATCTTTTAAAATACTCCAATATTGTATAAATTTAAGTATACATAACGATTACTTTGAAAATACTGCATGCAAATTTCTTATATTAAAGTAAATATGTCAAAATAGTTGTTGATATATTTAAAGAAACTTTAACTACTACCGTATTCCATTATTGACGTTCAGCATTATATTTGTTATTCTTGATTTTCCTAAGTAATTTAAGGGTAATTTAGCGAAAACCCTTACATATAGTTCTGGTTTGATTTAAATACCATTGCGGTGTATATGGTGGGGAGGTGTATGATTTTAGTATTGTTTGGAAGTAAGAAGAGCTTAAAAATTACAATTCCTACTCAATGATGTATACAGAACATTTATTACTTGTTCATTTTCTCCTTCATTTAAAGACATAAGTAGAACAATGTTTTCACCAGCCTCGTTAGCTTCACCATATTAAGTAATGTTGTGAAAGGAGTCATGCAATTGCAATCCAGGTATGTTGAGTTTTTTCAGAGATTAAGTGAATACGCTGACCAAAAAATTCTAACGCCCTGTTGATCGAGTAAACCTACGACGTTTCCATAAATTTTAGTCTCATTCAACCCAGTTATTAACCGAATATATTGATGATTTGTAGTAAAAATACCACACATACATAAAGATACTACACATGATAACAGATCTATGTAGTTATTCTGGTGCTAGATTAAAATTTGGACGGGATTGGAAAATTAAACAATGATTATCATACATAGTTACTTTAAGTACCTAATCGTTGTATTAATTTTACACTGCAAGCATTGGTAGTGTCCAAAGTTATAATTTCCATTCTTTTAAGGGCCTTGCATATTTGCAAGTTCTCCTTATTTCGCCAAAAATGTCCTTTTACCTATGTTTTACATATTGTAATGTTTCGAAAATGTATCAAAATTATATTCGACAGGATTGTTTCACAAAAATCACACAAAAAAGAAAATCAAAACCAAGGTAGTATATACTATATTTTATATTTACGTGAAACAGATTTGAAATCAGTAAATATATGAGTGTAATAACAGAAACATTGATACTATATAAGTTCACTGGTATGAAATGAAACTTAAATCCGATCGAAAGTCTCAAAAGACCATACTGAGATTCTGTGTATCCTGATGGTAGCACACGGTATCCTGTCATGTGCACAACATGATTATATCCTATCATGTGCTATAAAATGGTACGAAGAGTATATAAAATAACAAACTGCACATTGCCTATTATTCGTAATTTAAATGGAGGCTTGTATTCACAATGTAGATGTTGACAGATTTTGCAGACGTATTTATGGCGAAAGTTTTTCATATCTTTCCACATGATGGTGCAGTTGGTTAAGGGCTATTGTCAGGGTTGCAAACTATACTCCTCGAATCGACTCTCGCACACACTCAGTGGCATTTGCTTACACATACTCACATACAAATTGCACAATAATGCTTGTAAAAGGACAAGTCTTACTTTGTTGTAAGTTATTGCCTATTCTACTTCAACCTTACACATGTTAAGCAGACAACCGCAATCTCAACAATGACGGTCTTGCAAATGCACAATGCTCTACAAGAGTAAATTTATTTTAGAAGTTGTGTAAGAAGCACCAATTAGTTCTCTAGTGATGCTGGTGGATCATATATTCTAGGTTTTTAGGAAATAAGTCCTCTGTTTCTGCAGCATTACACTGACTTGGAGACACTTGATAGCCTTTCATATTTCATTTCCTAAATTATTAATTCTGTATTTGTACAATTGTGAATGATTTCATACGAACCCCACTTTTGAAAAAGTATGATTTATACTCGCAAAATAACATAATTATTCTGCATTAAAAGGAAGAAGTTTGGTAGAATACCAACTCCATTCAACGTAAGGAACTGAACGTGTGTTCAGAGATATGTACTATCGATCCATGATTCGGCTCGGGTTTTAGTTTGTACTATTTTTCATACTCTAAACTTTCAGTCGATTTTTTCTCAATTTAATGGTTTACTTATGGTGTAGCGTTCCGAATTCCAAGAAATGTATATCAACTCTTGTTTTGGCGGATGGCAAGAAAAGTTTTTCTAAAAATTTTAGGTTGTAGTAGTAATTATGCTGTAAATTCACTTTTATACTATATTAACATAATAATAAAGTTTAAGTATTATAGTTGCAAAGTAATATAAAATGTTACCAGTAATACATACAGAAGCAATGCCCGTCTTCTCTGTCAAATTCGCAACCGTAACCTGAAATCATAGATTACATTACTTTCAATAGATAAAATTATATAAATGTTTAATATATTTGTACTATTAATATATTTGTAAGTGTCGTTTCTCGTATGAATTTTGGTTCTTTAACAAAAATTTCCGTAGTATAATATATATTTAACGAAAACATTTTAACTATGAGGTTGTAATTCTGCTAACAAACATACTCTTTAATTAGGAGTGACATTATTTACAGTGTCCTAATTCTTCCAATCATCTCATAATATTTCAGTGTAGTTCGAACAGCTAAGTTATTATTTTATCTTCAATCGAATTTAAAAATAACGATACAAATACAGGATTTCAAGGATTCTACTAAAATACTTATGAGTAACTTTAATTATAAGCATACGATCTTTTGAGCCAATAGTTTGCTTCCCGCTTTACGTTCGACTTGTGTTCACACAGCGTAGTTGTAACTCTAATTTTATGAAAGTCAGCCAATTGTAGTTTGTTAGATAGGACAGTATAAAAGTTTACATTTGAACAGTTTTAAACGCCGAATGTAATTTTAGTTACTTTGAGAAAGTACTTTTTGATGTACAGATATGTTTAAGTACTTATAATCAATATATCGATATATTATTAAGATTAGTAGACAAATATTATTTATCTTATTACAGGCACGGATTTTAGAAGACTTATTTTATCGTTGAATTCAGTAAAATATCAACGACGAACAATTCATAGCATCTCTAGTTTTGTACGTTTTCAAAATCCCCAACAATATTGGCGTCAGGCTACGTGAAAGTGTACGAAGTACCCCTCACCACCCTTTAATGTTTGAGAGAGCATGATATATGATACTTTACATGAGACTATGCATGTTGTTGATATCTGATGAAGCCACCTAGTCGCAGGATGTAAGAAGACTAATGTGGGTAAAGCAATATTCAAGTTGTGAATATTTTAGTGAGTATTTCCTTAAAATTTGGGACTAATTAACCTAATAGATAGATCTGTTACACACATTTTCTGTATGCTCGTAGGACTTGCATCAACTTCATTACTAAATTTACGTTTGCATCAAGAAAATTGTGTATGCTGAATGTGTAACATTAACAACACCAACATGTTCAGCGGACTTTCCTATATTTGAACAAAGGCTAATATATGCCAGTGAATGACGTGACGTAACATCGATATTTAGAAGATTTAATGCGCCACTTGCAGTTCAATATGATAATTACTATTATGCACATATTTGTGTACAATTGAAGTTTATTGTGTGCTGTCATTGTGAACTTGCTTCCAAATGAATACGAATTGCAGTGTGGATTTCCACCTATTTCCACAACCGATCTCCAATATATCTCATCCTCGCTCTGACACTACTTTTTTCATTAAATTGCCCAAATGTGCTATCGTACCTGGACTGCTGAATGCTTCCCTATGTTCAGTTGGTAACACTGGTTGCATGTTGCTCGCCGCTCGACAGCTTTACCTTTCTTATATGGTTTGCTAACAAAGAAAATTGGACAGGATTTTTAAAATTCCTATATTGATAATATGCCAAATCATTTTTTCAGGTTCAAAGTTAGTTATTACTGCATTCGGAAATCCGTTTTCGTGCGTTTGTTAAAATTCCATTTTCATGTATTTTCGATATGTGTGTCCGTCGCAACAGTACCTAACACGTTTCTTTGTTTTTCAAGTATGATTTTTTTTGTATCCACACTTTCCTGTAGGGATTCTCGTTTAGAAGTAATTGCTCATTTTATCTTCATGAAGTTGGATTTGGAAGTTTTGGCTTTGTCTCTTTACTTCTTGATTCGACGGAGATATTCATTATTCTCTTACGAAGATATTCTGTTTGTCGATATTCATTATTTTGTTAATTTTTCGCTGAAATTAGAAGTTCGTTTTCCAAACAAATAATCAAAGAACTAGATAATAACTTCGTATGCCTTGAACATCTTATGGAAGTCCAAGGTAAATCCCTGTTATAAACACTGATTAAACTGGATGTCATGTAGACCTTGTTGTGAATTGAAGAGAGCAATGTGCTATATCAAACTCAAGCGAGTTGTTGGTATATTTTGTCAAAGGAATCTTGAAAACTGTATCGATTAAAACTATGCTTTTATTTAATTTCATTGGATGTTTGAAGTTAAATAAAATACATCTTCTCAAGTTCGTTGCTTCAAGACACTTTTTCCTTTGTAGTTTGTCTGGTTATGGCATTAGGTATATCTCCAGAAAAAGAAGAAATGGACAAATATTCTCAAACAATTTTATATATAAATAGCTCTTATTATTTTTTTTTTAAAACGTAAAGTATAAACCAATAAACTATTAATATTTTTGTTGTTGTTGTTTAGAAATTTTTCACTGATCAATTGAACTTTCATTAACAATATATTTCAATTTTGAAGCTTTAATACTTTTGACATTTAAAACAAAATTCAATTGCAATCAAAATCTTTGAAGAACCTTAAAGGGACAACGTTATTATCAAGCAATTACTTTATATTTCTGAAACGTAAGTAGAATGTTTCATTTATTTACCTCCACTAGCTATCAGATTTAATGTTTGATAAGTGTACAATTTTGATAATATTTTAATACAAGATAATCGTATTGAGGAACTGAGTTATTTTAATTTCATTAACTTAATTACTACAACTGTGCCATCATCTATTAATCTAAAAGGAGGCAAAGTTCATAGCAACTCAAAGTCATATTTGAGATATGCATTAGTGTTATTATTTAAATCATAAGGATTGATTTCATGAAGCTCTAGTCATAAAATAACGACATATTTTAAGTTCTGGAAACATCGAAACTTTTTAAAAATAGTCAGTGTTAAAGAGTCGGGAAAAATCCATTTTCTTTCCCTAGAATTTAAAACATAAGATAAATAATATTCTTAAACTTTTAAGAAGAAATAAAGGAATTGAAATGTCTACTATTATTATTTAATTAGCAGATGAAGTATATTATAGGCTGCCTTCGTGTATTTCAGTTGTGAAAATTTTTAAATGGTATTATTTCTATTTAAAATATAACAATTTAGGAATAAAATGTTACTTTGAAAATAATCATCTGGTATACCTAAAAAATGTATTATTGAAGAATTACGCTGTTAAACTATTTTATGTCATATAGTTATAAATATTCTTACATGTACAATTTCCATACTTTTCTTGTTGTCTTATAGCACTGCAAGCTGAAAAATAAAGAAGTATAAAATACCTTGATGATAGGTTATTACTGTTTCACATTATCAGTGATCCTAAAATAAAATTTTGAAAGTATGTTCAATTCCGAAATATAGTGATGTACATTGCCAATCTTTAACTTTGTTAAGCAAAGAAAAAATTACGAATCAATATTGTATTATATAGCCTTACACAACTCATAATTATTGATTGCATAGTTAAGTACACTTGGTAGTTAGTGTAATTTTCGAAATTGCATATATACCTCTATGAATGGAAACAGAATAAGATTAGGATTACCCTTACTAAATATTTAATTATCAACAGCGCCACATTGTTGAAGGAAACGGTAGTACGAAGTGGTGGCTGAATGTCACACGTAACACCAGTTCGTGATATGTCATAGTTGTGGTCGACTATTAACTACAGTGTATAGATAGTATTTGAAGAATCGCTGACAAGTCACCAAAGTTTAGTAATACGTAGTCACCTGCCGATGCACATAAATGAGAAAATACTTTTGGATAAATTTCGTGTCCGACCTACTTCATTATTGTCTGGACGTATCAGTATTTGTTCTCAATTTTTGGAGAGGAAACACACTATAAATTATGAAATTTTGAAAATTGACTGAACTAAAATGGTTATAATGTAGTATAACCATTAAACATAGCTATTAAACTTTAAGTGTACCACCCTCTTCCCTTGTCTGGGTAAAATGACAATGAAATTCTATTTTGTAGCCCTCTGTCGTTTTTTACTCTCTAAAATGATGCTTTGATTCATCATTTGCTAGTACATCAATTTTTTCCATTCATCGACCATGTGCACCGAAGTACAAAACTGGAATTATTTTTGTACTTTGATACACCACTTAACATTTTGAATTGTTGAAAATGAAAGTCAAGTTTCTAGCTTCCAAGAACTAAACGGTTTAGCCTTTAAATTTTAACGGTCTACTGCACTCCCAAATTAATACACATAATATTTTGGAATGATTGCCTTATTATTAAATTTATAACCACCACCA
Organism: Thermobia domestica; assembly: GCF_964235325.1. Lineage (NCBI taxonomy): Eukaryota > Metazoa > Arthropoda > Insecta > Zygentoma > Lepismatidae > Thermobia > Thermobia domestica. The sequence goes on along the minus strand of NC_137457.1, from coordinate 8,165,390 downwards.
GGTTATAGAATTATTGTTTTGTTAACTGCAATGCAAATACGTTCTTTCTTCGGTGGGAATTGCTTCTTTCCCTTGAATTAAGTGTTTTCTTTAATCATTTATGGAAATACTAGCAGACCAGATGTTCGTACAATAGAGCGACGCCAGCCTCATCGCTTTTTCAACTGTACTTTCTGTACTTTCACACGCCCGAGTTACGGCAATGTCTCGTGCGTCGTGGCCAATGGACTAATATTAACATAAATTCTTCTCCGTATTCTGTTTACATATGTATACAGGTGATTTAACTGAATGGTTTTTTAGAATGAACTGCCAACATTCTTCAGTGAACCATTGCACCTCGTATCTAGAACCTTTGCGCTCGAGGAGTTTGACTCCAGGTTTGGAAGCCGTAACCACGCACGTGCGTCGAGGTTCAAGTATGACTGTGTAAAGGGAAACAAGCTATTATCCGGTGAAGAACGTTTCCTTACGGATAGCCCCAACCAGTGAAGTCCCAGGTTCACATGCCTTGTGCGTTTAAGTTATAAACGCGCCCTCCAATATCAGCGTTCCACTTCCGAATATATCATTTCGCTCAATTCTCATGTCGATTCTTTCAGGATTGTCTGGAGTAGCAACCAGGTTACTACGTGGGATTATCCCGGTAACACTTCCCCATTGCTAATTTCCCCCAAGTGAGTCAATGGTGTGAGAAAAGCATTTATAGTGAAATCTCAATTATAATTTCCTATATATAAATCAAAGTGATAAACAGCTACAATATAGTGAGAAGTAAATAGCGATTGGGATAATCGAAATATATATATATATATATATATATATATATATATATATATATATATATACATAGTGTTGTGATCATTGCTATTAGCTTTTCTTCTTTATACTATTCTAAAAAAATATGTATAGTGTCATATAACCTAGTGTGTTTTCATTGTGTGAGTAATTGATATTTGTGTGCGTTATGGTCTGGATGACAGTCTGATCGTCCGTGACTTTTTCAAGACGAGACATCCTAACCTCTCGACGCCAAATGCTCATCTCATCATTGAGACCGACGAGCGATTTAAAAACAATTTGTAATCCATTCTTGGAGAGGTCCTTCAACGTCCTACCCAGGTAAGTCCAGGTCTCAGGGGAATATTTATTTCTAGGACAACGAACCACAAACAGTGACACTCGGCGATTACAAATAAATGCCAGCCCGAATCGAGACCCAAGGCTATTACAAATAAATTACCGCCCGAACTGAGACTATTCTAGGCGGTTATAAATAAATGGCCGCCCGAACAGACTCGAATCGATTACAAGTTATTACTTTGGAACTTTAAGTTTAATGTTATTTAATTTATTGTCTTACATTCAATGTTAAGATAAAGAATCGGCAGAATCGAAGTTTAATACTTTTCCAAGAATGTCATTTTCCTTGTACTTTATCATCTAAGTCTTTAATAAAATACATAAGCTTAAATCTAGTTATTTATGTTTGTATTTTGGATACATTAATACATTTAATTTCACAGAAAGATATGCACCATACCACTAATACGCTCAGGCATATGTAGAATATTTGCATGGAGAGCATTCCTGTAGGCTTGACTTTCGAAAACACGAAATTTTTGGATGTGATGTCATATTACACATATCACACTTGCATACGTGTATGAGGGCACAGTATTATGTCAAAAACCTTCAAATTAACTGTTTAAATTAAAATAGCGTCATAAGTTATTATTTGAAAACAAAAAGAATCGGGTAACATTTCTGTCAAAAATGTGTCAGTGTAAGGATTATTCAATGTTAAATTAAAAAATCGATGTTTTTTACATAAGTCTTATTAGGATTCGATCTCTCCATTTCAAACTAACTTTCTATAGGATTTCCAACAACAATTCCCATTTCACACTGTGAAATGTATTTTCTAAATCAATAAATATGATATACCCCTCTTTTCTTCTTCTATAAACCTTTTACCGATCACTCTTAAAGATCCAATGGCATCTTTTGTGCTCTTGCTTCTCCTGAAACCAAATTCTTTCTCCTCAACTTTTGAATTCGTTCTTCCATTCAACATTCTGTACAAAATCAGAGACATTTTTTGCATGAGATAAGAAACTAATAGTTCTATAAGCGACATATCTCTTTAAATTTGATTCCTTATCCACTGGCATCATGATCGTACTTAGGAAGTCTTCTGGCAACTCTCCTGCGTCATATGTTCCATTATGCAGTCGAAACAATTGTTTATTGTTGCTGTTCCCATATTTTTAATGAATTCGATTAGGATACTATCTATCACGATTGTCTTTTTATTTGCCTATAGCCTTTGCAAACTCACCCCCGAAGAATTCAAATTTCTTTATTATACTCGCACACTTCATTTTCTACTTCAACATATGTTCTACACTGTCTATGCCTCCTCTCATATAAGACCTCAACATATTATTTCCATCTTCCTAAGAATTCCCTTCTCTCGTTGACTACTTTCCCATTATACAGAAGTAATTTTTTTCCACTAAATTTTTAAAGAGTACATCATGACGTCAGTTTCCGATACAAATTATGGACCAATGTGCCTATTTGTAGTCAGGCATGAGACGCAAATGACTCATTCTAAAGTATAAATTCCAAATCTACCGAATTTGAATACTTGGTAATTTTTATATAGATCATTTCCCTTATAATCGATGTCAAAGTTTTAAGATGTGTCTATATGTATTTTCCATGAAAATTTGGGAAAAGGAAGAAATGTAACAATTACAAAATGTCAACATGCCTTAACTATCATACCTATAAATGTTTCGATATTTTGGTATTTCATTTCTTGCACAAGACACACTTATTTTTGACTAATTAGCAATGTATTTTAAAATATCATTACACTGTTCTTGAAACCAAAAAAGGATGAAATACATTTCGATTAGTACTTGCAGGTTAAAGAACAAATGCTCGTTTCTGAATACATACCTTACTGATTGCACAATACAAGTGTAATCTATACATCAATGTACACAAGAGTATCTCAAAGAATTTGCGCAGAAACACCAGCCTAATTAATGGAGCAAAAATATGGGGAATAACGTTCAGTACGTTGCCTTTGGATATATGGAAATACGTTGACCTAAGTGGAGTCAAAACGTGCCATATCAGACCCATCACAAATATGTGCAACTGTACTCGAGAAGGTTTCTCTGTAACCTCATTAAAAGCCTAGTGCAAATGTGCATATGTTCAAAACGTGTATTATAATTCTTTACAGGATATCGTTTCACATCTGCATATATAATCATGTGAAATCATAGATTATAATGTAACGAACATTTTCAAAAATGTGTAGATTCTATGGAAGGGTGTAAAATTTTGCACACACGATTATATACATTATAAGATATTCAGATAATTTCTATAATAGTATGAAATTCTATGAATTTCGTACTGCTTTCATGCAGTGCATTTAACAAGTTGAGAATCCAAATTATTATACCATCATGTATAATTACTCAAACATGTGTTCTTAGTCTGAATAAATACAAAGCAGAATTTGTTACAGTATTTTCATTTACATATCTTATTTTACTTGAAAAGCAGCTTTTCAGTTGCTTGCATTGCTCATAATATTAACACACATATAATAATAATACACTGGGAGGAAATTTGACCTATGGCATCAACAATTAATACTTTTGTGTAGTCTAGTACCAAGTTTAAAATGTAACATTAGACAAGGTCTTTCAAACAATACAGTGTTTTATTTTTGATAATACTAAGATTTAATACTGCAAATGAGAATTGTGCGAGTTTTAGCATAATATATCGTTTCAGGAAATCAATTTGATATCTCTAAGCGACAAAACAAAATTTAAGCAACTGATGCAATCTGATTATTTATCAATTTTTCTTTTGTTAAGTTGATTTTATGGTGAATTTATTTTTGATGTCTATATTAAATTTAAATACCTTTATAAAACTATCTTCAGTTATGTCCGAGAGGTAATACGTTATATCCTGTGAAGTAAGTGACAGCTTTATTTCATATCTACTTCTGTTTCAAGAATATTGTGAATATCTCGAGATAAATCGTCGTTGCAAACACAAAGCATATTGATAATTTATTAAAAAATGTAACGTTTATGAATTATATTTTATGACATGTAAATAATTCAACGTTCCATTAACGGAAACAAAAGACGTTGTAGATCCATATTATATTTTAGCATATGCTTTTATGTGACTTGAGAATACTAAATGTGTTTTAAATAGAAAGTTTCATATTAGAAACTTATAGAAAAGTAGAAATGTGATTTTCACTTTTGAGATAATATTTATTTATGTTTATTTTTGCTGACAACAAATACGGTTTATGATATTCATTGCTATCACACAAGATTGATTGCACCATTTTCACTTCAATTGAAGGATAAGTTTCTTATTTTTCTTTGTATTTACAAGAAAATATATTCTTTTATTTCTCTCAAAAAATATACAAATGAAAATTTATTAAATTGTTTCCCCTTCTGATATACAATTTTTATGCATAAATATTTGTTTTATATTTTAAACAAATACAAATAAACTGAGTGTTTTATAATACTCACGCAATGCGTCAAATAGAGCTTTCCAATTTTCTTCCTTCTTACGCAATTCGTCAAGTATGTCTGTCTCATTTTCTTCGTTCTTTGGTTGATCCATCATTATATCGTACGAAGGTTGTGATGGAAACTTTGCTAGATTAAGAAATGTAGTAATTACAATATTAGACTACTGAACGACCGAAATTACTTAGCAGTAGTAAGTATAACCCGTAATATTCAAAATAAGAAAACATTTAATAAAGTGATCACAATCAAATCAATAGTGATAATCGTCATAACTTTTCTCTTACAATTGAATACAAATACTTTTTAAAATTTCCGCAAATGCCTCTTTATGTTATTTGAATGTAAAACACGTTCAGACATTGGAAAATAGGAACCGGGATAATAATTTTCTAATTCAGGGTTGTAAAATTAATTTACAGTACAAATAATCCTATCAAATTTACTAATAAAGGAAGTGTCGGTAGTCAGAAACTGTAATATGGACCTCACACCATGTAGAAGTTACTAGCATTTATGAATCTATCAGGGTTCCACATTGATTTGGAAACAACTGCAGTATCTACGAGGGTAGTAGAAAAGTAAGCGTGTATATCAATTAATGAATAATTAATGTAAATTATTACAAATTCATTATGTTTTTTTTAAGTGTTGCTGAGATGCATATAACTTATGATTGAACGTAGGTCACGAGTTTACATTATTGAATGAGTAACAAAACATGCATAATCTAACGTACTGGCACACACAGTAATTCTATAATCACGCATACATCTAATGTATAAACATATTATGCAAACACTTGAATTGCTAAATTTCATATAGTGGTGTGGTAAAATTGAAACGTTAACACAACAGCTTCAATACTATGCGCTCTGCAAACCTTTAAATATGTCAGCCACAAGAACAAATAGTTTCCTTAACTTAATTCTGAACGTAACGTAATGAAATTCCTAACCCAACAAATTTGAAACTTTTAAAATATCCCCGAAGGGGTACAAAACATCATGCACATAAATTGTTTCTAACACATTCTTTACAAATAAATTTCTACAAACCAGCTTGCTAAGTACAAATGCTACTATCAACAGCAATACGCCAAAGGCTCTCTTTTTTAAGTACATGAACGTCCATAAAATTTTGTAACAAAAATTGATCTTAGCGTACAATTTTCACTCATAAACAAAATTAGAATAAATGTTTTGCAAATGTGATTCTTAACCAGGTGACACGTAATTCGAAAATAGTATCGTGAGATTGATATAAGATCTTTAAAAGACAGTGTTGGCATCGTTAAATAATTTACATGTGAAGATGTTCTAGGTGGAAAGAGAAGGTGCTCATGTAGTCTGTATCACAGGATACACTGTACTGTCTGTCAGAAAAGTAAATGTATATCTGTTTTTTTAGTCTGGCATTCCTGCACTCCAGCCATGGAGCATATGAGAATTAAATCAATCAAATGTTTAGTGAGGGGCAAGAAGAAAAGTCTAATCTTAATAGCATTGCAGAGGGGCACAAGCTCTGATTAAGAATAGTGCATAGTGCAAATAAAGGACGACACCGAAAGAGAAAGCCAGAAACAGCTGCTAAACCTGCTAAACAGAGAAAAAAGGGTAAAAATAGTCGAAGTGGGAACATAAAATAAAAATACAAACAAATACGCCGACAACTAAACGTGTACTAAGCATTAATCTTGGTGTGGTATTTAAGATCCTAGATTACAAGTTCAAAGGATACCAGTTCGAGTCCCCTGCAAGGAGATTTTTTAAATGTTCATTAATAATACATATAGCTCGTGTGAGATCGTAAAAGAGCTCGTAATTAGTCTTTCGTAGCAATTATTATTGGAAATGTTTAGTACTGGTAACACTTCATGCCTTTGCCTAAACTATTGGTTTTATTCTAGTCTTCATTTTAAAAGAGAAATATATCCGAACAAATACCATAATAAGTTCTCTTATTTTGAATGTAAACGCCATTTGCAATTAGTAAAGATTAAAAATTATACATTCCGACGTAGCTGTAAAACGTAAAAGAATTGAAGTGAAGGCATTCGAACCCATACTCAAGGTCATTAGAAATAGCCCTAAACCTCTCGACTACAATTTCTACGTTGAGTACTGGGAGATTTGTATTTAAATTAGGCTGGTCAATACGTTTTGCAAAGAGTCCGGTTTAGCTCTGACGCAACACAGGTGCGAGAAGGGAGAAGGTGTGTAAAAGAGAGAAGTAATCAGTACAAGATAACAATAAATAGAGAAAAGAAAGAGAAACAAATACATGATAAAGAAATATCAAGAAAGACATGAAGAGAGAAAGACGAATGAAGACATGTACCCTATATTCACATTATGGTAAAGAATGCACAGTGTTTACTTAGATTTTTGTCAGTGATTGCAAAGTATCCATAAGAAAAAAAAATCCGTATAAACTTGATATAATGGGATCAATATAGAAATTGAATAAGCCATATTTTACTCAGCGTAGAAATCGTAGTGAAGATATTTAAGGCATGCGGTTATTGTATTCTTAATGACCATGAGCATGGGTTCGAATTCCACTACTTCCCTTTTTTACGTTTTGCAGGTACGTCGGAACGTTCAATTTTTGTTCTTTACTGATTGCGAATGGCGTTTACATTCAAAATCAGATTAATTACGGTGGTATTTGTTTGGTTATTCTTCTCTTTTGAAATGAAGACAAGAATAAAAGCAATACGCGAAGATAAAATGTGTTATCAGTACTGAACATTAACAATAATAATTCCTACGAAACACTAAAACGAACAGCTGCGCTCTTTACGACAGGACTTGCAGTTGTGGCAAAACTATGATAAGAATCACTGTATTCAATAGTCTCCAACAGACTCGAACCAAAGTCCAGTCGCACAAAGACGTAAGTAGTTCGTTGAAGTTAATATTATATAGTGAAGTTGAATATTTTTTATTATTATTATTATTATTAGCGCACTTTTGAATCTGCACGGCGAAATTACTGCATAATATGTTAGTATTTCTGTAATATTCCAGTATTACATGTTATTTAGTTTAATAGTAGGTAGTAATTTGTCTCCAGGTCATCGAATAAATGAGTTTCGGCAGGTACTTTGGTAGGAAATATCTTTACAGGAAGAACATTACCAGTTCGTTCCAAACATCAGAGCTGAACTTTGTAATATTTGGTTTATGACTTCCTGAGGGAAATAGTGTAAGAGTAATGTGCTGGACTTGTGAATAATACAGGTAATCAACATAGGTTCAAGTCCTTTTCAACTCAAATATTTTTTATAAAGCGGTCGTGAAGAATCGTATCGTGACTTATCATACTAAACGAGTAATCCTTAAGATCACGGAGATAATTGACTAATATTGGATGGGAAAATACAAACAACATCTACAGGAATCACCAGTGCCGTTCAGGAATTACCACTAATCTGAAGTATCCTCTTGTCATGTTATTGGTCTTAGAAACAATCAATACACCATTTGATGAAAACACATCTTCGGTGAGTAATCTCTGGGGTATCGGTATCATCAGGGCGGATCTTAATTTTTTCTAGGCCCGCTAACTCACTTATGGATACGTATACACATTTAATTGATTAATGATAGTAGGATATAAATTTTACAGCAATGGTTGATGCTATTTTTTAAAATAATTATCTACCATTAATGGAAATACTGGAAAATGTATTTACTCGTTATCGTCTCATTTAGCGTTTAATTATTTTTTTTGAATTTTTGGAAACAGCTGTCCCTACCCTCTAAAGCCGCCACTAGGTGTCCAACTCGAAAACCTCGGTTCGATTCCATACCAGGTAGCATCTTTTTCCGCATAAAATAATGGCTGCATGGAAGGTGAATGGTCAATTTCCTTTGCTCAAAGTTATTCATCAAGAGATGAGATGCAAGAATCATGTACATATTAACCGAGAGAAATTCATTTTCCGGAAGCGGAAATTTCACTTTCCAAATTTCAGAAAATTATGGAATTCGGTAAAAATTAGGAAATTGAGAAAATTTCCGGAATTTGGAAAGAATCCGAAATTTAAAAATTCTGAAATTCGGAAAAATTCCGGATTTTTACCGGATTCCGGAATGTTTAAAGAATCAGAAATTTCTAAATTTCGGATTTCTTCCGAATTCCGGATTTTTTCCAAAATCGGATTTTCCCAAATTCCGGAATCTTACGAATTCCGGAATTTGTCCTGTTTTACTTTTAGGAGTCCGAAAAGTTAAGTTTCCGGATTTGGCCAACCTTTCAGAATTGGCCAACCTAGACTAAACTAATAGCTGTCTGCAAACAAACAAGTAATACAATGCATTTTCTATCCTGCAATGTATTAAAATCCGACAGCAGTTTCATTATGTAATCACGAATTGCATGTATCTAGCTACTGGAAAGGGAGGTATGAAGAATTATATTGCTTCTTATCTTTTTAGTGAATATACAAAGCTGGAAATCACTGAATGTCTAAACGGCTCTCGTTAAATCCAAGTTGTAGTACTCACAGTTACATCCGTTTGTGTCTATATGATGGAGTTAGTAAAACTTTCTATATTAGGGTGAAGTGTTTTGCATTTTTGTTGGAAATTTGATGACGACTAGTGCGAAAAAGGTGCCATTAGTGGCACTGACCTTACTGGTTTTTTTTATGTTTCTGGACAACCATTTACTCTGCCTCAACGGACTTAGCTTTTAAGTGTTTGGTTAGGCTACTTGTGATCATTTTTAGAGTTACCTGATGGCTATAATACAATTATTTTATTAAAAGATACTTGTAGCGATGTCAGTAAATAATTTTAAAATGTTTATGAGTCAAAGTACAGCCATATTTGCTCAGTGGTTGGAATTAATGTCCAGATATTGTTTGAATGCTACGTTAACAATGATTATAGGCATAGCTCTTGATATCACCCGATTTTTTTGGCAACTCTTCGCTTGTTATGTACATCGGCAGCAAATGCTATCTAGCGGCAGGTTAAATAACTTCGTGGTTGCTTACTTTGGCCACGCTCTTCGAGCGTCGTCGCGAATTCCGGCTCTGTCCGGCTCTCACGCTCGCCTCGTTGTCTCCAGAACCTACGCCGACATTTCTATAATATTCTTGCTCGAAGTTCAACGGTGGTATAAATATTACGCACTTCGGCAAACCAATCCAACATTCCAGTTTATTACAGCTTAAGCTTTAAAGGTATCAGTTCGCTACTGTTTCCGTTAAGACAGAAAGTTTGTGATTGCACCTAAAGTTAAAGTCTTCTTAGTGCGATACTGTTCTGAGATATTTTGTACACCTTGGTTTTCAAGTTCGGAAGCAATGGAAAGAAGATGAAGAAAACGCCTCATAGCAGACCAACGCGGGAAAGTGTGAAACGAGGCTTATTTGGTACTCCAAGTGAAATGAGTGAAGTGCAGTTACCCATGTGCGCTGACGTTATGCGATATTATCATTCCGAAGGGGTTTAAATGGCGACGAAAGTGTAATTAAATTACCAGTGACTGACATTTGTACACTAGTTGGAAATGGAGCTGTACATATTTGGCGTAATGCAAGCATTCCTGTGGTTTCAGAAAAGAGAGTATTAGACATGGTGAAAACATTTTATAATAAGTGTCGCAACAAGGAAAAACATTTCAGTGAACAAGGACAAGAAGCAATACTTCGTGCAGGTTTTGTTGCACACGTGGAAAAGTGTCTTTTTAACATTGCGTCTTGCAAATGTAAAACCGCCGAAGATTGCAACTGTGAGAGTACACGCAAGATTCCAAAACGAGAATTCAAGCTTCTTTTAGACCAGAGAGCATCACGGAAAATGAGCATTGGTAGCATTGACGTCCGAACAAGGAAATCTCTGTCAAAGATGTTTTCGCGTAAAGTGAGCAGATTTATGGGGTAGACAACCAACAAAGTCGCTGTAAATATTGAAGCAAGTCCATCAACTAGTGGGATTAGACACAGGCACAGGTCAAAGATACTGGAGTCCTCAGCGGAATCCAGCAAAACAGTTGAATCGGGAAGCACATCGGGATTTGACTTCGAGGCGAGTCCAAGAACGAAACATATCCTAAAGCGCATCTGTCTTCAAAATACAGCGGAGGCAGCGTTTAGAACTGGAGCTTCAGACTGACAGGTTATTTTGATCGCATCTGACGTACTTCAGGGTGCGAGACTCATAACACCAACAGATCTAAGGTACGAAGAGGAAAAGATAAACTGGGTAAGAAGATCAAGAAAGAAAAGTCTCACCTAGGCCGGTCGATTACAAGTATCTACTTGACGGAAGAAATGATTCAACTCTTATGCAAGAAAATATTAACGGCAAACTACGAAGACGAGAGGTTAAAGAAAAGCATATCACAGTTTCTATCGGAGCCCGGTTCAGAATACTTGGGTCATGCCACACCTAAGTCAATCACTGGCAAGGATATTGCCAATTCTATATTGGAGCTTTTAGAGAAGAACCAGTACGACGTATCAACTCTTGAATCAGTCGGCAGTGATGGTGAAGCCACGAACACAGGACGGAATTACGGCCTGATAAGTCAAATACAAAGATCTCTATAATAATAACTGCAGCATCTTATTTGCCTTCTTCATACCAACGAATTGCCATTTCCATACCTTGTTACCGAATTGGATGGTGGGACGACCGGACCCAACGCTTTTTCCGCCCCATCGGAAAGAAATTAAAGGATAGTGAACGTTCACCGATCGTCCCCTTTACACCCATTCATGTTGAATGGGTGTCTGAAATTAAAAAAACTGATGTTTTAAGCAACGACCAGAATTATCTCTTTGAAATTTGTAAGGCTGTTGCTACAGGAATGTGTACTACCGATCTAGCAAACAGAAAACGAGGACCAACATCACATTCACGATGGCTTACATTGGCCTGTAGGATGCTTCGCCACTACACCAGTACTGATAAACCTAGTTCAAGTTTGTGTCTACTTTGCCAGTACGTTGTTAAAGTATACACTCCCGTCTGATTTTCAATACGGCGAAATCTTTCTTGCAATTGGGCGCCATTTACCTGTTTAGCATGGTTAAGCTATCACGTTTTCTGCCAGAAAATCTACAACTCATAGTTCATTCTGTTCTACAAGCAAACGGGTACTACGCTCATCATGAAAACCTGCTGATAGCAATGACAGCAGAAGAAAATCCGCATATTCGAACGTTAGGCTGGAGAAGGATAAAAAAAAGTGCCGCAACCAGAAGAGTCCGAGATCAAGCCGCCCACGTGATTTCATTGTTCCGAAACTAAACTTTACAGCTGAAAATTACTACGACATGATTAATGGGCCTGAATGTCTAACAGAGTCACCATTCACACGAAAATAACGGATCATTTGAAGAAACATCCGAACTTCAGCTACCCTAACAACATTCCCTTGCCATAGTCAAGCTGTGGAACCTACAGTGAAGCTGGTGTCCGAGGCAGCGTTGAAAAAGTGCGGCCAGAACGCAAGAGATATCTACGTTAGAGCCAAACTGAAGTCTAGAACAAGAATGCCCCGCTTCGAGACCAATAAGAACTACATGACCTACTGTCAAATATCAACGTATGCCTATTGAGTGGGTGGGTGGGTGGAACTCGATATGCAACAACATCCCCGTGGTGAGTTCTGGGTTATTTTGCGTACACAGCAAAATAAGCGAAGAGTTGCACAAAGAAAATCGTCTTATATCAAGGGCTATGCCTATATTCATGGTTAACGTGGCACTCCAGACAAAATCTGGACATCCATTCGAACAACTGAGCTAATATTTATTTATTTATTTAGAAATAAAACAACACATTAGGCTTAATGCCTAATTTTAATACATACATAAACATATATATACATTAATCCCTACAATTAATCAATTCACTTCGAGTGTCAGATACTCGGTAATAATTCCGTTTCTAAATACATATTCTGACATACTGAATATATCTAAAACATCAGTTTTATGACTTAATTCATTGTAGGAGTCACATACTCTTCACAGCGGAGATTTACTGAGAATATTTGTTCGTACCCTTTCACGAAAAAAAAAAATACCAGTATTTCCTGGTCTTGTTCTGACTGTTGGAACGCTCAGATATACTTTCGTGAGTAACCCTGGACAGTTAATATTATTATTAATACTTTATATAAAAATAGTAAATCAAACATCTTTCTTCGGTTCGTCAACGTTAGAAAATTCAAATTCCTTACTAAGTCCACGTAGGGAATCTGTTTGTGATAGAAAGCTGTCTTCTTGTACGTAAGCAGTTTTAGAAATTTAAATTGTATATTTTCTATTGCTTGTAAGTATTTATTTACATTCGGTGTCCAAATAACGCACCATATTCTAATCGGGACCTTGCCTACAAATTATAAAGTTTAACGAATGTCGACACGTTTCTAAACTCTTCACCCATTCTATAGATAAAGACGAGGTTACTGAATGCAGCATTAGAGATAGCATCGATTAGAGAGAAGGTCAATTTTGAATCAAAAATTACTCCTAAATCTTTAACTGAATTTGGTTCACACGGAGATATGACATTAATTATATACGGATAATTGATGGGATTTTCTCAGCGCTTTAATAGCCTGCTCAATCTACTCTAATTCCTTTGTGAAAAGTGTCTAATATACTACATTCCGAATTATTTGTTGTTAGATAATCCGGCGGGTACACTACTACATACTTACTGAAAATAATGCGCGAATGCCTGAGAAATTTCTCTGTTGTTTTAACTCGTTACCATTATATGTTAGAGAATCTGACGAGAGACGCTTGGTTTTACTTTTAATAAAATAAAAGAACTGCCGTGGGTCTTTTTCTACAGTAAATTCAGAATGCAAAATAAATACCTTGTACGCTCTCGAAATTTCTGATTTAATTTCTCTTCGTAGTTTCAGTAACTGTTGACGCTGGTGCAATATTATTTAGCCCCTCTTTCCACTTCTTACAATGGTAAGATTTTTATTTAATTGTTTTGATTAAATCATAGGTAAACCAGCACGGATAAAAGGCATTGACGTGTTTCTTAACAGGGATGCATCGACTGAATACGTTGTAAATCATCTCGTAGAATTTTGATAGAGTACAATCAACATAATCATTTTGTGAAAGGCAATCCCGAGATAATTTTGATAATTCTGTATATAATTTTGCGAAATCAGTCCTTTTAAAGTTGAAACTAGTTACTTTAGGAACTTGCTTTAATTTAGTAATATGATTAAGCGTTAAAGCTACTAGCATTGCTGGGTAATGTCTGTCCTCTCGAACAAGTGGATACTCTTTAGAAACAACTACATCTTTGATATTAGAAAGTACTAGGTCTGATGTACGGCTATTTGTATTTTGTATGTCGTTGAATGATGATAAATTGTATAAGGACATAAAGTTATACACATCTTTACATTTGGTTGTTGAGGACATAATATCAAAACAAGAATTTGTAATTTCTGCAATATTAAAATCTCCGATGCAGAGAATTGTGCTACCTGATGGACAGTTACTCTCGATAAATTGATAAAACTCTTCGTATATTTTTAAATTTGAATCCGCTGGAATATAAATGACACGGACAAATACATCTAAAGAATGTAATACAAATTTAACAAGAACACACTCCAGATTTGTATCGCAGGAACTTTCATAGTACACATTATATTTTTTAAGAATAGCAATTATTACCCCACTCCCTTTACTCTTGTTAAGCAGCTCAAAATTTCTGTCCTAACGGAAGGCACAATATCGATCATCAAATATTTCAGAATCTTAGTAACTAACAGTTAAGGAACTTTCTCTAATGATTACTATATCGTATGTATTCAATACAATATTTGTAAAGAACTCTTGACTTTTTGAACCTCTGCGACCCCAAACACTCTGGTAATACACTGAAAGTTTAATATTGCGATGCTGATTACATGGTACTGTTATATCACAATTTAAAACATCAGTTTTCGTAGTTGAATCTGACCTTGAGCTTTTTACGGTGCTTGTCAAGTTCACATTGTTTGACGCTAGAAATTTATTTTTACTATCATTAGCAGAAAACTGTGTTGTTGTATTTACTAGTTGTAGTTCCTGGAAACCTGTTTCTCACAGATTGAAATTCAAGTTCCGCTTCAATGGGATCTGCTCGGTACGGTTACTCCCTGGGGTAGTGAAGTGGAGAGAACTTCTCTGCACACTGACAACTTCGTCCAAATCTGCCTCAGGCTCTTCGGCGGCAGATGGATTGTTTGGCAAGTTCGAAAGATTTTTTTGCTATTTGTCACTTCCTGTAGTGACAATTTCTTCCCATCGATGCGCGCATGCCGGAATTGCAAATAAGCATAACTTCCTCGTTGTCTAGCTTCGCTAACATACGTTTGAAGGGCTTTGCGTTCTTGTCTAACTTCAAAAGAGAAATCTTCACTAATATAAATTTTGGTACCCCTCAATTTATTCCTACGTGTAAGAATTCCTTCCTTCGTTTTGTCTTGCACACTATAGGACGACTTTGCCCACTGATTTTTCTTCCTAAACTGTGACTTCTTTGAATGTCATCGTCCGCCAAATCAATTTTTAATCTATCGTAATCACACCCCGCACTTTCCTTTCAGTTTCGTCCCACGATTCACTTGCACTTTCCTCGACACCATAGAACACTACGTTCACAATTCGAGATATATTTTCCAAATCTTCAATTCTTTGGAAAATCCAATATGACTGTACTTTGACTCATAAACATATTAAAATTATTTACTGGCATTGCTACAAGTTCCTTTTAATAAAATAATTGTATTATAGCCATCAGGTAAATCTAAAAACGACCACAAGTAACTTTTCTGTCATTGGTGTTGTGCGTGGTGCCTAACCAAACACTTAGAAACCTTTACGTTCGTTGGGTCAGGGTAAGTGATTGTCCAAAAAATAAAAAATAAAATCAGTAAGATCGGTGCCACTAATGGCACCTTCTCCGCACTAGCCGTCATCGAATTTCCAACAAAAGTGCAATACGCTTCACCCTATTCTATATGATACGGTTAGTAAGTCTTTCTCTGCTCTCCCGTAAAGTTGTGATGTATAACATACGATCTATTACAGGACACAGAACGAATTGTCAATTTAACCAAAGTTGATGCATTACTACACATCTCCTTTGTCAACTTTGGTCGATCTCATTGACGCGGAATGTTTGTTTTCTATACCGCTTTCTTTATTTAATAAACTAAACAACAACTATTCTGAATTATGTTACTGCACATGCCTCGTAGATAAATGTTTTTTCTGATGCCAATAGTTTCCGTTTTGCCCAAGCAATCTTCTGTTTCTTATTCCCTGCATAACCCTTTTACTACATTATATGGAGAGCATGTAGGGCTAAACACCTCATGTATTAATAGCATGTAACTTCACATATGCCGCGGTGGCTCAGTGGTAGAGCGTTCACCTCTGGTGATTGGGGTCCTGGGTTCAAACCCTGCTCTCCGAAAGTTTACTTTGTGGTGGACAAACTCCGTGTACGTGGGTTTTCTCGGGGTTCTCCTGTTTCCTCCCACTTTCTCTATTTCACCATTTCATTCATCTCTCAACATCACCGTCTCCTTTAGCCTAACCGGCATATGCATGGGACGTAAATCTCAAAAATTTCATTTGATTTTTTCTCGCCATTCAAGCTCTCGAACTCGAAATACATAATTCACAGTTCTCTCTGTTAGGGGAAAGCATATTTACTATACTATTCTATTCTAAATAAAACGTTTCACAGGTTACTTCACTTTCAATATCTAACTTCATATCATCACGAAAAATCGTGTTGTTCCCATAGAAAATTATCCCCCCCAAAAAAGAAACCAAGACTGACCGTAGCGAAGAGGCGTGAATCTTCTTTAAGTGGTTAATCGGGTCGAATATTTCAACAACAAAAAAAATAAGTAGCTACACACAAATATTTCAGTAAAGAAGGAAAATTCACTCAAACATTGTGAGTAACAATTTATGAGCAAAGTTTGTTTCCTTTAGAACTTTTTAACAGTTTGAGAGCCGCCATCTTGAATATTTTTATCTAATTATTCTGGCTAAACAGCTCATTCAAAATATTCAACAATTAATGTTTGTTCCGAGTTTGGTCTCAATCCGCTGAAAATTACGGCGGTTATGACATTCACAAAGTACGTTATATGTAGACAGATACATAGATAGATACACACAGAGAGAGAAACTTTCGAACTGAAGGTGGTTTTCGTCACAGTTGATTTGAAGTTCAGAAAACTAAATTGAGAACAGAAGATCCTTTCAAACATTGCTTCGGATTTCTCATAATATGGTACAGATTTCGGATGTTGGTTATTTGATTTGAATATATGAGTTCTTTCCAGCAACGAAGCCATAAGATATGTTAACCTTTAGTTTAATGTAGAACCTAAACAAAATTAGTGCTTCTGGGAACTGATCCCGGGTATTTGCTGCCAAAAATTTGAAGGATATCGATACATCCATGCGAGAAAATAACAGAATGTGTTGTTCATGGACAATGATATATTCAGTTTTGAATTAATCCTACGTATCTCAATTTTAGCATAATATAATATAAAACTGAGGGGCTTGAGAAAGAGTATGATACAATGAACATCCCTTCATGATGATATGTAAATGTTTACTTGCGTACCTGTAGGATACCCCAAACACATTGTCATTCCATATAATAGTCTTGTATAATACGTGATTAAAATGTAATCCTGTACATTTTTCAGAAGAGATAATAGCACAAATAATTCCTCCTGTATATTTAGTATGACTGCCATAGCACAGTTATTAATTTCTAGAGTACACTATTATTGTTAGTATATTAATATTAACCATTATTTTTATTATTATTAATAATAATAATATTAATAATATTATTAATATTGTTTGTATTATTAATTCTGAAGCTTTTTGAATATGTATTTGATTAGATATTATCGGCCTAAAACATTAAGTGATTTGACGACTAAGGTGTACTTGGTTTTGAATTCGATTCTTCCTGGTAAAATATTAGAAATTAACTTATTACAAAAGATATGATTGAAACTTGATGTTCAGTCTAAGTCCCTTACCGCATGGGAGCTATACCGATCGCTAACTTGAACCACACACCCACCCAATGACAGCTTATGGTTTTCTTTTTAACCTGTTTATTATCATTTTTATACTTCTAATTAACCTAAACATATGTAATAAGTACACAAATTATCTAGAACAATAATATCACAATATGATTTTGGTGTTCAATTACTTAGATTGCAGAAAATATTATGACATATAAAATCCAAATTATTTAAACGGTTGTAAACCATGATCTTTCAATACAATTACTAAATGAAGGTACTATAATCATTCATATTAAAGAACATATCCTACAGCAAAGTTTTCCTTCTTTGCACACTTTTCAGAATCTACCCTTAACTACAGGATAGAAAATTATGGTTTATTCTTTTATTCGTACTTACCTTGCTTATAATTGTTAGATGTAAGATCATATCTTTGATTGTATGGAACTGGATGTTCTGTTCATAAATAAATTAAACAAACGAATAAATGACATCGAATAACTATGATCATCTGATTACGATCTGTGAATGCAACAATTCTAATATTTAATATGTGCATAAACACGGAATGTTTTTGCTCTGGACTAGTAGTTTCAGATTAATACCTTTACCATTAAAAACTTTGAAATCTGAGAAGACACCTTAGCTACTTTACTGATATTATTTTCAAAAAATAATCGAAATTCTAACTATTTTTCAAATGTTGATTTTTTCAAATGTTTCACTTGTGCTATCTGTTATCAATGAACAGCGAAAGTAATATGCCAATTCTTTGATACGTAAAGCTATCTTAAATACTTTAAAATTAAGCAGTTTCATATTTTTTATTAACTGTAAGTAATTACGATAAAGCATTGATTACATTTAAAATATTTCGAAGTAATAGAAGCTCCAGGGATTACATATTTCCAGTGATCGCACATATGCAACATACATATCAATCAACTCATCCTGAAGAAAGAAAGCCATCGGTACCAGAACTGGTTACTTCTATGCAAACGTTTCCGGTACACGGTACTTCATAAATTTAGCGTGGTGGAGAATTTTCAGCAATTACACTCAAGCAATAAAAACGAATCAACTCGTATTCACGAAGGAAAGCAGTCGGTATCACAACTGTTCATTTCAGAGCAGGATTTTGTGATAACTAGTATTAATGTAGTTTCCGACATATACGCTATATACATCAATAAACTAGCCTTCATAAGACAAAGTAATCGTTTCCTGGGCAGATTATAGTTTCCTGGGTGGGGTACTTTCAATGATAACACAGATGATATCAATCTATCTATCTATCTATCTATCTATCTATCTATCTATCTATATATATATATATATATATATATATATATAAACTAGAATTGGCCAAAGAAAACGAACGGTACTTGTTAATTTCGGTCTATCACTTCCCGTACACGGTGGAAAAATGGTCAATACTGAAAATTGAAAATAGATTTACTCTCGAATATGTGGATTTTCTTTCTTATTCTCATGTTTATTATTCGTAAAATGAAGATATTCCGCCACGAATAACCAGAAGGTATGAAAAACTGAAGTATACTTGCGGTTAACACGCACATAACTATAATATGATGATTCTTCCAACCGCATCCAATTAAGAAATTTACCCTTCTCCTTGCCCCGAAAAGTGAATTAGGTACCCTGTAGTGGGAGCAGCTGGGACGCAAGTGAGCAATTTCGGTACATATTGCTTTTTCAAGTTAAGACAAATTATCAGATATGCATGTCGCATTTGTTCAATCGTTGGAAACACTCTTCCCCGGAAAACGTGTTAGATGCCATGAACCGGAAGTGAATCCTTTAACGATTCCTGTACCGATCGAATTATTAGTCAAGACGAGTTCATATATTTTTATTTTCAAAGTGCGAAATCGCTAGAAATATCGATATATATATATATATATAATACACATTTGCAAGCGTTATTACTACCTAACCCTCGGAAACTATATTTAGTAGCATATGCTTGAAGTAAATAAATCTTCTAGGGATTGTTTTCATTACTGAAAACGAGTTTATTGATATAGATAGATAGATAGATAGATAGATAGATAGATAGATAGATAGATAGATAGATAGATAGATAGATAGAATAATATGTGTAATTGTTGTGTATGCCTCTCTTCCGAAAATACCGTTAGGAACCGTGTACCTGAAGTGAATAGTTTCTTAACGTTTGATCTCTTCCATCCAGAAGAGCTAATTAGTATATATGTATGAAATCGCTGGAAATATTCCACCCTGGAAACTACATTAGTAACAGTGTACTGCATGTGGTTCATCATAAGTGATCAACTCCGGTACTAATTGCTCTCTTTCGTCAGGAAGAGTTGATTGATATATATGTTACATATGTGAAACTGCTGTAAATACTTCACCGTCGGAAACTTTTTATTCCCAAATGTTCAATCATTTTTTCATGATATTGAAATAAATGTCCTTTGATTAAACGCAAAAACTTTAAAACTATTAGCATATGAAGGTATGGCAAATACGAAAAATGCGTTAATGCTCAACATTGCGTTAAAATTGCACTTCCGTTTATGAAAATCGCAACACTCAGAACTATCGACTAGAATGAGTCCGAACGTTGTGAATTTGTGATAATAGCACAAATAATTCCTCCTGTGCATTTAGTGTGACTGCTATAGCATCTTTCTTAATTTCTGGTGTACACTATTATTCTTAGTATATTATTATTAATAATAATAATATTAATTATTATTATTATAATAATTATTATTAATAATATTATTAATATTAATAGTATTATTAATTCTAAATATTTTATATATGTATTTGATATTTAAATATTATCGGACTGAAACATTAAGTGATTTGACGACTTAGGTGTACTTGGTTCTGAATTCGATTCCTACAGGTGAAATATTAGAAATTAACTCATTACGATAGATATGATTGAAATTTAAATGTTCAGTCTAAGTTCCTTTTCGCATGGGAGCTCAAACTGATCGCAAACTTGAACCACACACCCACCCAATGACAGCTTATGGTTTTCTTTTATTATCATTTTTATACTTCTAATTAACCTAAACATATGTAATAAGTACACAAATTATCTAGAACAATAATATCACAATATGATTTTGGTGTTCAATTATTTAGATTGCAGAAAATATTATGACATATAAAATCCAAATTATTTAAACGGTTGTAAACCATGATCTTTCAATACAATTACTAAACTAAGGTACTATAATCATTCATATTAAAGAACATATCCTACAGCAAAGTTTTCCTTCTTTGCACATTTTTCAGAATCTACCCTTAAGTACAGCTTAGAAAATTATGGTTTATTCTTTTATTCGTACTTACCTTGCTGATAATTGTTAGATGTAAGATCATATCTTTGATTGTGTGGAACTGGATGTTCTGTTCATAAGTAAATTAAACAAACGAATAAATGACATCGAATAAATATGATCATCTGATTATAATTTATGAATGCATGACATCGAATAAATATGATCATCTGATTATAATTTATGAATGCAACAATTGTAATATTTAAGATGTGCATAAACACGGAATGTTGTTTGCTCTGGGTTGGTAATTTCAGATTAATATCTTTACCATTAAAAAGCTTTGAAATCTAAGAAGACACCTTAGCTACTTTACTGATATTATTTTCAAAAAATAATCGAAATTCTAACTATTTTTCAAATATTAATATTTTCAAATGTTTCACTTCTGCCCTCTGTTATGAATGAATAGCGGTCAGAGTCTAAAGTAATATGCCAATTCTTCGATAGGGGAAGCTATCTTAAATGCTTTAAAATTAAGCAGTTTCGTATTTATTGTTAACGAAACGTTTCGTGTTTATTGTAGGATGAAATGATTAAATTTTTAGATATGGCCACATGTGGGTGACAACGCAATCTTGTGTTTTATCGGAGTGGTGAAACACATGGTCAATGCATGTCGTAGGGAGACAGTGGATAGTGATCAATCAAAGTCGAAACGCGCAAGCGAGTGTCAGTATGTCTTGTCGATATAAAATGCCGCAATACACACAGTTAAGTGAGTTTCAAAGGGCAAAGTCATCGGTAAACCGGAAACAGGTTTGTAGCGCCGGAAAATTGCTGCTTATACAGGAAATGTTACGAGAATAGTGATACGTGTGTGCAAGAAATGAACAGAAGAATGCCGCACAAAGCTACAAGTAAGAATTGGACAACGACCACAGCACGGGAAGAGAGTCATATTGTCGGCATTGTCATAACAAACTGGTCAGCGACATCCATAGTGTTGGGTCAACGCTGGAGCACCGTCACAGATGCTGTCATGTATGTGTCGACCGGCCTGATGGTTTTCCGACGTCGTTTCCTGAATATTGGACTGGTGGCTTTCATACTCTCGCGACGGCTACTACTGAACAGAAATTACAAACACAACAAAACGATATGGACATGCGAACATGGTCACTGGCGTGCTTAATTGAAAATGTGATTTTTCGGACGAATCCCGTTACAACTTGTGATACTGTGGGGCGCAATGTGCGATCGTAACTCAACCGTATATAGAGCAATCTGAACAGCAACCGGGATATTGGTGAGATTTTACAGCTTGAGGTGATGCCGTACCTACAGGCAACTCCTAGGGACCTATTGTAACAGGATAATGCCAAGTCACATGTAATGACTAATGACCAAGCTTTCTTCGCAGAACGCCAGGCATGACTATTACTTCTCTGATCTTCCCGGTTGCCCATTATGTCACCCATTGGGCAAAACAGGGAAGTAGTTGTATCAAAATTCTTCGTCACGATCTGCACCGGCAAATATGGATATCTTGGGTACTCACGTAGAAACCACGTCATAGAATGTCCTCCTTAAAAATATCCGGAAGCTTCTAGATTCCATGCTGAGACGTATAGAGGCACTGATCTCACCACGTGATGGATTCACATAATATGAAGGTCATATGTGATGTATAGTTTTGTAATTCTAATCATTAGTGTCTTGTCTTTACTTATTCTCTGGATTAAATTTTATTGTTTTAGTGTAGGTGTTTGTGGGTTTCGGAACTTTCATAAACAGCAGTGTACATTTCAATCAATGTATATATTTTCGTATGCAGTTTATGATCTCTATATATGTTTTAATATCTCGTTTTGAACTGTGAGAATTGCTCAATTTTGAGCGAACAGGATAATGTTTCATAATAATAAGAATGTTATATATATATATATATATATATATATATATATATATATATATATATATATATATATATATATATATAGGCTTGGATTTCAATATAAAAAATATTCACTTTTCGGTGCGTTTCCTTATTTACAGCGAAGAGTTCATTACTAAATTTTACACTAAATGGAATAATTACTTTTACCACCAAAAATTAAATAATCTCCCTTTCTCCTTTAGCAGATCAGGTTTTTAAACTGTCAAAATTCACATATTATAATTAAGAGGATACATAATAGTTTATCTTCTCCAAATCAGGTGATTCCTCCCACAGAGGACTTTCCGAATAGATAGTGTTAAAGTTTGCGATTATTATAATACCCCATTTCTCTCTGAGGAACGGAACTCTTCACAACATAAACAATGAGTACAATTTTTCTATGCTGTGAAGATACGCGAAAATTTAATAGCATCACGCTTCACTTATTAATTAACTAAAATGCCGAAGTTTATTCCGTGCAATAAGAATTTCCTGTGGTTCACACATTTAAATAATAATTGCTATTCACTCGAAGATGAAGAGAATAGATTTCTTATTTGTCTTTGAACTACGTATTTGCAACGTTCACTTTTGGCAAGATGTTTGTAAATGGCCTATCTGAATAAATAGACAGCTAATGGGTCAGCATTTGTTTAAATCCAATTTTAATAGAAGTTTACGAATTATTTTTTATATTTTCTCATACTTTCTCTTGATGTCTTTAATCACATATTTCCCATTCATCACTGATGCCCATGAAAGCAACTTTCAGTAAGACGTAAATTTGAGTATTATTGGTTCCATTCAAAGCATCTAGTCGTTAATTTCACATTCTATAAAGTGATCGTAAATACAGTATTTTAGAACAGCATTTTAAATTTAAATTTGAAAACTACTTATGTATACTACACTAAAAAAGTATATTTTAGACATCAGTCACCTTGAAGGTAAATTTGGTATTTAATCTAGTAGCTAAATGGAAACATTTTACACTAATCTAACAAATACAAATAAAGTTCAGTTTTGTAAGTGTTTCCAAAAATTTATTTTGTTTCAAGTCATAAATTATGCTATAAAATCTTTGGACCCTGTAAATTAACTGTTTCTTTATAGTGTTCATTTTCCTTATTTTTGGACTATAAACACCTCAGCAGTTTATATTGTTTCAAAAATCATGTGGTGGGAGGTCATTCGATCCCCTTTGCGTAATAAATGAGACAAATTAATGTTTTCACCAACAATATATTTGCATTTTTGATGTTGGTTAAAGTCAATTTTTTAAAGAATAAAGTTACTTTTAATACAAACGCAGAAGTACCTTGTTGCCGCAGTTACCCTTTACTACAGAAGTTCTTTCCATACGTATAAATAACGAAATAGAGCTTTATTTGAAAGAATGTCAGATTTTTCCCTGAATACGTAAACTCATTAAAATGTTATCTACGATTGTGTTTTGTTGTTTTTTTACGAGCATCCAGCAGGAGGTATCTCGATTGTACAAATTGAATATAAAAAAAGAATTGATGTTATAGTGAACAGCTATGAAAGCATTTTAATCGAGTTTCAAGTAAATACACTATTGACTTGTTCACATAAGGGAAATAATCAACAGTTTCCTTCTAACATATGTGAGGATAATGTGATTGCGAAAGTTTTCTTTAATTAATTTTGCTATTGATACACAGAAAGTAAAATCTCTAGATTAAATATTTTCAACTATAATCTACCTCAAAATAAACTGTTTTAAATATGTCCCTGAACGATTGACGGAGGATTAGCGAAAAATTGTACATATCTTTTTATTTTCTTTTACATATCATTTTTGTCGAATGAGAGAAAAACTTTCGGTTTTTTTCAATGTGCTGCAATCGAATACTTCTGTTAGAACAAGTTCCAAATATTTATTCTTTATTTTCTTTTAAAAAATCAAATTATTGGCACACGAATGAGAAATTATATTTAAAAATGAAACTGCACCAGGTTAAAAAATGGGTTTTTCAAATTTCTGAAATCAGCAAGAGTCGTTATAAACTCCTCAGTCCCGAGATAATATTTTCCTGATAGTCTTCGGTTCTCTTTGATTTATCAGTAGTTTAATGTTAAGTAAGCACATTGTTTTAAAATTAAAAGTCTAACTCCCCCTTTCCCCCAAAAATTTCATGTCCAGCCAGCCGAACTTATCCTACTTTTATTGCATATGTTAAACTACGAAGGGCCTTCAAGTTATAAACGGAAATTCTGTTTTCTGTTACATAAAAGACACAACATACGAATCAAATACCATTATTGTTCAAAGTATTCTCCATCTTCGCACACACACACTTGTTCCATCGGTGTCGGAGTGTCCATAATCCTGCGGCATATGATTCTTAAGCATGATCTTTCAGCTATTTCAGAACACACGTATTAACTTCGTAGTCGGAGTGAGTTTTTATCCATCGAAGTGCTTCTTGAGGGATCCAAAATGACAAAAGTCGCAAGATGACAGATCGGGGTTACACGGAGAATATTTTAGGAATTGCCAACCAAGTTTGGTGATAGCTGTGACCACTGTAATGGCCTATAAGAACACGTTTTTTAAAAGTAAAGGATTGCGTTTCGAAAATCATATTCACGGAGAAATTAAATGTCGACTAAAAGCAGGGAATTCGTGTTACTATTCGGTTCCAAATTTCTTGTTGTCGCGAATTCTGTCGAGGAATTTAAAGCTTAAAATATACAAAACGATAATCATGCCTGTTGTTCTGTATGGCTGCGAAACATGGTCACTTACTCTGACGGAAGAACATAGACTGAAACTATTTGAGAACAAGATCCTGAGACGAATATTCGGACCTAAGAGGAACGGGAATGGGGAATGGCGGAAACTTCATAACGAGGAACTACATAATTTATATGGTTTACCAAACATTGTTAGGGTCGTCAGTCTAGGAGGCTTAGGCGGGCGGGCCATGTAGCTAGAATGGAAGAAAGTAGAAATGCTCTCAAAGTCTTGACTGGAAGATCAATCGGAAAACGACCATTAGTAAGGCCTAGGCGCAGATGGGAGGACAATGTTAAGATGGATCTCGCAGAGACTGGAATACAAAGTAGAAACTGGATGCAGTTAGCTAAGGATAGAAGTCAGTGATCTTTTGTGAACGCGGCAATGAACCTCCGGTTTCCATAGGCCATAGAGTTAGAGTTAGTTAAAGGATTGCGTTTTCCTTTCATGTTTTGGCGCAGATTAGCTTTGTTCTCGAACGGAATCATCTCTTCGCCATGGACAAATTTTCTGAAAACGGAAGTTGCATACATTTATTTGTAAATGCATGTAATATCGGTTGTACTTTCCTCGGATTATTTCTTTGAATTTCTTCGTCTGTTAGAGTACAATTATTCTGTTTGAGTTTACAATCTCTAAAATAGTTTTGAGTAGTTTCGAGTCAATGCATTGATCAGCGGTTCTCCCTTGAAATGAAAAAAAATCGCCAAATAATCATTTTCAGTAGTTACTATTGACATAAAACTCTCAACTTTGGACGTTCAATCTTCAAATACAAAGAAAGTAGTATATTTTGTGAACTGAAAATGGGAAAAAGATGTGTTATTCTCCGATTTTTTCAATTAATTTTATATAAAAAAAAAACAGGTCTTACAAGATTCATAATCATCGTTGAACTTTGCTTGTTGCATGACTTTATTCTTAATGATGTCTTTAATGCAAATATATTCATTTCTTTGCAACAATTAAAATAGTATCCGAACCTATATCCACTTAATAGTTTGTCGTTTAATACTGATGATTAGGGTACTGGAATAACATGTCGTCATCAAAAATGCAAGCTGTAAAAAATGTAAAGATTTCTTTGAAAACTACCAGTATACCAATTGGCAAGTTTTACGTGAATAAAAAACATGATCTACGAAACAAATAATTCCTTTCTGGTAATATTCATTGTTTATTGACTTGTTAACGATTGCAATGAAAAGTGAAATTCAATTATTCTTATTTTTTTATCCCTTGTTACAATACATTGATGCTCAGTAGGTAAGTAAATAGTATAGATTTACTATAATGCATAACTATTCTATACATCTTTAATCTTTCTACATTGAACAAATTGAATATATCTTTAGATAATAGCATTACAAAAACTTTTTGAATACTGTCTAACGAATGGAATATTTGACTTGAACTCTGCATTAAGTATGTTGAGTTGATTTTATTTTAGCGTCCCTTTCAGTAGCGAGACTATATGAGATGTGGACCTACTGACTAACGTGAAATCCGAACCACATGAGCTCCCACCAAGAATCCAACCCAAGTCTCCCACGCCAAAGGCGCGTAGCCACGAGGGAGCTCTCTGCATCAAGTAGTACGCAGAAAATTGTAGTTCTTTCAGTTTGTAATTATTTTGAATCATCAATATTGTCTTCATTTATCTAAGTTCGTCAATTGTTGGGGGACATACTTTAAAAAAGTTTAGTTTACGGTAATTTGTAGTTGAGAGTGAACATACGTTGCCAATAGGCAAATTAATAACAATAATATTGTCTTCATGCTAATTACTTGCTTTGCAGCAATGATAATTTAAGATTTACACAGAACATTTCTCTTGAGTCTTCAATTTGCTACAAAAGCGAATGTAAAACATTACTGAAATGTATTGCCATTACTGTGTAGAAATGTCCCGACTATTATATGTGTATTCCATTATGTGGCTGTAAGTTAAACAATAAATAATATGCCTACATTTAAGGTCAATGCGTGTTGAAATATATTTGTTCTCGTTTTCGTTTTACCTTGGTTCTAATATAAAACATCGATTGGTTGTGTCATGAAATTATAGCCATATAAAATATGGATTTAAGAAGATACATAATTTCAGGTACTTGTCGAAGTTTGTATAAGTTATAAGGCTTATTTCTACCTAGTCCTTGAACTCTCCTGTATAGATGAAATACCTGTATTGTATACATATATCTATGAATTTATGTACTATCATCATTCACAATTGTATCAATCCAACGAGACAAAGTAATTCTTTTCAACAACCTAGTGTATATTGCCATGTTTCCTACAATTAACTTCCCTATTTAGCTTGTGTCCGTTCTTATTTCCATTGTACTATATATGCAAAACCGTTTTGTTACTTCTCATGTTATTTCTTAAGTTCGTTGGTAGTGATTAACCACCAGCATTTAGTAATATTGCTTATTGTTCTGAGTTATAGGATAATATTGAGGTTCCTTTTAAAACTTGTTCAATCTTTGTTTATCAACCAGACATTGTATGTCATAAAGTGGTCTTTAGGTCCCATTGCAATTACATACCTAAAATAATTCCGTTTAGAAAATAATTCCATAAAATAATTCCATTCCTATTAGAAAATGATTTTGCTCTATGCTGAAATCTATGCGTATGGAAGATAAGTTAAGAATTCGCTACCATTTGCCGGAATTGTACAACTTTTCAATCGTGAGTAATTTTGCTGAAGTTATTTGTAAAGCAGGTCAAGGATCAAAAAATCATTAAATATAATTATTGGAAATAACAGAAAGATAAAGAGATAAAACGTAACAATTTAGCTCTTCAATGGAAAGTTGTTAGAAAATTAAACAAGTGGAACATTTCCATAAAGAAAAACTTCCCTAAATGATTTATAAAAATTTAGCGTTCCATTTCATCATCGTTCAACTAAATTTGAATCTCATATACCGCCACCCTGCTTTTGATGCTAATGACACTCATTAGAAGTCGAATCCGGAGACACATGCACTAAATGCGTGTACGCTCGTCAGTATATTAACGGTGAGCGATGACACATATTAGTTTCATCATAGACTACGTATTTTCAGGATAAAAAAGCATGTGAAAGAGCTTTATCTATTCTCTTTCCAGCCTTAGAAAAAAGTAGATGTAAACAAACCCACCTGATCACCACTGGGTCGATGACCAGTGATTGGTTGTTGGTCTCAGTGCACTAGTATCCTACCGCAATATAATCCCTACTAAAATAATAATTTCAAATATAGATATCTGAATTTATTCTGCATTTTCTGATAATAAACGCAATATATATAATATTCAACAACAGATGTAGCTTCATTTCAACCTCACCCGTATTTGGACATACGGTATTTACTGCGCATGCGTATGCGTTCGAGCGCCTACCCCACTCATTTAAAATTATTCTAGAATGCAGAGTTTCATGGCGATGATCTGTGACAATAATCCATTTTCGTCTCGTGTTATAAAGCACAAAAAGGACAACAGGAACAGAGGCAATCTCGTTATATAAGGATTTAAGAGCATACATATTTTCAACATATCAGTGGTCAGTGTCAGTGCGTTAATTAAACCAACTGTAGCCTTACACTTTGAAAATTATACGACGACAGTAAGCAGACGATCTTGCTCTTCATCTCTCTCACTACCGAAGCACGTGTTAGCCGCGGAGTAATACGATTCGCTTTGTTTACGTCTACTTTGTTCTAAGGCTGGAAAGACATTACATTACACATACATTGTACGGTAGCGTTAAATTTTTGCTTTGATCTTTAATCAAATGTAATATTATAAAGTATATCATAAATATTGCCACATGACGTTCAAACTTCAATGCTAGTGATAGCACTCGTCACGAGGCAAGTACCGCTGATTATACTGAGACAAGTACCGTTGATTCTACTGAGTGAATTAATCGATTGAACCGTAATCTCTTTCCAGATTATCTTCTCTCAATAATCCTCCAGTTATTTCTCGTATATTCCAAAGTATATAACGCACCACTTTGTGTGACAAGTGATTTCAGATTGTTAAATGATGAATTTCATTTTTTCTTTATCTTACATATTTACTTATTATTAATTCAGCTTATTATTATAATGTATACCTACCATCTTATTTTATGGTGTTTTAGTCTCATTCTCTAGTATAAGTAGTTTAGTTTTTAAATTGTATTTCCATTTGTTACTGATTGTCAGATTAATATTTAGTAAAATTCTACAGACCATGTGTATACGCCTTTCTGTAAATACCATTCCTAGTGTACTTACATTGATCAGCATACACCATAGCCTGATGTATACCATTCAACTCTAGGCATAGGTTGCTATCTTTCAGCGTTCTCCACAATTTAATAATAACGAATTTATTTGTTTCGGGTCATTCACAACGTTGCTGGTCTTGGACAAAATGTTCCCTCCCAGACTTAACTTTTAGATCCATGTAAATACATCTTAATTGATCTAACTAGCTTTTTCGGAATTCTAAATTCTTAAGAGTGCTGTACAATGTTTCCCTCCTAACCGACCCGTTGTCTTTTTAAAACAAAAAACAAATTATTTACCGTTGCATTCCATTCCAATTTCTTTTCGAGTAATTGTGGAATAGTAAATATCTGATTGACGTTTGATCGATTTAACCTGTTTCCGCATTTATAGTCAATTATAATTTTATCTGCATATGATATCAATCTTGCAATAGAGTATCTAAGATGATTTTACAGGATATTGACAGAAGAGAGATAATTCGATAATTATTGCAATCAATTTTGTCACTTTCTTGTGAAATAGAACAATTGTTAAGTTTTCCATTCTTACAGCAATTTCTCCTTGTTCCAGATAAGAGAATGGGTTTGAGTATCGT
Organism: Thermobia domestica; assembly: GCF_964235325.1. Taxonomy (NCBI): domain Eukaryota; kingdom Metazoa; phylum Arthropoda; class Insecta; order Zygentoma; family Lepismatidae; genus Thermobia; species Thermobia domestica. Next base: position 8,134,862 of record NC_137457.1, on the reverse strand, counting down.
GTTCCACAATTTTTCCTCTCCAGATGACACTAACTCGGATGGAATTCCATCTACACTCATATATTTATTTTTTATTTAATTTCTGTACAGCGATTTCTATTTCTATTTTTTTAAGCTCTGGAATATACATTTCTGCTGTGTGCATTTTCCTTTCCACATGAACATTAATTTTTTGATGTGTGTTAAAGAAATCTTTCGAGCTAATCAAGATGCTACCTGTTTCACTTTTCGTTCCGTCACTTTTCTTTAACATATGTACGCAAGTTTACAATCTTTTTTAAAAAAAATTCGTTAATGCCCTTATGCATGAAACGAATGTTTTCGTCTTTGCTATTATCTTCAAGTAAGTATTTTTAGCTTTCGAAATATTTTGTTTGTGTTTTCTAAAATATTTGGGGTTTATCGCCTTATGTCAATGTAATTTTGTATAGTTTTATGTTTCGAATTGTGTGGCCAATGCAGTTTTGCCTGATTTATCCTTTCTACTAGTTCAGGAAATTCCTGACCCAACCAAGATTTACTCCTATGTACTTCCACGTCCTCCAGTTTTTCTTATGCTGCAATTTTAATCCTACTTCTAATTTCAACCCAAGCGTCCTCAACACAACAGCACTCCAAATCTTGTAAAATATAAAATCCACTCGACTTTTCACGTCTGCTTTCCTCTAATTTCTTGAAATTAAATATGTCTGTTTTCAGATGCTGAATATTTCTTTTGTACAACGATAATCTCTCGCTTATTATCGCTGCTATTAGGTAGTTGTCAGTGTCACAGTTTGCTCTTCTTCTGAACGATCGAGCATCAATTATGCTAAACTGTATTCATCTGTCTACTAATATGTGATTAATTCGATTAAGTCCTTTTCCATCTGCCGATCTTGAAGTAAATTTCTAAGCTAAAGATTTATATCAAAAGAAAATATGAAATGAAATCTCTGAGTTTATGCCGGTTAGCCTAAAGGGATGCCGGTGATGATGAGAGATGAGTGAAATGGTGGAATGAAGAAAATGGGAGGAAACGGGAGAAACCCGAGAAAACCCATGACCACGGAGTTTGTCCACCACAAAGTTCACTTGACGGGGCTGGTATCGTACCCGGTACCTCAAGCACCAGAGGTGAACGCTCTACCACTGAGCCACCGCACCCCCTTATATCAAAAGAGGTACGTTAAACTATATTCAAGTGTGATCGCAATGATTAAGCTTAACATTTCAGTCGCATTATTCATGTACCTTTTCAATTCAAACTGTAGCAATATAGCAATATGTATATGTACAATGTGTTAAAATATAATTAAACTTTCCATTTTTTATAAGTAATCCTTGTCAGACATAATTAAATATTATTGTAGTTATCACATGATTTGGTACAGCTGAACTAGGTTTCGTTCTGTCATACAAAGGCTTTAACTATGACACTCAAGTAGTCCATTGTATACTTACTACCTTACCTTACTACACCACGACTGGACTTGTCAGTGCAAACAATATCAATCAATGAACGGATTTTCCTACCATCTTGATTGCAATATTAGGAACTGTATAAATTATAGTTTTTTGAATCATTCAATTATGCTAGCTGGCTATGATCAATACATTTTACCAGCTTCCCCAAACTTTGGGATGTGATATTGAACTGAAACTAATATCTGGTACAACCATCACACAATTCATGTACAGTGTAAGAAGAGGTTCACATTGAATATTTTTAAATTATTATATTGCAGTTCTCTCCAACGAAACTTATAAACGTTGAACGATATTGAAAAGGTTTGAATCTAGTTGTAATTCTACAGATTTCGCATAGATGGCACTATTAAGCATACTGGTATTATTCATTTTTTTCCATTTGCAAAACTACTTTTTCACAGAAAATAAAGAATGCATTGTAGGGTTAAACATATTCATTAACCACCCAGAGTTATAGCAGAAATATCGAAGACTTCTAATGTAAGATGTCTTCGCTTAATTTTCCGGTCATATATTTTTTTTTAAATTTTCACGTCTTACTCTTTGAACACACCCCATTTAAACTCTACATCCACATCCCATATCGGCCTAAATTGACAACGTCACTAAACTTGATTAAATCAACATTTATTAAAAATTGGATATTTTAGTTGATTTAAATTGCTGCTAATCAGCCATCAAACACCATTACATATTATTTATTTACAAACACCCTTCTAGGTTAATACAGTTGATGTGAAGGAGTTAGCATATTATTTGCTCCCGCAAATGAGAGCTGTTTTACTTCTTGATTTAGAATTCCCATTCAGCACAGACGAAAACGGGATATAAGCATACTTCATAATGTCCATATAGAAGCCATATGGAATTCCACAAGAAATCGAAATAAACCCTCTAGTAAGAAAGCAACAGAAGAATTATTGTTTTACTTTATTTGAACACTTTCAGATCTACACTACTGTTATTCGAGAGTATGTTTCATGTTTTTTATCTAATACGAAGAACTAGAAGTAACTAGGTTAATTTATGTAAATCTTAACTTTGCTGTATATAGTACATATCTTTTCTTGATTATTGTATGAAATAATTACTTACCATATCCCCATTGTGGCACTAATAAAAATAATCATTAATTTTTCCATGTATTAAACATAAAATCTTAACAATTTTTGATTTCACATGTATATTAACATTGTATAAAACAATTTAAGAAATTTTAGTTAATATATGTTAAAAGAAATATAAAGAATTGATAACAATGTATTATGTCTGTTAAGAATTTAAAATTATAATCAGAATACATGTAATATTTTCAAGTCGATTCCAGTTTTTACAATAATTATTAATCTAATTTGACGCGTGTTCTCCTTATGTCTGGTTAAAGTCTTCTATCTGAGGGAAAAAAATTCTTCAAGTTTATGGGAAGAAGGGAAGGAACTCAAAATACTGATAGCATTGCCTTTTTGTATGGCTATGCTTATATGTTGCAGTTTTTTAAACAGAATGTGTTATAAATTATAGTGAAACAACTATTTAAAAACTCCTAAATGTACGTTTATTGAAATCGAACTTAAAAGTGCGTTTTGTATAATTATTTATTTTATTTATTAATTGTAAATAAAAATGTATATGGTGCTTGGTAAATATTATTTGTACAGTATAATATATTCTGTAATGTATGTTACATACATTTTTTCGCACAAAAACTGTGAAAACGGAATTGACTTTGTTTTAAGTTTGCACTTTTATTCATATTTTGAGGTTACTTAAATCAATGTTAAATAATTGTATCTAATTTGCTAATTTATGAACGTCAACAATATATTCCAGAACGCTTAGATAGTAAAATATCAGAATTGAATGATAGTTTCTGGAGGATTTTGTGTATATTAATTTATATTGCTTACATTTAGTATGTTCGGGTACCACTGATACTCATAGCAACCTAGTAGGCATCCATTCTTGGCCTTATGTTCGTTACTAACTAGCATCCTAATTGTAAATATATCAATCCACTTAGGTTCATTTTTGAAGTGGCCTACGAACGTTTTCTAACTAAAATCTTAGAATAGTGTATGCACATCTACCAACGGATTTACAAATTTTGATTTATCAGGCAGACTAATAATATGTAGTTCTTGTATGCCTAAATTGCAAAAATGCTTACTGTAATATAAATACTAACAATAACATTACTACAATATCACATATATACTATCTTATTTTATGACCCTCTCTATTTTTCGCAGCAACTCCATAGTATCATCGCTAAGGAACGAATGTTCTCCTAGTTTCCCAGACTTGTCTTCACACTAACTTAGAAACAATCAGAATATTCACTATAGTAAATTTTAAGCTTTACATGTTGGTTATACAGTGGACGCATTGAAACATCTCAGTAAAAATCCTCACTTTCTCACGTTCATTTAAAATTGTGAGGTATGTCGTTTTTACCACGGTATATGACAGCCTTTTCTTCAAGCATTTAGCAGCTCTTTTTCCACTCGTTATTTGAAGTAGTGTAAATAGTTATGCATTATAGCCTTCCAATCCCACCTAATGCATAGGATATACTTTATAGGTGTCAGTGGGCTTTGTCACAGACTGGGCACCTTCTCCTTGTTTAGACCATGATCGTTTTCGCATATTGTCATTCATTACGTCCCACATAGCACACGACGTGCCTAGGACGTCCCATTTTGATCCCAATAATCCCATATAGTTTCTAGGATTATCGGGATAATGAGTAGGCATCCCGTTGATACCTTGTATGGAACGTCCTAAAGAATTCCCACATAAGATGTAAATGGGATGTCCGGGATGGGACAGGAGATCCCAGGAAAATCCCACGTCGGACATACCTAGGACCACATTACTAAATGATTTACCAGTGGACATCCCTTTGAAGTACCGCTGAATATTCGGTTTCTCGGGATATTAGCGGACATCTGAATGTCCCGCAAAGGTACTATGGATGTTCTCACAGCAAAATTAGGATGATCTCGGGATGTCCCGTTGTCCATCGCGGTTCAGTCTCGGATGTCACGTAGACATTCGTGTGCTATGTGGGGTGTGAGTACCCGTTTTAGTAATGAGCCGAGTTCGCATGTGATATTGTAGTTTTAGTAGAAATTTTGAAACCGAAATTCGAGCTAATAAATAATATTGAGTCAAATCATGTGTCAGCTAGACGCCTAGTTTTATCATTATCCATCAGTAGTCAAATTGTTGAATACTGCATATTGAAGAACGTTTAGACCATTGGCGATTTCATGACTGAAGATGTTCTGGTCTTGCTTAACTTAATGGCATAGCACTGTACACTTTTTCATGTTTAGTAATCCAATTAGAGGAGCATTTCGGACATTGAAATTTCCAGAACGAGAGCGAAAAACCATTATTTGGCTGTTAGTTTTGATAACGTAGCTCTTCTATAAACAACACTCTTTTCTTCACACTTCGGCATAAAGCAAGTACTTTTATTGAAATGAAGTTGTAGAATGTTGCGCAGTTTTGTGGTAATTTTACTCATGTTTAGAGCGCAGCATCTTCCGTCTGGTTCTAAGAATTCCAACATTTCTCTTCACGTACTAGCAATAATTTTCAGTTGTCCAATGGTGTTAAGCCTGCACTACAGAGATTCATCTATTCTAAAGTACTTGACAGTAATATCATCTTGTGCACATACGATGAATACCATATGGTAAAGGCTGAATACCGTAAAGGAAATTTTAGACATTTATTTCAATAATTTTTATTAATTTCCCTACAACTAGAATATGAAAGTATAGCATTCCCATGGGTATATGAATACGTAAAGGTGGAATAACTGTAACACATTTCAAACACATTTTGTAAATTTAAGACAAGACTTTCTCCTCACCAGTTGTCAAATCTATGGCCATGCCTTTAGAAACGCGCAGTAGTATGAAAAAACATTAATATTGAATTATATATTGAAATTGTTAAATATAATTACGTGTTCCAAGTATATTTAAGGTCTTAAAATTTTTAAGCACAGAGTACCAATTTGAATGCATGCATAACACTGTTTATTGAATCATGTTAAGTTCAATCCCCAATACTTAACTAAAGCAAGTATCTAGTGCGTTACGTTCATTATCTGGTTGGAAGAACAACTTGAATTCATTGTGAAAATTAGAATACATACGTGCAATGTCATTTACTTACCTAAGTTGATAACATTGCTGCCTAAAGAAATATATTGTTTTAAAATAGATTACAGAGAAAAGATAAGAGTAATTTATTCTTGTATAAGAATTAATTTAATACTTATCTTTATAAATGGATTTATTTATTTAGAGCCTTGAATGAAACACACAAGTTTTTTAAAATGATACTGTAGTATTTTTTATTTACCTATAGATCTCTGATATTCTATATTTAATTGTATTATAACAATAAATAATTTATGATCAATTTTGCTTGTTGCAGAGAATGACAGTTTCTATACTACTTTTGACATACCAAATTATTGCATCAGCAATATGAATGTACGTTGAAACATACATTTTGCATATTTTTTTTAGATTTTGGATTTGATGAACAAATAAAATAAAGGAACTTGTATTTGCTGCTTGCTAATATTTATTAAATCTACTGAATATTCTTTTATAATTCATATAGTATTCTGCATTACTGTGTGTAAGTAATTGTTTAATTCACCCGTTCTACAAGCGTACACATATGAATGTTAAACAGAAGGAGTATAATTTTCAGCTTAATAATTACTACTACACTATGATCATCAGTTTAAACAATTCTCGGTTATTACTTACGTATGTAATTAAGAGCAAAACACCGTAAATATACTGTACTTTTCATGGTATTTTCAAGAAGTGTACAATTCACCAATTTGCAAGCAATTTGGTGTCATTTTAATTTTTTCTTCAACTGTTCTTTATCTGTGCATGAATGACAATATAACAAAGATTTGACTCCCTCCTTTTTTTCCAAGCAATCGCAGTGTATTATAACATCTACAATATATTTTCCTTCGAATGTAGCAAGTGGAGGGTGATGCGGATGTGTCTTTTGTGTTTCGAATTTTAAATGAAGAACATGAACGACGATGCTTACTTTGAAGAATTAGGCAATTGTTCAAATTATTTTGAGTGTATTAGGCATACCAGCTGATCTTATGTAAGTGTGAAGCGTTCCAGATGCCGAATGTAGGCCTTTTCAGGAAATATAAAATGGAAAAAATATTAAATGAAATTATGTGTAGTTTGATCCCAGCAGATAATCTTCTGCTGTTTTACAAATCATGTAAAACTGTTGTTTTTGAAGAGAAACTTTATTTTGTCACGAACCATAGAAGCACTTCCGAACATATCTGCAAGAACGAATCCTATTTTGTGTACTAACAATTTTGCGGACGATTTTCATGTAGTTATAATTAACACGGATTTTTTTCAAATGTGATTTATGCACAGTACAAAATGTTTCAGGTCAATCGTCTTTTAGAAGGGCTTAAGTTTATAGTGCGTACAACATAATTATTTACTATATTTATTAATGTCTTGATGTTAGAAGTATGGGGAATTGAGTTGTTGGAATAATCCATGTTCTATCCAGCTCCGTTGTTAATTTTGCCATTGGGAAGGCGGAGAAGACATACGAACGTATTTTATAGCGTCACAAGTTCGGGAAAAAGTAAATCTGACGGAAATGGTGTAGGTTTCTAGAACATTCTAACTCTTCAGTTTGTATGATACATTAACACGACGAAGTTCCTCTTTTTGTCATATAAGGAGCTGTGTATAAATTAAAAGTGCATCAAAAGTACTTTAAACTTATATTGTCTAGTATGCTGCATGTCACTTGAATGTCATACGTACGGCATATAATAGCAACAAATGTACGTTTTCATTTTCCAATATGGATTTTATTCTGTTAAATATGAAAAAGGTATTTATGATAGTTTTCTCACAAATCAGTGCCTTTCATAAATTAGTACCGGAAAATCTGCTACCATCACAGCTCGTCTTAAGAGGGGTTGCGTATATGGATTATAACTGTTCAATGATGCTAAGAACTTGAAATTCATAAAAATAATCATTGATACTTTTAATTCGGATTATGTGTCTTCATTAAGGCTACTCATGTCAATGAAATGAGTGTTGAGTGTTGATAAAGGTGCGTATATTCGACAAAAATGTGATAATGTTATAAATACTACACCAGATTTGCAAAAATGAGCAAAACTCCTAGTCTTATGGATATATGGAATTATGACTTCAGTGATCATTTAATTGGCATTATACCTTTCATACAATATTCATATACATGATTTGCGGGCCGCTTCTATTCGTAAACAGGAAACAGTCAAATTTAGTATTGTAGACGCTTTATCTCCTACGTTCCGCGAAAATTCTTTTATATATATATATATATATATATATATATATATATATATATATATATATATATATATATATATATATATATTTCTTATTTCTGGTTTCTTGCTCTGTAGGGAAATATTTCAACGCAACTGTTGTTAATTACTGAGAGTATTGTTAAATATTTTTGCATAATAGGGCAATGATGCTCACTAGCTACACATAAGAGCTATTTTATGGCAATGTTGCTTTGAAATAAACACCTTGTGCTTTGTAACCAAAGTACAAAAGTGCGTTAAAAATATAGTGCAATAATGCAAATTAAATATTTTAATGGTAATGCTATCTATGCTTGCCCATTAAAGGGTTGAAACTATTGGTTTAGTGTAAAACAACTTGATCTTAATACTTCTTGTGGTTTGAATGTTTCCTAAACTGTTAAACGAGCAGCCACAATATTGGCACAAAAACAAATATTTTCTTAAGATAAATAAAACATTTCTTAGTAGTATAAGATGGAGTTGTAGATATATTTTTACATAGCTTTATGATCTTTTGCTTATATGCACTGTTTTTACATGAGATAACTTATGTTTAAAATGGAATAACATGTTACCATTGGAGACACTGTTACTTGCTGCTATACGTTTTTCACTCAACTGGGTTTTTTTTCTTGTATTACTAGACAAATATGATATGATATTTGCAATAAATGGTCATCTATGTCTCTCTCCAACAACAACCAAAATACCGAAATTTCATGGTTAGTACTAAGAGATGTCAACCTATCTATCATTTTCCTTTCCTCGCTTCCTTTCCTTTTTTCCTTGCCTACGAGTTACGATGATGAAACCCATTCTTCTGTGTCTGTGAAAGTTATTTCTAGGTGAGAACAGAACACTATCGCACTGATAGAAACTAACGTCCATCCGTGGAAGATAGCCAGGAATTACCCCAGCAAAACTCGGTCTTCATCCGTTTGAATTAATAAGTTACTAAGAGCCTTACGCAGGCAGTGTTTAAAATTGTCCCTTGGGAATCGTGATTTAACATGATCGTTACTGCATAATCATTTTCTTACCTAACTTCACTGGAAAGTATCTTTGATACAAGATTTGGCAGCTGGGTAAGATAACAATGAAAAGAACAATTGTTCTCAAATCAGTGTCATACGTCCATAGATTTTAGTTTCTTCTGACCTTATGCATTTGATCGGAAATATGTTGAATATAATATCGAATTTTATTTATACTTTCAGTTTCTAAAAATTACAATGCATGTCACTAGCTCCAAATTCATGCATATTGCCTCAAAATTCACTAGCTCCAAATTCAAGAACACTAAACCTGTCTGCTAAACGTTCTCCATACCTACAACAACTTTTCTTTTAATCAATTATTCTTCAATGGCAACCTTGCCAATCCAAATCAGTTGTTCCAATGCCCATGCTCCGCCTACGTTATCACAATATAGAAGTTAAGTTTGAAAATTCTAGTGTAACCTTAATTAAAAGTAGATAAAATGGTCGGTCTATTCGTTCGTAGGTTTCGTACCTGATGAACATGCTTGTCATCCAAATAAATAGAGATCAGTTAATAACTCAAGGTGCGAAGAATCACAATTGTAAACGTAACATTTCGTTATATTCACCTCTCTTCCAGAAGATATGTAACATAAAAATCAATTTTAAATGTACATGTTCAGGGAATATACATTGTTATATTTCTTTAATACATGCATTTCAAATTAAAATATTGGCATATTCCAGTACCTTTAAGGTAGCAGTGGCAATATTGTATCTTAAAGTAAGGGTTCTCGTCAAATTATTTTTGGACTATGAATTATAGTGTTCTTGTTCTGTATTACAATATAGAAGAAATTATTATATATCCAGCTCTTAAACATGCTTTCTCTAATGTATCTGTTAGAAGTTGGAAGGGTTTGATATTATTTCTGTGTGTTACGTGTACTGGGTGAAGTAACATACTACTAATCGGTGATTAAAGAACCAATTCCACCAAACTTTCATATATTCTGAGTGAAACAACAAGAAATGAATGACAATTTTTTGTGAAATATATAAAGTCAAAGTGTCAATAAAATTAATTTTTATTTCACAAAATATTGAATTGTAGATATATAGTTTTAGATTTTTCTCATGAAAAAGATATGTATATTCCAAATGCTTGCATTTTATATATTTCCTTTTAACGTATATACAAAGTTGAACATTATTCAAGCTGTCGTTGAAGTGTTTGTGACAATTACTCGTACTAAATGTTTCTTTGTGCTGTAAATACGCACTTCGTTTTGTTGTAGACGTATACAGCCAAATACATACTAAACTTATTTATGTCTTCGTAACGCTTATAAGATTTTATAGATGGACCATCTCCTTTATGCAATTTATTACATACGTAAATAAATATGTTCGTAATTTAGGAGAATATAAATTGTATTATTAAAATTCTTATCAACATACATGAAGTAACAATTAGAAAATTACTTCAGCACTTAACCCTTAAGTACTATGGACGAAAATAATCACTTAACTACTATGGAACTGTCTCTCAGACCGCATTGTTGTTTCACATTTTCTGAATAGTAGTTTCATTGCATATATTTTTAAATGATATCCTACATATCTTAATTGCTTATAGAAAAATAAAACATAGTAATTTCACGATGTAAAAAAAGCTTTATATTTTTAAAACAATGAGAAAGAGAACATAGTCAAATTTGCAACAATGCTTTCATTGTTATTCTAAAGTGGTAATTGTTGAAAGACTCAATTCTTTCTCCGTTTCTATGTAGTCAAAAAACACTAATTAAAAATACACTGTTCTTAAAGATGCACTGAGAATAAAAAATACAGTAAAAACGGACAAAAAAACATGGAATTTTAGCTTTTTTAAACTTACAAGAAGGTACTGTTATAGTTGTACTCTTACATTTTTTGTAGTGAAAAGGTAATGAATAAAACTTATTTTTAGTGCTTATATGATGGAGAACGTAAAGAAAATACGTTTTGCCAGTAAAGAAAGTACCGCACTAACTTTTCTGACAGCATGCACTTTCTTCAGGTAGGCATTCATATATTTGTTTCTGCATTGCAAGGAAATCGGTACCCCACACCGCTGACACGAATGAATATCTTTGCTTTCCGCTTACAACTCAGTTGACAGAAGACTGTTTTCGTTTTCAATTCATTGTGCGCGATGGTGGGAAACTCACTTTCAACCTGTAGTATGCTCTTGATTGAAAAACTCAGCTATCGTGGCAGATGTACGGTGAAAAATCTACGATCTATGTGAGGCCTAACAAGTCCTTTTGCCAACGTTTTCATGAAATTAAGTCTTGTCATCACTGCGGACTTAGCGTAGACTTCATGCAAGACATACGCATTGACACCACACGGAACATCCACCAACATAAAGAAAATTGTCAATGGCTATCGTCTTGTTCGACGACTTGATGTGTAATCTATACATTTTTTTGTCTAGAGTATCCACTCTGCCTTTACTCATGTAATAAAATGTGATTATTTCAGGTTTTGGGTCATTATTTGATATGTGGTGCAACACGTGCCACACGGTAAGACACAAAACTGCTAATAATCACTAGTTAACGAAAGAGAACTGATCAGCAAAATACTCACGTAACTACTATAGTACGTCTGTGAGACCGCTCGACCCCTCCAGTGCCGCGCACAGGGGATCAATTATAACACGAACTTCACAATACGTAACAATTTGCTAGACAGGAAGGTAGACGAAAAGATCCACTTGTAGTAGTGAGACTGTGGAAAATATAATGATATGAAAAGTCGTAGCGGTCTAAGAGACGGTCCATAGTACTTACGGGTTAAGTATCTTTACTACAAAATCTCATTTTAAAAATCCGTAAATAATGTAGGGAGAAGCAGGAACATAAATAAATTTTAAAAACACCTCGTAGTAACCAAGTAATGTCTAAAGTGTTACCAAGTAATCTAATGATTGTTTCTAGATATTTCATGTAATGTCAAACTATTAACCTCTGTCAATCGTAACACCATAACTAAGAATTTTCCGGTTTCATATCGATGATAAAGGAACTGGAAACAGCAAAAAACTTATTTTATTCATCTTATCATTAAGTTTTTTACTGAATTTTAAATACTAAAAAGAATTTAACAAAGATTATTATATACCTTTCTGAAAATTTCTCGAATGATTGGTACAATTATGGAGCTTATGATGAAGCTAGTAGTTTAATAAATAACTTAGTATTCTTGGATTTCGTGCTGCCTATATTTTGTTGTATATCTCTTCATTGCAACTAAAGAATGCAGGGGTTACTTCCAGTAAGCTAGGTTGTCTATAGCTGTTCTTAGCATTTCTATTCAAACTTACTTGTTACCTATTAGTTGCATATAATTCAATTTCTTTCTAAGTACTTTCTCTTCATTATAGTGAACTTTAAATTCCATTTTCAACCCCACCTCAGGAAACATAAAGTATTTAAATAGATTTCCATGAAACTCTTTGACGTTTCTAAAATTAGCAGTAGATATAAATAATAAAATCGCTTTCAAATATATATATAATTCTCATAATATTAACTAACTAACTAACTAACTCTATGGCCTATGGAACCCGGACGTTCAGTGCCGCGTTCACAAAAGCTCTCCACTGACTTCTATTCTTAGCTAATTGGATCCAGTTTCTACTTTGTATTCCTATCTCTGCGAGATCCATCTTAATATTATCCTCCCATCTGCGCCCAGGTCTTCCTAATGGTCGTTTTCCTATGGGTCTACCAGTCAAGACTTTGAAAGCGTTTCTACTTTCTTCCATTCTAGCTACATGACCTGCCCACCTAAGCCTCCTAGACTTGACAACCCTAACAATGTTGGGTAAACCGTATAAACTATGTAGTTCCTCGTTATGGAGCTTCCGCCATTCCCCATTCTCGTTCCTCTTGGGTCCGAATATTCTTCTCAGGATCCTGTTCTCAAATACTTTCAGTCTATGTTCTTCCCTCAGAGTAAGCGACCATGTTTCGCAACCATACAGAACAACAGGCATGATTATCGTTTTATACATTTTAAGCTTCAAATTTCTCGACAGAATTCGCGACGACGAGAGATTTTGAACCGAATAGTAACACGAATTCCCTGCTTTTAGTCGACATTTAATTTCTTCGTGAATATGATTTTCGTCTGTTAATATTGATCCTAAATATTTGAAAGTATTCACTTTATCAAAAGTATTATTTAATATTTTAACGCCTCCACAATTTGCCGTATTACGGTCCCGACGCACTTCCATGTATTTAGTTTTCTCTGCATTTACTTCTAAACCCATGTCCCTGCAAGCGTTTAATAAGATCTCTGCATTTATTTCTACTGTTCTCCTATCATCCCCTATTAAATTTACATCATCAGCATATGCCATAACCTGGTGAATGCCGTTCAACTCTAGGCCCTGGTTGCTATCTTTGATTTTCCTTATGGCGTATTCCAGCACAAAGTTAAATAATAATGGCGACAACGCATCTCCTTGTTTCAGGCCATTTTCGACGTGGAAGCTCGTGGACAAAAATTTTCCTACCCGGACTTTACTTTGGGATTCCCTTAAACATATATTAATTAATCTAATTAGCTTTCTCGGTATTCCAAGCTCTGTAAGAACGTTGTATAATGTTTCTCTCCTAACCGAGTCGTAAGCCTTTCTAAAATCAATAAATAGTTGATGTACCGGGGTATTGTATTCCCACTTCTTTGCGAGTATTTGGCGAATGGTAAATATTTGGTCGATAGTTGATCGATTTCGTCTAAATTCGCACTGATAATCTCCAATAATTTCATCTGCGTAATGGGTCAATCTTGCTAACAGAATATTTGAAAGGATTTTATAGGATGTTGACAGAAGAGAAATGCCTCGACAATTATTACAGTCAGTTTTGTCGCCTTTCTTGTGAATTGGAACAATGATTGACTCTTTCCACTCATGAGGCAATTCTTCCTTGTTCCAGATAAGGAGAATGAGTTTGTGTATCTTGTTCCACAATTTTTCGCCCCCAGCTAAAATTAACTCAGCCGGAATTTCATCTACACCCGGAGATTTGTGTTTCTTTAATTTCTTTATAGCGGCTTCCACTTCTATTCGATTGGGTTCTGGAATATACGGTTCTGTGGTGTGTATCTCCTTTTCTCCACGCACATTAGTTTTTGGCTGCGTGTTCAGCAAATCGTCAAAGAAATCTTTCCATCTATTTAAGAGGCTATCCGTATCAGTGAGAACTGTTCCGTCAGATTTCTTTAATATATAAGCACGAGGTTGATAGCCTTTCTTAAATTCGCTGATCCCCTTATACATGTCCCGAACATTTTTATTTTTACTATTATCTTCAAGTTCCTTAATTTTAGCTTTCAAAAAATCCCGTTTCTTTGTTCCCGTATCCATTCTCATAATATTTCATAACATATTAGAAGACACATTAAAGATTTGTCAAACGTAAACAAAAATTCTATATATATTCACTGAAATGAATTACGGTTGACCAATATCCATTCTCTACTTTATAAATGTCTGTAATTTGTTGATGCATAGAGCGAAATTAATATTTGTTAAAAACACAGTTACTTATGCAATCAGTAAAACGTAAAAGGAATGCCAGTAGTTCTCTTAATGTTATAAGATATATTGCATACTAATATTGACAAAGATTCATGTAGGTTTTCATTTTTGTTAATATCTAATGAAAAAAAATTTCTAATGTAGACACTAATTCTGCAAAAGTCATGAATGCAATTAAGAATAATATATTAAATGCATGACACTTAACAAAACATACTAAGGAAGTTCATGAAGCTTATTTTCTGCTGGTAAATTAATAGATTTTTATTTTTCCTATGATCATATGAGAAAAGAAGGCTCATACAATAAAACGATACTACACAAATGTAAATAACGTTTTATAAAGTGATAAAAGCTAATATAAATTTCCTGTAATATTTACTATTACTACTCTTTAATGTTTTATGTAGCTGTGTCAAAAGACAGAGATGTAGGTGCATAGAAAGGTATGTAACACGTTTGAAAATATGTAACACATATAAAGATGAAAGTATCCATTTATAACTCTACAAGCTATGTATTAGACTACGTTACTTATTCACAATGTACATGGTCATGTGAAAAACATGTAATATAATCTATTACAACGTTTATATAAAATGATGGTTTGTTGCTCTATTTTCATTACGAACAGTAAACCAAAGTTAGTGTCGTTTAAAGCCTATTTTTTGAAATTCTAGGTGAGTTCCTCTTTGTACTGAATCCATGCTTTAATGGTCTTATGTCGCTACATGTACAGGGTGCTGGTGGAGTCGGCCGTACATAATTTGCACCTAAATAAAATAAATCAATAATATACCACTTCGTTCAAAACATGAAATAATAGTAATAAGGTTTTTAGTATAACATTAAATTTACCTAGCCCACACTTTAGGAAAGTTATTTCAATGTATTTGGCAACATTGACATTTCTCTATGTTTCATTATTAGTAAAAAATTTTTGTACCAAATTTGTAGCTTATCTGAATGCGTGATTTTGCTGTTTGATTTGTTTGCCACTGGAGTTGCCCTTAAACGAGCTAAACTGTACGATTTACGTTCTCGAGCAATTAAAACTCTCGAGAAGATTACAAAGCACTTGAGCTACACAGAGAGTACTAGAAAATTACCGGTATTGAAGAATTACTGAATGTACAATGACAATTACACTAGGGGACAATATTTTTCGAGATTTCTTCTCTGTGTGACCACAGGAGTCGTATGTGGCTGATGAAGCCAGTTTCCTTCATCCGGGGTATAACTCGCTCTCAGTCATTTAGCAAGAATGTAACAACTGGAATCTTGATGTCTCAAAAGAATTCTCATAACCTTGGTAGCAAAGTACAATCTTTCAACGTTATATCTGGCAACGTCTTATAGATATTGGAATCATCTAAGTACTACTCGACTTAGAATATATGGCTGTAACAGCTACGTGACAATGACTATTGTAATTTATCCTTTGTGATGTGTCAAGTAGTTTTATCTCTAGGCCCAACTTAAGTTCTCTAACAGTCCACAGATGATCCTTTTCATGCAAAGTTTACATACATTTTGCTTGTTCATCAGTCTCTAATGAATGTTCTCTGTAGTTTTAATCTATTTTCTACTCCCATTCAGATGAAATATCTTGTTCCATCATACAATCATCCGATATTTTAAATAATCGTTGCCATACATTTTCCGTAACTCTTCAAGGCACTGCTATGTATTTTAGCAGGGAATGAGAGGATTTATCTACAAAAATACAGATAAAGTTTCACAATCATGTTTAAGAGAAGATATCACATCAATGGTCACTTCAGCCACACAGACCAACACGAATATTCAAGTTGGGTACTCCTTTCAACATTTTAGAACTCAACAATCGATAAAAACGATTGAATCGTTGAATTCGAAAACCAGTTATCTCCATCGCAACTAATTTTACAAGACAGACCAAGAAAACTAAATAAGTCAATACTCATCTGACAAGTAGGCTTTTTTTATTTTTGACCGTAGAATATTGCAGCTTCTACGTTGCAGAAATGAAAACAGCCATATATGTCACACACATATTGACTAATTTAGTTTTGTTTGTGCCTCCTCTAAAATTAGTTTCGATGCAGACAACAGATTTCCGAACTCAACGATTCAATTTTTTTCAATTCCTCTCGCAAACAATCGTATGTATAATCTACCTTCCTTTCTCGAAGTGCTTCAATCAAGATGCATTTAATCACATAACCATACATACACTATGTGATCAAAAGTATCGGAACACCGTGCTGAAAATGACTTACAAGTTCGTGGCGCACTCCATCGGTATTGCTAAAATTCAATATGGTGTTGGCCCACCCTTAGCCATGACGACAGCTTCCACTCTCGCAGGCATACTTTCAATCAGGTGCTGGAAAATTTCTTGGGGAATGGCAGACCATTCTTCACGAAGTGCTGAATTGAGGAGAAGTATCGATGTAGGTCGGTGAGGCCTGGCACGAAGTTGGCCTTCCAAAACATCCCAAAGGTGTTCTATAGGATTCAAGTCAGGACTTTGTGCAGGCCAGTCATTACAGGGATGTTATGGTCGTGTAAAGATTCCGCCACAGGCTGTGCTGTATGAACAGGTGCTCGATCGTGTTGAAAGATACAATCGTCATTCCCGAATGGCTCTTCTATAGTGGGAAGCAAGATGTTTAAAATATCAATTTAGGTCTGCGCTATAAGTGTGCCACGCAAAACAACAAGGGGTGCAAGCTCTCTCCAAGAAAAACATGACCTCACCATAGCACCACCACCTCCGATTTTTGCTGTAGACACTACACACGCTGGCAAATGACGTTCACCGGGCATTCGCCATACCCTCACCCAGCCATTGGATCGCCACATTGTGTACCGTGATTCGTCACTACACATAACATTTTACATTGTTCAATCGTCCAATGTTTACGCTTCTGACACCAAGCGAGACGTCATTTGGCATTTACCTGCGTGATGTATGGCTTATGAGCAGCCGCTCGACCATGAAATCCAAGTTTTCTCACCAGACGCCTGTCATAGTACTTGGAGTGGATCCTGATGCAGTTTGGAATTCCTGTGGGATTGTCTGGATAGATCTCTGCCTATTACACTTTACGACCCTCTTCAACTGTCGGCGGTCTTTGTCAGTCAACAGAAGAGTTGACTGTACGCTTTTGTGCTATATGTGTTCCTTCACGTTTCCACTTCACTATCACATCAGACTCAGTGAACCTAGGGATGTTTAGGAGTGTGGAAATCTCGCATACAGTCTTCTAACACAAGTGACACCCAATCACCTGACCACGTTCGAGGTCCATGAGTTCCGCGGAGCGCCCCATTCTGCTTTCTCACGATGTCTAATGACTACTGAGGTCGCTCACAATGAGTACCTGGTACTAGGTGGCAGCACAATGCACCTAATATGAAAAACGTATGTTTTAGGGGGTTTCCGGATACTTTTGATCACATCACTTTGCTGCATCAGCTTTACTGGTAAGTAACCTATGATTGTAAAATTCAATTTGGGTGATAATAGTTTCAAATAGAGTACTTCACATTTAAGGTGGTTAAGTCTTATTCCTGCATTGAACTCTCGTATATTATAATAAAATAATAGCATAATTTAACAATATTTCGATACTACACACATACACACACACACACACACATATATATATATATATATATATATATATATATATATATATATATATATATATTACAAAATTTGTCCCTGTCAGGCAAGCTCCATACATTTCTAGGATAGTATGGTTTTCGAAAGCAATTATTTTAGTTCTGGCAGTTCTTAGTACATTGATTCAGCCATAAGGTTACTAGGATCTTCACCTATGTAAATGTATGGTCCAGCCAAAAAAATTGCCAATGGAGAAAACATATGGATATGTTTAATAAATAATTCGTTAGTGTTTATAAGCGTTTCATAATCTGTTAAATATTGCATAATTACTCATTTCATCTTGAACATGTACTGCAATTACCGCTTCTTATAATTTGCTACATTTTACACTCCGCCTTTGGTTAAATTTGAGTAAATTGTAAGTAGAAATAACATAAATCATTCATTGTATTAATATATTCCCCCAATTAAATGAAACGTGATAATTATGCTTTCAAGATTTTTTTGTGGTAGCAAAGATAAATTTAAGGTGTCCGTTAAAGAGATAGGTGAGGGATGAAAACGAAGAAAAGGGCAAGAATATTGAATCTAATGGGTTAAATTCGAAGTCTAGAACTTCTTCCAAATAAATATTTACTTCTGTAATAAACATTTTGCACGGAAATACAGAAACCAACAGATAAGTTCATTTCAGTCTCAAAGCGATGTGCTATGGCTAGAAAATCGCAATATATGATAGTACCAAGAGCATTTAATGGAGTCCCCGCAGTTGAATGCACAGACGAAACGAATTCATATTAGCATAGAATATTGATACAGGATCGATTTTCATCCATAATTCACCTTTGATTTTATTTGATGTTCTTTGTAACACTTTCATATTTGTAACAACTGGAAAATACCAAAACGAACTATATTTTTATAACTTATCCCTTTAGTCTAAAAATGTACTCAGAAGCACATTGCTGTGGGTAACAGCTATAGTATGTTTGCTCCTCCCACTACCTTGTTGCAAATTTGAACTTGGGAAGCCAATATGGAAGGAAGAGAATCGAAATCATATCAATCCCATGTGTATTGTGCATGATCAATAAATAGTTGCCAACCGATTAACAGAGCATTTGACAAAGATCACTGGTGTAGCGACACCCAACAATGGCACCCCGACAGAGAAACACATGATGTTACTATACATAAGTACATCATCAAAAACTCTGTGGATAGAGGAATTGTTTCGGACACTAACTTTCGTGTTGATCATAATTCAAAAACTGTTTCCGAATTGCAATAGTAGATCCATTTTTAAACTACGTGATGCACAATACATCAAATCACAAAACTCAGAGAACTGCAAATCTCTAGACTACAGTAGTCTTCTGTGTACCAACTTTAGTGGCAACAATGAATCCAACATTCTCACATTGCCGTAGCACAGATCCTCTATCGATAGTGCGACAGACAGTTAGCGCAGATCCGCTATGGTTTGTGCTTAATTAATATGAAATGGCATCAATACTATTATGAAAGGTATGTTACCAGAGGATTAATGAGAAGGAAATTAGAACAAGCAGTTCGTAGTTGGCCATGAACATCAGTTTTCAATATCTTTTCATAGGTAACAAACTTTATAAACCAACAGTACTTCATCCAATTTGTTTTGTATATGCCCACATTCATGTACAATTATATTTAAAGAAACTAAAAGCAATTTTCTGTCTTAGATTATAGTATTGTGTGATTGAATTCTGGATATATGAAGGCCCATAAATATGCAAATTACTTGTATGGTCTGATAAAATTAGTACATTACACATTGGGTTGTAAAGGACTTCGCGTTTGAATCAATTTTACACGAATCCCTTCGGAACACTTTTCAAATATACCTTGTTAGACAACTTTATTTCTTAAAAATATTTTACGCATAATTAAAATATAGACGTGTTGCGTGATGAAGATCAATTCTGTTTTTATCAATACAATGTCTGCCTTTCTTTTCGTAGAGAGTATCCGTTAAGATGTAAAACTATAAAATACTGAAATAAAAATTTTAGTCACCTGCTCATGGTTTGCTCATCAAAGGCAAAGGATACTAAGTTGTGTTTAAATAACGTTAGAATGAGTTGAAAGAACTGAGAAAATGTCCGGGAATAAAATAAAGAACGTTTCTACTGCAAAAGTGTTTGGCGATTGGATTTATCATAGACTCTTAATATTTTGGGTAATATGTTGCACAGAGACACCAACTGATGTGTTAAGTGTTTAATAGGAGTCACGAAAATCCAGTGACAGACAAATGCTTCTCATCAAATGTCTTACTAAATCTAAGCTCCCTGATACTACAGCCTAAAAGAACGATACCTCTCCAAACAGCTTTTAGTAGAGTGCTGTCTACTTAGTGCAACAACCTCATCATTATTCTTGAATTAGACTGCCACCTCTTAACTAAAATAACATTCAACTTTCTCTAAATGAAGGGCCAACTGTAAACATCCTGTGGCAGCATTAACATATAAAGCACAACAATATGTTTTAGTTTTTTTGTAATTCTTCGTTGATTTTCTTAAAAACCAATAGATCTATATATTGTATAAGTTCAATATAACTAATTTGATATGGCGGTACGTAACATGAAAGTAGAATTAGCCTGCTACAAGTGCTTTCTAATATTGAAATATTAAGGTTACAAAGTTTTGAGGTTCGAAGTTATATATTATAAAATTATGTTGTTCAGGCTTCTTGTTCGCGAAGAACTGTATTCAATCAAATTTGAGGTTTGTCTTAGTCATATTTACGCAGAACAGTTTATTTTAATAATCCATATGGCTATCATTCTATTCATTCTAATAACCTAATTATTAAGCATGTTGATTGCTTAGGTAAACAGTGACTAAATATTTAGGTATATATTTTCGATAATAAGCTTCTAGATTTACATTCAATTATTTGTAATGTAGTCGCAATCTCAAGACATAGTAGTCATAATCATCTTTGCATGTCACCATTATGTTTACAACCTAAGAACCTGTCATGCACCATGATTCTCAGCTAACCTCTCCCTCTTCACACAAGAATTTCCTGTCTGAATGTCATAAATCAGCTTTGGTGTATTTCTACCATATCTCATCTTTCTCGCAGCTTACCGTCTATAGTTCCTTCTCAGCGAGTGTCTCAATCAACTTCTCGTTATGTATCTAGTTGATCTATAACATTCATATCTCATTCCTTGATACATTTGCAATTCGTCTTCCGCTGCACCCAGGCTATTATAAGTATTCTAAAGCACACATATATTTCGAAACTATAGTCCACTTGCATCGCTTTCTTGTATTATCCATGTTTCTGCCTCATATGTACAATACTATACACGAAACATTTTATAAGTTTATTTTCTTGTATATTGTTCGTTACTCATTTTGTTATAATCGAAATATATGAATAAAACAAATCTGACAATAGCAGTCATATACTACTTTCACTTGTGTAATGGTTTAGGAAATGTGTAATCTCTCATCAGATATTAACGTGTCTGAAAATCTTATTTCATAATAGTTTCTTTAGAGGCTCACAGGTAATACCTTTCGTTCTCCTAAAGACTTCTTACACCATTCATATCCTTGTTTTTACTTCCCGTTCTCACTTCATCACATACTAATAATACAACGAAAGTATCGAAAACCAGTCATCTACTGTACATAGCACGCCCACAAAGTAAGTTCCGTTTCAATTTATCTCCGCTGCAGCGCTACGATCGCAGTTCCGCACATGCGCTGTAGACGCTCTGTATCAAGGAGAAGAAACGTGCGCCATTTGGAGATCGCTGTCAGTCACGTGCGCTTTGTTGTGCTTGTTTACAATGTCGGTGTTGATTGAAAATCCAACCGCTTGTGAAATCAGAGCGGTGATTCATTTTCTGAATGCGAGTGAAAGCAAATGAAATTTATCAGCAAATTTGCGATGTTTACGGACAAAATGCGATGAGTGATTCAATGGTGAGAAGATTGGTCCGACAATTCAATGAAGGACGTAGTGACGTGCACGATGAAGAACGAAGTGGGTGTCCATCTTTGGTTACAGAAGAACTGGTTCGCGCGATTGACGACAAGATCCAGGAAAACCGCAGGGTTACTTTCATCTGTTCTTACATCTCACGTCTTTCCTTGGCGGTCAACACTTCAACAATGACGACGAGCTGAAAGAAACTGTTTCCAACTGGTTGAAGACACAGGCGGCAAACTTCTATGAAGAAGGTATACAAAACCTTGCGCCACGCTATGGCAAATGCCTGCAAAATTTCGGCAGTTATGAGGAAAAGTTGTTTAAGAGTTGTAGAATTTTGTGCAATAAATAATTTTTCTGTATCTGTACACAATTTAATTTTATTACCAAACGGAACTTACTTTCTGGACGTGCCTCGTATTTCCTCTCAAAGTACGTCTATCTTTAAATTCATACAGCTTTCTTTCAACTGCCTTTCCTTTTGTTTTCTAACGTTATCACTGATAACGTTTAATTGCTTAGAACTAAAACGATTCAATAATAAATCCAATCGAGTTCGCAGTATACATATAGTCTGAAGTTTTTGTAAAAGTAATCCAATTTATATAAATTTTAGTGCTCTTT
Source organism: Thermobia domestica (assembly GCF_964235325.1). Lineage (NCBI taxonomy): Eukaryota > Metazoa > Arthropoda > Insecta > Zygentoma > Lepismatidae > Thermobia > Thermobia domestica. The sequence goes on along the minus strand of NC_137457.1, from coordinate 8,112,168 downwards.
CGAAGATTAGAGACGTCTTCTGCTTATGGTTACAATTAGAGATTGAAATTAGTGAGAAGGAATAGAGTAGATCTCTAGGTTCTACAATGCACTAGATCACTAGTTATTATTGAAGTGAGAGTAGAAGAGTTTCTATGATTTAAATTGCAAGTCATTTGTTCTTTAATCCTAGAAAATTTATATATACATTTATTAGTATTGCCTACGTGGAAACTATTCGAACAGGATGATTCACTATTACTTCAATTTACAACCTACGTTTCCAATAACTTTCGTAATCAATATTTCAATTTGGTGCTATGTAATATATTATTACTTGCGTGTAAAACAATCAGAAAACACATGCTCATTAAGAAAATCAATCAGAAATGACGGAGTAAATTACTCTTTAGATATTTCCTCAAAATGTCTCTCACACTAACTTTTGTAAAGATGTTCAGTGTTTAAGCCATGCTTCGTACGGGTTTTTTCTGACTTTAATTCAGGTTTAAATCAGTCAGGAATAAACAAACATTTACACCAAAAAGGGTAAAATTACCCACATCATTAACAAAAAATACGTTACCCACATCATTAACCAGAAATACAGATGGTGATCAGAAAAATGGAAACGCCTGAACGAAATTGCAACTTACCAGATTAATATGGTGTCGGGCCACCTTTCGCCTTCAGAATAGCCTTGATGCAACGTGGGATGGAGGCATAGAGGTCGTGAATGGTAGCAAGTGGAATTTTACACAATTCCTCGTGCAGGGCATCGGCCAGTTCTGTGAGAGAGGATCGAGGTAGAAATCATCGCCGGAGTCGTTTTCCAAGACGGACCACATATGTTCAATTATGTTGAGATCTGGGGATTGGGCGTGCCAGTGGAGGTGTTCAACTTCATCCCGATGTTCCTCAAACCACGCTGCAACAACGCCAGCTGTGTGAATGGGTGCATTATCATTCTGGAAGATGGCGTCATTTTCCGGGAACAACATTCGGACCATACGATGCAAGTGGTCTCCTAAAGTTGCGTCATAATCGTTGGCAATGATTCGTCCGCTAAGTGTGACCACAGGACCCAATGAAAACCATGATATGGCGGCCCACAGCATCACTGAGCCGCCGCCGTGTTTCACAAGTGGGCGAAGACACTGCAGATCATAAGCTTCTTTGGGCGCTCTCCACACATAAACATGGCCCGTGGTTTTGAATAGGGTGAAGGATGACTCATCCGACCATATCACACTTTTCCAGTCCTCAACGGTCCAAGTTGCATGGTCGCGGCACAATTTGCGGCGTGCGAAAGCGTTATGGTCTCTGATGACAGGTTTGGCCCTGCATACGACCTCGTAAGTTCATGTCACGTAATTCGCGGCTGACTGTGATTGTCGAAACAGGGTGAAGAAGGTGTTGATTGAGTTCCTCCGTCACTTGCTCCGGAGTGGCACGACGGTTCTGCGTGACAATGCGCTTTAATACCCGGCGTAACCTGTCACTCATGATTTTTTCCGCCCACTGTTCCGCTTCCCCGATGTGGTTTTCCCGTGTGTTGTGTAGGCCACCATCACCTTCGACACTGACCCACGCGTCACACCTAACACAGTAGCCACTGCCGTCACACTCACTCCACATAACCGCTCACCATCAATTTTCCCTCTTTGAAAATCTGAGAGGTCTCCCATTTTACACTACCTCCGTCTGCTGCAGCCACTGGACACTGCTGTTCCACTGCGCCTGACGTAGTATGGAGACTGACCTAACACACCACCACCAGTGGTCCGGAGCTGCGGGCGCCACGACACAACTGCCAACCCATACATCTGACGTATGGCAAACTTTTGGTGTTTCCATTTTTCTGATCACCATCTATACGTACAGATATAACTTTCGCAAACTGTTTGATTTCTGGATATTTTTATCAGTAATAATAAAATAATCGGTTTCGTGATCATACTTCCGTACAGAGAGCTACCTTGAGCCACCAAATTGTGTACACAGTAAACTTTAACTAAGTCTAAATATGAAGCACGAACCAACTTGGAATGGGTAACTTGGAGATGGTCAAGCATAAATGTTTAGCACAAATATATGGTACAACAGATATTAGTATTATAACCATACTTTCCTCAGGCGCCGAGATAATTAGTGACATTCCTAATACTGCTCAAGTTCAAGATGTAGGTATCATCATGACGGGAGTGAAGAAAAAGTCATTCAAAACGAACGCGTGCTACTGTAGAATGCACAGATTTCGGAATCAGTAAGTTTGGTGGTTATAATGACATTTCGGTTCCAATTGCAACATGAAGAACATGAATGCTTGCTGATGAAATTTCTGTTTCAGCACATGTCTAACGTCCCATTTTTCTGATAAACAGAGACAACGACACTGTCATTACTTTCTTGTTTATTCATTTATTGTACTAATTTCATTATTTTAAAATATGATATATTGCATAAGTCTTATCCTACCCGTGCGATGAACTGGCTTTCAGCTAGTATCAAATGTTAACACTTTCCCTGGCGTCTGCGCGTTAACACGCCGGCGACATTCCAACCTTTCCCTTTGAGTTTTCACGCTTTGAGATTGTGTTAGATTTAGTTGGGTCTGACAACATTGCAAAACAGCAGACGTCGGTTGTGCGTACATAATACACTTCGTAAATGTTGTTGCTTATGTGTAAGCGTTAAGTGTCTTACTTTGTGTGTGTGTAGGCAGACTGATTCATTGTTGAAGTAATGTAATCAGTTGATTTACAATGGCTGCTCGACGCATGAAAGAGGTGATTCCAGTTGATTAACTTTCATAAGTAATAAATGAACTCTGTGTAGATAATGACAGTGGCGACGAATCGATGATACCAGAACTGGAAGACAGCAGTGATGATGATGCATGGGAGGAGGAAATTGTGTGTGAAAATGATGAAATATGACTGACAGTGATTCCGAAAGTAATTTGCGCAACAAATGCCAAATACTTCATCTTGGAGTATACCAGATACATACGTATGTGGTACATTTAGGATGAACAGACGAGCCCGGAAAGAACTACAACTGGTGACAAAGAAGCTAAAAAAGGGGAGTCGACGTATATGCGAAGACGACAAGTTCTTATTCATGTGTGGAAAGATAAGCGGGAAGTCAAACTGATTTCTACTATGCATACAGCAAACATGGTTGAAATAGAGAAACCACGACAGAAAGGACAGAAAACCGTAAAACCAGAAATAGTGCGAGTCTACAACAAATACACGAAAGGCGTAGATAAAGCTGATCAGCTTCTAAAATACTATCCATGTTCGCGGAAGACAATCAAGTGGACCAAAAAATTTGTATTTGTAATTTTTCAAATGGCAATACTAAATAGCTTCATTCTATCCAAGAAATCCACAACGTCTGCCAAATACAAGAATAGAAGGTATCAACTAAAGAACTTTATTAAGGATTTAGTGGAGAAAATGACAGGCCAGATTGAAGAAATTAAAGCTGAGCAAAAGGACATGTGTGATTAATCAGAAACGGTATCTACTTTAACAGTAACTTCAACCGACCTCGTACTAGATAGGATTAGAAGACCACCAGCTAAGGATCCATCGAATCGTCTGCAGGGAGGTCTGAAAGTTCACAAAATGATCCACGTCCCACCAAGCAAGAAGGAAAAGGGAACTGCAATGCGAAAGTTTCGTGTCTGTGCAAAACACGGTGTTCGCAAAGAAACTAGCGTTATGTGTTCTAATTGCTGTGTAGCTTTGTGCAAAATTCCCTGTTTCCGTGCGTATCACACTAAGACAATATATTGAGTGGGAAAGGGAGGGGAGGATAGGGGAAAATATTATATAGAATAGAGGAGAGGGATGGTTAATAATATGTGATGTTGTTCATCACCAAAATGTATGAATCATATTCATATATTTTGATGTCTTGGTATAATACAATAAATACGTGCACAGACAGAAAAACCCAAAATTGTCTGCCAGGACACAGATGTTTCACTGTATGCGCATTGCCAGGGAAAGAAGTGTTAATTATCAAGATTCTCAACCATCACTGTTCTTTTGGTTGGAAATTAGAGTGAGAGAGTGAAGAATACATTCTCTTTCTTTAATTGGAGACAAATTACGTTGGTAAACTTTTAAATTTTTCACTTACAAGGTGAGGGAGAGAACTACATACCTCCAAAAGCTGTACAAGAACTAATAAATTTCGTAGCTTTTACTGATAGAATTGAACATTTTAGTGAATTTCTGTCATGAATTACCACTAGATATACGATAAGTATTGCATTGTATTGCATAAGTATATCATGCATTATTGTGCATCTATTTGTTAACACTACCCTACAATCTGCATTGCATGAGTAGAAATAAGTTAAAAATTAGAGAAAAAGTACCAAACCATATAAAAACTGATAATATTGTTAATAAAATACAGAAAAAGAAAGAAAAATCGATTCTAGTATAAAACTAATCATTCAACTTAGTGCATCCAAAATGTTGTTAATTCTATTATCTTCAACATTTTTTCCTAAGCACTAGATATTTTATTTAAATGTGTAAGAATTTACTTCAAAATAGTGGACCAAATGACGAAAAGGGTTCAAAAAAAGTTCTTTCTTTTTCTTGATCTTCCAATTGTGTAAAAATGTGTATTGATATCTGTAAACTTCAGGTGACCTACTGGGGCTCCACGAAAAGTGGGCATTATTCGACAAGCAGAGGTCTCCTTTCGATGTGTACTTTAAACTTTTCATACCTCATTTTTTTCTTAAATTATTTTAACTCTAACAATTTGTCTGAATCACAGAGCAGATAGATAGTATGTATTTCATGTGTGAATCCAAAATTGATTTAATATATTCACAAGCTAAGAAGGATGAATGATAATATATGTTGATAAAATACTTAATAATGTGATCACTGAAATCCAAATATTCAATTTTATATGGAAGCCACATTCTTACTAATTAATAAGAAAATTGAAGTTACTCATCCTATGTTAAAAAATCTGTAAATACTATGCGCACTAATCCCTGCATACATAGACATTTCATAATACATTGCTTCCACTCGTATTCCTGAGATTAAGAAAAGTATTTCCTAAATATTTTCTTACACTTCAAAGATTTGACAATTCTAAATTTGATTATAAATATTACTGTTTATACTTACAATAACAAAGGCCATTTTCTTTATCAAATTCACATCCAAAACCTGCAAAATTATACCTCTCAATTAGTTGTTATATTGCATCAAATATTGGAAGTTATATGTTTTTCTTAAGCGACGTATTGAAACAAAAGCTGAAGGATGATGAAACCTATCAATTATGTTGTCGATATATATAAAAGTAACCAAAAAGGTCTCTCGCTTTTGGTGGAGGTCTGTGTTCCATTGGTTCTCACACAGTGAGTTGAATGATAATGGAGATAAGGTGAAGGTCAGTTACTGATGTGGGTATTTGGATTGGTGAGGTTATCTTGATTACACGGCAGTGCAGCGGTGGTTTAACAAGCTTAAAGATGGTGACGAAACATTCAAAGGCACACCACCTGCCGGAAGACCACACTGTACAAAACGAAAATCTCTAGGCAACAATTGAGGCGAACAATGGCCAGACATATTAGGAACTAGGACTACAATTCATTCGGCAGCACCTCCGTCATCTTGGGAAGCAATACAAGTTCGTTTGATGTGTCCCATATGATTTGACTCCGGACCAATATGCAACGCGAGCAGATAGTTGTGTTTCTTTCCTGTCTCGCCTGAGGAAGGAGCCATTTCTGGACAGGATGTTGACATGTGATGAGAGGTGGGTCCTATACGATGCTTGACGGCGCAGTCGTCATTGGTTATTGTCAGATGAGTCGGTTCCAAAACAACCGAAACCAGCACTGCACCAGGAGAAGATTATCCTGTGTGTTTGGTAGACTGCTCGCGGTATTGTGCATCAGGAACTGCTACCAGCAGAGCAGAGCATCAATGCAACTGTGTACTGTCAGCAGTTAAGCCGTGTTCAAGAAAAACACAAAACTCTGGTGCAATCACTTCTGAATCGAAAAGGGGTCCTCCTGTTAAAGGACAACGCCAAGTCTCACGTGGTTAGAATGACCCGAAACTCCATTCAACGCCTTGGATGTTTCATTTCATTTCATTTCATTTATTTGCCTGTTTCATTAGCTTACAAAGCATGAGAAATTCTCATGTAAGCATTACAGTTGTCAGAAAAAAAAAACATACAATATTGTCAAGTACCAGAAGTATACATCATGTAATCTTTCTAAAAATACAAAACCACATAATTAGGTAACTGTTTCTACCACACCAGGCATGTACTCACGGGTAAGTATCTGTAACCAACTCTTCAGTTAATGAGTCATTTAAATATTCTTTAATTGTGTAATAGCACTTTTCAGTGAGTAGATTATATAAAGTCTTACCAAGAATGGAAACATTGGTCATATTTTTCAAGTACAGAGGAAGTTTATTATACAATCTGACACAATTCATGTACACGGTTTTGCTTATATTAGCATATTTTTGATGCATCACAAATATGTCACTACCTTGTCTTGTATTATGGCTATGAACATTTTTATTAAAGATAAAAAGATGCTTGTTTTTCACAGTAAAAAGAATAGATTTATAGATGTATAAGCTGGGGAGTGTTAAAATTTTTGCTTCTATGAAAACCTTTTTACATGACGATTTTGTGGGTAACCCAAAAATTATTCTAATCGCTTTCTTTTGCAATCGGAAAGTGCTTAAACTATTTTCAGCAGATCCCCAGTGTATTATGCCGAAGTTAATTAATGAATTAAACTTGGCGTAGTAAAAGCTAAGAAGTGCTTCTCTCGATACAGTACCTTGAAGTTTGTATAAGGCAAAACACACGCTACTTAGTTTCTTGTTTAAAGTGGAGATATGAGCAGACCATGAAAGATCATCACTTATGATTACACCTAAAAGCTTTGTTATGCAAGAATATTGGAGTAAGTTAGAAGATATTTTTATTCTAGGTGATATACGCGGTTTTCCTGGAAAATGAAAATGTAAGAGAATCGATTTATCATGATTTATAATTAACCTATTCGCTGTTATCCATTTTACTAATTTGTCCGTAAAAATGTCAGATTTCCTCTCAACTTCTTCTATTGATTTTCCTGATATTATCATACTGATGTCATCAGCATATAGAATACATTTCGCTGGATGCATAAATTCTAACAAGTCATTTATATATATCAGGAAGAGAATAGGACCCAAAATGGAACCTTGAGGAACACCTCTGACTACAGTTGACAAAGACGAACAAGTTGTTTGAAACCCATCTGCAGCTAATTTTGATATTTGTACCGCTTGTTGCCTACTGGATAAATAAGAGAGAAACCAGTTGTAAGCTACTCCTCTAATACCATAAGCATACAACTTGCTTAAAAGAATAGCATGATCAATTGTATCAAAAGCTTTGGATAAGTCGATGAATAGGCCAACAACATATTTACTGTTTTTTAATTCAAGAGCTATATTGGACATGTAATCAAACAAGGCTGTTTCAGTACTTTTCTTATTTTGGAAGCCATGTTGTGATGGTGATAGTAAGTTACATGACTTCAAAAAATTGCAGAGTCGTGACTTCATTACATATTCAAAAATTTTTGAAAACGTGGAAAGAATGGAGACTGGGCGATAATTTCTTACATCATGCATACTCCCCTTTTTATGGAGAGGAATTACTTTTGCCACTTTTAACACTGATGGAAAACATCCATTCTCAAGAGATAGGTTAATTAAATAACAGAGATGATTTACAATGAAAGGAAAACAAAATTTAATAACAGTCACTGGAACTTCATCAAAACCTGAAGATCCCGAATTAGACATCTTACTCAATATTTTCCATAACTCCTCTACTGTTGCTGGAATTAAAAAGATCGTATGTGAATGCATTGGAAATTTCATCGAGTCGTCATAACTCGCTTGTATGGGGTCAGGTAATGGTACACTGTCTAGAAAATAATCATTGAAGACATCTGCAATCCGCTTAGGTTCTTTAATAATTTCGTCCCCAACTTTAACATACTCAAAGTCGCTCTTTTTGTTGTTTGTTCTACCATTTAAGATTTTCCACATAGTTTTAGCTTTATTAGTAGAATTAAGTATTGTGGAGCTATTTGATAGTAATTTAGCTGTTTTAATTACTCTTCTGTATATTTTCCTGTACTTAAAAATATAATTTCGAAAGCTGTGAGGAAGTGATGTATTTATTTTGAGTAATCTATTATATCTAAATAGGTTACTTTTAGAAATTTTAATGCCTTTAGTTAACCACGATTTAGTGGACGACGTCCGGATTTTACGAGTAACTTTTGGAAACGCCATATTGAAGTAATGTAAGAAAGTTTCAAAGAAGTATTTAAACTTATATTCAGTGTTAGACGTATTGTATATGCCATTCCAAGACTCGTGAGAAAGCAAGAAATTTAGATATTCCATATTATGACTGGAGAAAATTCTCTTTGTAACTGTGTATACTTTAGAGTTAAGAACAGTGGTATTGTTTAAAGTGATTTTTAAAATAATCGCATCATGATCAGAGAAACCGGGATCAAATACTTCAAGGTTATAGGCAAATTGATTTTTACTAATGATGAACTGATCTAGCGCACTTTTATTATGACGTGTCGGTACATCCACTAGCGCTTGGAGATTGTACACATTCAGCAGATCTCGTAGATCGGATTTCTTTTTTGCTTCCACTATCCAATTTACATTAATATCACCACAGATGATCATTTTTTCAAAGTCTTTTCGTATGAAGTCCAAAAGACTTTCGAGTTTCTTTAAGAAAACAGTAAATATGCCGGATGGCGACCTATAAATGCATATAATACAAATGTTAACACTTGGTAATTTAATGGCTACAGCTTCAAAGTCAAATTCACAGGTAAATTTTGTAATATCTATTTCAGAAGCTTTTAAACTGTTGTGAACAAAGATGCATACACCTCCACGTTCGTGTGAAACACGAGAGAATTTAGTGATAAGATTAAAGTTTTCAAAATTGACCTCCTTAATAAGTGTATCATTTAGCCAGTGTTCACCAAGACAAACACTATTGATCCTGCCATATTCCCCGGACATTGCACCATCGAATTATCATCTGTTACATTCCTTGGACAATCACCTTAGATTCCACCAGTTTAAATCAGTAGTAGAGGTGCAAACTGCACTTGATGATTTCTACGCTTCACGACCCACCAACTTCTACCGCGATGGAATCTATGGTCTTCTGGAATTTGGCACAAGTTTGTCGATGCTATGGGGACTATTTTTGACCTTCCAGGTGAGTCTTACGCGACATATCAATATTCGAAGCGATGGGCGAAAGAGGGACAGAACTTTCTTGATTTCCTTTATATTCACATTTATTTTATTTCTATATAAATTTCAATAAACATATTTCTGATGAAATGTATATGAACTACAATCAAAAGTAAACAACAAGTAGTATCATAATGCTACGTGTTTGGGTAACAAAATGAAATTATTTTAAAGTTAAATTATCGTTTCCTAAATTACTACTTTCAACTAGCTTCAAGTCTTATACACTCATCATCTTACATTATTTTGTTTTTGAGTCATAATGGTTATAATAATTCACAGAATTATAGAAAAATTCGGATTCGAATGAGCTACACATTTTATGAAATTTTGTTGCATCAAACCGATTATTTGGATATTCGTATACCTTCAAGCAGAAAATATACTTGTTTTGTTGAGAAACGTTTCTTGAGTTTTCTTTCTTCTGGAATTGTCCAACGTTTTGTAAAAAAGGAGGACTACAAGCAATCATTTAATAACACGAATTTAATTAAATTTGATATTACTCTATTTCTATAAATATGTAGCTTTAACTCTCAAATTGAAATAACAAAGTAACTTTTCTCATTTTTGTATTTTGACATAAAAACATTCTATTTTATAACTACATTATAAGTTGTGTATATTAGTAACACAGCACGGCACTCAACCTATATTTTTATTAAAGTCAAATAATAGTTTATTAATGCTTTTCTAAGATAAAAAAATATTGAATCTTTAACTCTAAAAATACAGTTAATTTATTCATTTAGTAAACTTACATGTGCAGTTTCCATAAACTTCTTCTTTTCTTTTAGCAGCACAAGCTTAAAATGTCAGAACAAAAAATGACTTATTAACTAATAATATGTTACAAATAAAATGATTAACGTATTTTCTATAATACAGAAGTGAAAGAGTTCAAAAACGTTTTTCGTATTCTCATATAAAATAGTAATGTTAGTTCTGTATTCTAGAACCATGTTTACAACTATGTACTATAAATCTAAACATAACTAAGTGTTTCACTTACTTTATTTGTATTGGGTATTCAGTGTACTACCTGTTCTCAAATACAAATATGTCTTTATATAAAATACTTAATTAAATGTAATATAACTTTTTGTTGTATTGTACCTGCTTCTCACTGATATAAGCAAAATATACTTATGTGTTTATAAAATATGTTTTCTCTACAAATTAACTAAGAAGTATATAATGCCTTAAACTATCGTAAGATAGTATTGTTTTCAAAATGAACTGTTCTCATCATATTTAAAATATATACTTAATTTCTTTATACATATTTAAATTGTAAATAACTAATCTATTCTCAATACATACTAAGTAGATGCAAAATGATCTTTCGAAACGTAATAAATAACATTTGAAACATTTCAGTAAAGTTTCCAATTTTACAATTATATCTTTAGTAATCCAATTTTTCTTAATGATCAGTTCGTAAAATGCAATGCTGTTGCCACTACAAACTTTTAGATCGAAATTATTTTAAAGAATGTTATTTATAATCAATGGAACCGCCTTCTGAGATTAATTGAGATGTATTTTTTATTCATTTTAAGAAGCAATGCTATATTGGACGAGCACTACGGCTTAAAGAAAAATATGAATATGACTTTCAATGCTCTTCGTTGGCAAATGAACCTGACTTGGATACCAAAGGCACACACATCCCTAGCTATATAATCGATAATGCCTAGGTGATATATAACACAGGTCAGCAGCACGTATTCTTTTGGAAAGTAACATGAAATTTTATCAGGGTTGAGTAATTATTTTTCCAAGATGAAATCTGCGTAGGTTGCAAAAATAGAAAAGAAAAGAAAAAAAAAAAGAAAAAAATGAACATGTTACATGTTTTGCAAGCACCCTTTTCTTTGATGAGTTCTTTCTTATTGATGCAATCATAATGTTAAAGTTACTTTAGAAGTACAATTATCACACTTTTACTAAAATATCTTAATTGTATTTTATAGTCTAACAAATTAAAACGATATGCATCATTGAGATGAAATAAAATCTTTAAGTTTTACGTCCCACAGTTATGCTGGTTAGGATAGCTAAAGGAGACGGTGATAATGAGAGATGAATGAAACCGTAGAATGAAGAAAGTGGAAGGAAACGGGAGAGCCCCGAGAAAACCCACGAGCACGGTGTTTGTCCACCACAAAGTCCACACGGCGCGAGCCGGGATAGAACCAGGGACCTCAAGCATCGGAGGTGAACGCTCTACCACTGAGCTACCGCACCCTCAATATGTATCATTGACTCTGAGCAATGCTTTGCTAGTCACATTTATTATCATTATTTATTCTACATCAAGTTTTCGCCTTAGGTTAACTGGATATTCTTTCGGTTGTGTGGTCTTTAGATACTTGTACTATCTAAAATATATTCAAGTTCAAAGTAACACTTCATTGAAGTGCATTCAGTTTGTTCAACAAAAATAAAAATTTTATTTAAATTATTCTTACGTAGGCGAAATTTTGATTTATATTTTTCTCTTACTAACAGTTCACCTCACTTTATTAATCAATGGTAGCCAAACTTATGAATCTTATAAGGTACCTAACCGTTTTAATCCTGCTGTGAGCTACCAAAGAAAGAACTGCCAATTTCTGTTTTTCTTTTGTTTTAAATAAAATCTTATATTAAGATGGTTCAACTCAGTGGATGAATCAAAGTTAGCAAACCAGGGAGTGAACGTGAACTACCAAAAATGTCTCCGTAAGCTATTTGTAGCTTGCGATTGACGGTTTGTCTATCACTGGTATAAATAATTTTGTGAAGATGTTAAATATAACATGAAGAATAGTTTAAGGTATATAAAGTTCCTGAAATTGTTCAAAGGAAATTTGAAATATATTCCTTGTTATTAGCGTCCATAGTTCAAATATAGTATAATTTGATGACGAATAAAGTAGTATTCAGTATAATTTCAACTGTACGCTTCTGGTTACACCTTTGGGCTAAAGGATAAAGATAAATTCATGCCAGTAACGAAGCTAATGGGAAATGTATCATAAGTTACTCTCCAAATTAAATATTTAAATTGAAAATCATATATTAGAATCAATAGCATATAACTTATGCCACTTGGTCCTACAACCGATAGGACAGATAATGTGGTCAGAAGTGTACTCAAGCATTCTATTATACTTCAAAGGATCGGGCTCGCATCCCAAATCTCACTAATATTTGTGATGACATTAAGATGGAGTTATAGGTGTTTTGAGAACTTAATTGTTGTAATTGGTCAAGAATGCACTCGTTTCAACTTCTTACCCTGTCTCTTGGTAAAGTGAACAAATTACAAACATGGTCCATTTTGACATGACAAGACTGTGAATTCACAACTGTTACACATTCCTAATTTCGTTGCTAACATAGTCAGTTTGTTTTAGTATATAACCCCGCAATTATACTTTCAAATACTAAATTAATTGGTATGTGATTAGTAACATGGAATATATATTTGTTTAATTAGACAAATACAGTAAATAACTAAAACAATGGAAATATCTTTCAATTTACTTTTTAAGATAAATTATTCAATCTGGTTATTTGAATCGTTTATTTTGGAAATATTAAAGTTCACATTTAAAACTTTTTTCTGTATTCACACAAAAAACTTCTTAGATTGAAGACAGGCTGCTTGCTTGTTTAAGTCGTCTAATGTCATCTTGGGAAGAACTTACACAAGAGTTATAGATTTCTTTCAATGAGACAGGTGTTTCTATGAATGATTGTATGAACTGCATATGCGTCCTCTTTAAACTAAACACAGGAAAAATGAGAGACAAATAGTGAAAATTTTACAAAGTCATTCATTTTTACTGAATGCTTCAATGAAGGATAACATAAGAAAAGTGATAAACATGAAAATATGCATTTTAATTTCTCTATTGGTACACTTCACTACTCATTACATTCTGTTGTAGTTGGCCACTTCACCATGATCTCGTAGAAATACTTCGTCTTTTCACTTATGTATTTGAGAACTCTTTTGAACGTTTTCAATTTTTGTCATTAATAGTTTTTTTTTTCTTTCAGCGACAAAAGTGAAATGTGTTATATTAGATATCTTAAGACAAGACGTACTTTGGTCTAACACATTAACCATACTTCCTTTAACAGTTCGAATGTCCTTTCCTAACTGGATAACGACTGATTACAAATACTTGACACTGTTTGAGTTGAAGTTCCATAATTCTATGAAACACTGAGGCCGTCAGGGATCAAAATTCAATATAATGTAAATGTATTTTAATAAAATTGTATCTAATTTTACGTAATGAGGTGTATTTTATCAGTGTCCCGTACTCTCCTTGAATTCACCCCATACTCTCCTTGAATTCACGCACTGTATTTTTATTTCCACGTTATATAGCTACAAAAATTCGGTCACATGGTAGAAAACATTAACTGCGCTAAGGAATGTATTAAACGATAGTTGTAGTCTTCTTATGTTATATAGATATCAGTGCAAGGCACACTTTGCTGTAATTTCTTATCTTTTGTATACTATATATTAGCAATTACTCGTAATAATTAGTAGAATGAAAAAATACCAGGCCTGGTTTATAGTTAAGTAATGTATATATTGTGAAGGTATATATGTTAATATGTGTACTTATCTATATTCATACTATTTGTTCTTGTAAATTCTTGTATTTAACTTAGTGAAGTTATTTTAGTTGGAAGCACTTCTCAGAGGAACGTAGAGAGCTGCAGTTTAAATATAATAGAGGAGATCTTTTTATCTTTCTTTCGTGAGGCAAACTCTTAGTCCCCACTACCCGCAAGAGGCTTTGTGATCAAGAATTGCTAAACAGCTACAAAAGACGCGAATTTTCAAGTTCAGAATTATTCCGAAAGGAAATCCTTAAGAAGATAGAGCTCGGTAGTTTTCTTTTCGTTTAGGAGTTTATCAGAATAAGGGAAATAGTTTTTTGCAAAACAAAAAAAAAAGGATAAAAATTTATAGTGGGATAACTTATTCTCGTTTTCCCGATTGAAAATATTAGAGAGTTTAGTTTAAGTGAACTAAAATGGGTTCACACGGTAGTCAAAGGATTTCCGATTATTAATTCTTTCAAAATTCTTTTAAGGACCTTAATGTTTTAACTGAAGCGGAGTCTTGAAATATACACGATGCTGATAGAGATTTCCTACGACTTAATTGAACCTCGGATTCAATTTGCGGGTCCACAAAGAACCTTTTCTGAACCTACACTACCATGATTAATTAGCTAGCTCATTCCTAGTGAACAGTTCATATAAGAAGAGGTTTCACATTTAGGGCATTTAGGTGAAGCATACTATCAGAAATTAGTATAGCTGATAGAAAAGAATTAAGGAGTAAGTTGCTGGCTTGTAAAAGCACATGAGGCGAATTATTCCACAGGCTCAAACAATAATTAGAGTTCAACACTAGAGTTTAGATAGGCGTTTTGTGTGGAAACATTTAGAAAAACTAGCCTTTAACTATTTATGAACCAATTAAGCTTTCTTCTTTCATAATTCATTCAATTAAGTCTAAACTATAAAAAGAGAAGCCTGTTTTCTAAATTTTAAAAATCATTCCCGGAAATTATTTGTGTTTTGATTACTGTTTACCATAGAGAAGATTAATTAAACTAGCATTCCAGCTTTTTATATGCAAACTTACTTTCTCAATAACATAAAGAAAGAGAAAGGAAGACAAAACTGATAGGGGTTGATAAAAGACTATGTCGTATTATTTTATCTCATTTTCAACTCAGTAATATGTAAATAGTGAGAAAGGAAAAATAAGGAGAGTAAGAAGAAGTTATAGGAGTAGGTTTCTTAACAGGCATTCCCTATATATTTCCATAGAACTTTTTTTTGTAGTTTTCACATTTTTATTCACACGTTTAAGAATTTGTACATGATTCTATTTGCTGCTATTATTCAGATCACACATCTTGCCTTTCTCTTAATGAGCCAATGAGTGTTTTCTATTTCTACTGTAGAATTGTGCGGCCTTAGTACAAAAATAAACTCAAAAATAATCAGAAGAAGCCAGCATAGAATAGAATATAACAAGTACATACCAAAATTACACAGGCATGAAGGTTAAGGGACGCAAACCGAAACATCACATGCTGTTCACACTGTGCGAATATGACTACAGTATGTTTAGTGAAGAAAGGACTTATGTCATGGATATGCCTCTCTTCTAACATAAACATGTTTCTCCAACCTTCATAGCTATGAATGTACTCGAGCTCGGAATGTGAGTTTCCTTAAGATTAGGGATTAGGATTTAGATTTATGGGCTTTCGGCATCTAAGGCCATTTAACGTTTTGATGGATGACGTCCCTCGGCGAGCACACTATCCGGGGAAAGGAAAGGAAGAAAGGATTGGGAATGGAAGGAAGCAGCCAGGGGCCTGTAATTTAGGTACCGCCACAACATTTGCTTGATGTGAATGAGGAAAACCTCATTCAGGGTGTTTTACACTTTTCCGACCGAGTGCCCCCACCGGGAATCGAACTCGGGACCGATTGCACCTAAGACGAAAGCGTTAGCGACTACGCTACACGGGGCCACATCTAATATAAATCCAGCCATTCCAATAGGATATGATTTTACAAAAATATTAACTTAAAAATTTGAGTTCGTGGTCTTTCTAACATTAACGATTCAATTTATTTATCTTAATTAAATCTAGTAAAGTTATAAATGCTCTATAGTTCGAAATTTGTTATACATACGTAACTTATACAGGTTCGAAAATTGTCCCTGAGTTATATCCTTCCCAACCTTGTCATTCATTATACCATAGGTATGTGGTTGTGGTACATAAGCTGAAAAACCAAAGAAATAATAATAATAATAATAATAATAATTATATATATATATATATATATATATATATATATATATATATATATATATATATATATATATATCATCAACGTGAGGAAAAAGTTGACATATTATTAAGTACTTTTAATGATGTGAAATTATTGATTCTGGTTAATTTTGATAATTTCGATACTTATTGAGATATCAGAGATGGTTAATGTAGAAAATTATCGGTTGCCATGATATAGTACAGCAAAAATTAATCTTTAATCTTAAAGTACATCTTGGTTAGCTTCTAGAGCGTTTGAGAGTAACATTGTATTTTTACTGAAACAGTAAAACAAATCGGCATGCATTATTCTATTGAATAATACTTATTAACTAAACTACGAGAAATATATTATTTGATATTGAGAAATATATTGAGAAATATATTATTAAGATTTCTAAAAATAAAGCAATCAAATTTTACAATATTCCACTATAACACTAAATGGGTGTTGTTTAATGGAATCCTGATGATAAAGTTAGTTTTATGACTATTAATATACCCAGAAGAAATTGAAGAAATTACTCGGTTAAAGAATATTTGAGTTGCTAAGTATATTTCAGGATGGAAATCCTGGTTATACCACATCTACGGTTGTGGGTATCTTAGATTCTCACCTCTCCCACATTAACAAATCTGAGTCATATATAAAACAAATGTCAATTCAATAGAAATTACTTCAAAATATTGTTTAAAAGGCTGGGTAGGTAGAAAAGTAGTAACCATAAGTTAAATAAAGCACTGAAAATACAAAGATATCTTGGAAAATTGCTTTTTGGTGCATGAAACTTTATATGAGTAATTCATAGGCTCGACTAGTTGAATTTATTTGCAATGAATATCCTCCTGATATCAATACTCGACATTTATCTTGCTCAAGGTGTATCGTAACCATAAAATAATCCTTATTTATAATAATATTGATATAGAACAAAACTATTTCAGTGCGTCAGGAATGTGAGCAATTACCAACCCACGGTCATTATTCAGATATAATTTCTATATACATCGGATTTAATCATTTCACCGAATAACGTTGTATGGTACATTTTGGAATGAACTGACACTGGAGGGTCCCACAACCTGTCGCTAAAATCTGATTGCCCCATAACACATCTGATAGAGCATCATGAGAAATGAAAATAAGCAAAATTTAAGATGCTATGAGCGAGAAGGAAAGGAGCTACAGGGGTTCAAAATTTGAATATCCAAAGAATTATATCATGGAATTATGTATGTTTAAAGTAAATATCTTGAAAACCGTTAAAAGCAATGAAAACAAAAGTTGTACAATATAATGAAAACAAAATGTCCTATCGAAAACCATTAACAGGGTTGCCATAGGTGAAGCAGCATTGCAAACTCAATATAAAAATATTTTGTATGAAATAGTACTATATACAAGTTTACACATATTTAAAACGCACTATTATCACTAAACATAACCGTGAAGTGTAGTGGTACAGTGTTGCACGCTATTGGAGCTACGTGTGCTGAAAATGTACAATGAAGAAGTCTGATATGTGGCAATAGATGGTTATAAAGAAATCTGGGTTTCATACTATAAATTTAGTTCAAATGAATAACACAGATAGTATAATATAGCAAAATGTCAGCAGTGTCACAAACTATTGATGCATTTGAAAAACGAAATTGAGTGATGCCATTTCTACGTCCTGTGTCAGCTCCGAAGCTACATAGAAGTGCAAAGTGGGATCCGAATCACTATGAAAGAGAAAGATATCAATGAAATGTAAGGAGAAAAGTACAACAGAAATATGTTTGAGAAAGGATTGGAACCCACGATGCTTAATATTTCGGTTGCCTAGCCTTTTAGACCACAACTCTATCCAGCTGGAGTAAAAATGAAATGAGGTAGTAATAAAATATTCCCAATGTGCATGTGGTAATATTATTGTGTACAAATATAATCATATGGTATGTAGGAGCGGAAGTAAAAGAATATGTCACTTAAAACGAAAGACGCAAATCAAGAGAGTACTCTTCCAAACATTGATAAGATAACCTGGAGAAGCAGTTTACAGAATTAGAAAACACGTGTTTCTTTCCTCGCGTGTATCATTTTGTTTTCGCGAGTTGTCTGCTCATTCATCGGGGCTACAGAAGTATATTGCAAAATCCTCACTTTTTTCTAATGCATTCCTTTATTACCCTTTGTTCCCACATATCAGACTTCTCCATTGTACATTTTCAGCACGTACAGTTCCAATAGTGTGCAACACTGTACCACTAGACTTCACTGTTATGTTTAGTGGTAATAGTGCATTTTAAATCTGTGCACACTTGTGTATGGTACTATTTATAATAAAATATTGGCAACACTGCTTCCCCTATGGCAACACTGTTTATGGTTTCCGATAGTGCATTTTCTTTTCATTATATTGTGCAACTTTTGTTTTGATTGCTTTAATGATTTTGAAGTTATTTACTTTAAACGTACATATAAAAATTTTGAATCCCCGTAGTTCCTATCCTTCTGGTCCATAGAACCTTAAATTTTTCTCAAGTTCATTTCTCATTATGGTCTATCAGTTGTGTTATGTGGCAACCAGATTTTAGCGAAAACTTGTGGGACTCTACCATGTGAATGACCAGATACGTCATATTATATGGAAAAAGGACATAAATTAATCAATCATTCATAATATCCTCTTATGCTGTGTTTTTCTCTGGTACTCCTGGCACAGAGTAAGGCACTTCTCCATTTCTTCCAAATTCAGTGTAAATTAGTATAAAGCGTTACACGCTGGGATGTGTAACGAAGGCTGCTCCTGAATTACTGGTTCTAGGAAGAACGTCAGATCATCTTTCATTACAAAAAAAAACAATAATAATATGAAAATAACTAATTCTGTTTTAAATGTAAAAAGTATGACAGAATAGAATTCCGTAATTCTTCATAAATATGTATGAATTTAAAAACAAAAAAAAAAGAAAAAAGAAATAGAAAATTAGTTATTGAAAGTAAGAAAAGATTGAGGCTGTTTTTGATTATTTCCAACTGGCAATACTGCTTTTTTCTCTTTCTGCACGCGTGAGCACCGAGGCTTGACGATTTTCGTGTTGATTCTGAAGACAGAAGGTTGTTCATCGAGCACTGGTTTTATGACGTAATTGCGCCTTCGTTCTTCATAAATCAAGTTGGTCGGTTGTATCTATTCCAATGCCTCGCTTTAAATTTTTGTTCGTGGCTTTAAAGGAGACAATAAAAAGGACAGATACGTCCTGTAAACAAAAGTGGATGTAAAATTAATATTATTTTTTTCTTTTAAAAAAAGAAACGACAGAAGAAACGTAGATTAGGATTAGGAAGTAGATTTCTTTGCTTTCGGCGCCAATTAGCCCGTCACAAATAAGGGATGACGTCCCTCAGCGAGCACACTCTCCGGGGAAAGGGAAGGAAGAATGGATGGGGGAAGGAAGCAAGCGGCCTGTGACCATTGTGGTAGGTATCATCCCGATATTTGTCTGGTGGGAGTAAGGGAAACCCAGGAAAAACGTCACTCAAGGTGGCTGGCCTGAAAAACCTTTTATACTTTTTCGAGCGAGTGCCTCCACCGAGAATCAATCCCGAGGTTGCTAGCACCAAAGGCGAGAGCGTTAGCGACTACAGAAAAAAAGTCAAAGAGTGAAAAGTGACAAGTTTGTGCACTTGAATGCTGGTGCAATTAACCGGTCAAATGATAGTAATAGTAATTTAATTAATTTTTCGTTTTTTTTTTTTTTTTTTTTTTTTTTTTGCCTATTAATGAAATAAATTCGATTGCTACATTTTGTATTCTTGTGCTATGCACAATTTAATCGCTCGTTATCGGCGTTTCTGTTCGATGGAAACTAGTAGTGTGTGCTATTTTGGAGGTTTAGACTTTGCTAGTGTTGGTTGCTGAATTCAGTAATAGTCCTATTTCCACACAGGAGACGAGTCCAGGATAATGGTTGGGTAAGATAATTATCTGATAGTTCTAAATGGTGAACATTGTAACAATTTTATGTTTGTGATATTGTCAATGTTTAAGGCAATTGTTCTAGTTGTCTGGTTGTCTCATAGATTGTTTCCAATTATTAGTATAACGACCATTAATGCCTGCCATTTGGAATTAAAATCGTAATACGTTGACCCAAGTCAATGCTCAGCTCGATTCTGTATCCTAGTGGGTGTTTTCGGCTATCAAAGGAAGAGAGGATTACGTTGCAGTTGGAGCGGGAACGACCCAAGCTCGCTAAATATATGAGAATACGATTTAACAGTTGAAATTGAATTAAGATAAGCTACTCATAATTGTATAATTTGAAATAAAGTCGTAAAATATTATTTATCTAGAGATTAAGACAGGTATAGGGCATCCCCCGAAAAAAGGACAGCTAATAGTATATTATCTAATTAATTAAGATTATATTGGTGTCAATATATTGATTTGGATTTGGATCCCTAGTTAGATTTAGATTCATAGGAGTATCATTTCAGCTTTCAATTTCTAGAGAAGAAAGAGTAGTTGTTATATTAATTCGAATATATTTCCATATCAGATTTTCAGATTATAAGATTCTAGTGAATTGGGAAATTTTCTCTATACACTTAGTGTTTAAAAATATTTTGAATGATTTTTTAAAAAATATATGCTGATTGTTGTTTATTACTTTTTAAAATAAAGTTGTTATAATTGAAAAGGTTGTTGTGTTATTATTTATTTATTTTTTGTTATGCATATGTATGTTCGTTTTCTCCTATTGTCTGATTTGGTTAATAATGTTCTTATGTCATTGACTGAGAGAGAGTTCTACTGGCTTCGTATTGACGAAGTAAGAACTTTGAATAGGTTTGAGCTAAGCTAATCGTGCACCAGTTACTTTGGATGATCTCTGACCAAGGAGCCCTATCGAGAATTGTTTGAGTTTTTTGTTTATTTATTTACTCTTCGGAATCTTCACGAACGCGTCACGGATGCTTTAACAAAAATATTATTGTTTCGATTCTATCTTCAACTTATTCTTTATAGAAGTTACTCTCCTTATGGCTCATAATTTTTAAAAAAGCATACTCAAGTTTAGTATATTTTCCTATTGCCTATTAACGCATCGTATTATCTTGATGCGTTTGAAAAACGAGTACATTTGAAAGGCAAATAATGTCGGTGTATCGCAAAATATTTAGGAAAATTTACTTGAAACTTATGTTATTTAAGACACAATGATTAACCTATAAGGATTATCTATATGAACATTTTTCCTCAGCTTCCTCATATGCTTTTTTTAATTTTTCTTTCTTCTCAGCAAACAATGTGTTTGTGATGCTCTCCTCAACAATAAGATGCCGCCAACATTAGATCAGACTCTGAATGTAAATATCTCAACACGTTTAAAAAATCTAGTATTGTCCAGTAATTCCGTAGATCTAATCACGAACATAGTCAATAACCAACTAATTAGAGGGATCACAACGTCCCAGGCTAGTTTGCTTATGTGCCAATACAATGTAGTCTAAAATTGAAACAAGTTAATGGGAAACATAACCTGTATTCGAAGTGTTTAGAAGAAAATAAGCATAATCAGGTGTAATTGTGTATTTAAGAATAGAACAGAATATCATTAATGATTGTGTGTTCCATTATGATTAATCGATGAAAGTGTTTGAGTCTGAATTCATCATGTTAATTCAGACTCAAATTAATTCAGACATGTAAATTCATTCATCATTAATGAAGATGGATCTGCGCTAAGAATAGAACTATTGTGCTTGCAAAAGGACACACACACAAACACACACATATATATATGCCTATATATGTATATTATACTTTCAACTAATATCAATGATCACACTTATCCAGACATATTTAATGCAATATAATTCGAATAGGTGTACATGTCTGCATGGATCGTTATGACAAACCAACCACTGCAAACGAAACATAAGTTACTTGATAGAGAGTAAAATTATATTTGATGAAAGAAAGAAGGGTAACATGACAGAAAATTGAAAAATATTCTTATTAGATATATGACATTCATGTTATAAAGTTATTGCTGTCTCAACAGCATAACATATAACATTATGTCGTAAAATCAAACATGGCTTCCTTATAGACGGATGATGACTATTACGGATTACAAAATTTTTCCAAAACACTGAAGCCATTGAATTCATATTTTAGTTTATTGGATCTAGTAAAACAATTATCGATTTTAACAGATTTTTAGTGTTGTTCATCATAAAATTTTAGTGGAAAATTTTAACATGAAAGTCAGAACTATAATAATTAGTTACTGCCTACACAAGAAGCCTAACATCCGAACACAACAGTACTCAACATGAAACATCTACAAGGGTGATGAATCCGTAATTATTCTGCAAGGCCTAAAACTATTCAGATGTCCTGAAAGGCCTCTGCATAACACTGGTATACCAGAGGTACGGAAAGCGCATAAGCATTTTCAGCTGGTTTAGGCTATACGATCAATTTTGAGAACTGGTCTAAATAAAGATCTGGTCAAACTGTTGTATATTTTCTACAGCTTCAGCATGAATACGCCGTGATCAAGATATAAAAGATAAAGACAATAATAATAAAATCTGTATAGAATTATCTAAAATTATATGAACTTATGAGACTGAAATCCTGAATGAAATACTAAATATCAAATCTAAATTACCAGCAATGTACTATATCTGACAGCATAATATTAATTCTACATCTCTAGACAACACTACTGATGAAAGGCTACTTTAAACATTCGTTTTTTTTTCACATTTAATACATCTTTCAGTACTGTTTTCAATTTAAATATAAATAAATAACTCTGAACCGCTTACCTCGCTGGCGTGCATAACTGTTTAAAAAACTTCTTCTCCCATGGTGTGGAACCGAGCGTCTTCCCCCTAAAAATGTATTAAAATCGTATTGTTTAATTATATTCGAGTAAAACTAAATGGAATTTCCAATTTAACCAAAAACACAGATGTAAAAAGTACAACCAAGTTCTCATACATTTTCCATTTACTTGTCGCAGAAAATGAATAGAGATTTGAAAAAAAATATTCAAATTCGGAAATTGCAAGAAGTAAATTCGAACTTCGGTAGTGAGAACAACTTCCTAGGAAAAATCCTCTTGAGACGATTATATATAAAACTCGGTTCCCGCTATAAAAGTTACTAATTCCATTTTTCAATTTTCAGATTTCAATAAAATTTTGCATCGTTTCAGAATACTTACAATGAAGTGGTCAATTGTGCAAATTTGAAATAATGTTAAGTTTTATTGAAGTATGAAATTTTAAAAATTAACTTTAATACTGAGACTGAGCTCCTTCGTGGCTAAGTACTTAATGTGCGCGCCTTTGGCGGTACGGTTGTTTTTCCTGCGGGGGCTCATGTGTTTTAGATTTCACGTTAATCAGTAGGCTCATCTCTCATATAGCTGAAAGTTATACTAAACTGAAAATCAACTCAATACTGAAAGAAAGTTCCATACAGTATTGTATTAAGAAACTTTTGCTTGGCCAGAAATCTCAGCACTAAACTTCAACTTTAACATTTCAATTTCTTAATTTCAATGAATTTAGGCATCGTGTAAGATTTTCAATCTTTCTATTTCTCAAAACAGAAACGAATGTACGAGAATTTGGCTCTAGTTTCACAGTTATATTTATAATTTGATATTACTAGTTACCAAAAAAATTTACAATTATTTTCGTAGTATCTCAAGATAGACGATTAATTAGTACATTAAATACCAATAGTGATGAGCATTCTGATTCTTATTATTCCCTGTTAATATCAAAGTTTTGTAGTTTATAAAAAGTACCCTGAAAGTTCTTATTGATTTTCTCTGACTCTGGGCTCTAATATACAATTTGGAAATATCTGCAACATTTATTCTTCATTAACTGAAAAGTATGAAATTTTTATAAGTTTTTCTTTACTTATACCGAATACTACACTTACCGATTATTTGTTCAGAGGAAACATTTTACTATATATTTCAGTCAGTATTTCTGAGTAACTCAGATTTCAAACATTTCGTGTTTAGAGGGAAAAAAATGAAATAAAATCTTTGAGTTTTACGTCCCACGATTATGCCGGTTAGGCTAAAGGAGACGGTGATGAAGAGTAACGAATGAAATGGTGTAATGAAGAAAGTGGGAGGAAACGGGAGAACCCCGAGAAAACCCACGCACACGGTGTTTGTCCATCACAAAGTTCACTTGGCGGGGGCTGGGATCGAACCCGGAACCCCAAGCACCAGAGGTGAACGCTCTACCACTGAGCCACCGAGGCCCCCCGTGTTTAGAGGAAGAATGCCGTAAGTTTATAATAGCCTTTTTAAGTTGATGTTAGAATTTAGTTTTATCGTGTTCTTTATTACTCCACTTTAGAGAGGAAAATTCGGTGATATTTTAATTCTTTACTTTACTTGAGTTTATATTTTTCATTTGTAACAAATGTTAAGTGTGTGTGCTTGAAAGAAGGGCTCAATAGATGTTTAATCGTTTTGGAAAAGACTGTAGAAATACGTAATTTTTCATTATTGCTCTAAATAGCCTTTCCTAATAAGATAGTGAAATTGCCCCTTAATCCAAATTGGGTCGTTATTGATACAAAGTGTTAGTTTTGATCTGAAACTACGCCAAAAATTTTCGACCCCTTACCTACCACCCTTTATCGAATTTTCGTATCATACATGTTCAAAATTTAATATTTTAAAATCTGGTGGGGTGGTGAAAATAACTTGAAAGTTTCACAGATTGACTAGACACTATGTAGGTTTAATGCGAACATTCTTTAAAAAGATCGATGCTTATTTTCTTCTATTGTTTTGTTTCTACTTCTGTAGTGGTTAAACACCTTTTCTGTTTGAATGTATTTCTGATGAAGTTATCCTTACAAGAGATTGTTATTTCCGGACGATCAGTTCGTTTTCGTGCAATACTTAGAACAGTCGGTGGCTGTCTTTCAAACTTCAGAGCGTTGTCCTCTATGATTTCTGGTATCAACTGAATGCCTTTTCACACAAAGTAGGTCTCTTCTCTCACTACAACATTTGAGCACTGGATTCAACTCTTAGTTAACAGTTTTCCTTCCGCATCTTATATTACGAATACTTACACTTTCTTTACAGTAATTTACTAATTCACGCGAGAGAAAGCAGCACGATTTCAGGGAACACTTTTGAATCCAACTTCACCTACAGCACACACAAAATTGTTCGGTTTAATTAACAGACTACTAGTGGTAATAGTTCATACAATCACCAATAGATGTCGTTAAAACGAGCATTGCCTGACAAAGCGTGGCGTAGTTACCTGGCGGTCATTTATCTGTTTACTGTAAAACGGTTTTCCACAATAAATGTGTCTCTGTGTAAGTGAAATAATATACGTTTGTAAACTTATATGAATAACGTAGTTTATTTTACAAAACAAGACAGTATAGACATGGTGCTTTTTACTAGGAAAATTCTGAAAAATTAGTAGTTTGCTCAGACTGTTTACAGCAAAATTTCCTAAGTATAAATAGTTTATTTTACGCTTCAGATACTGTGATGTATTTGAATAAATCCAATGAAAGATAGTGACATGAGTAAACCACGTAAATCTTCCATGTTGACTGCATTGTCTGTTCGTTGTACAGTGATAGAGCGTTCACACAATTTTTTAACAAACATTATCTTCCTATCCAGTAATGACTTCAGTTATTCAACTTTAAAGTTGACGTGTTCATTTCAATTGTTTCTTTTCTCAAATAGTCTACGTTTAATAACAAGTTTTAGATAATACAGACATATTGTTGTCGTCTTGTCTTAGTAGTGGGGTCTTGTTATCACATAGTCTTTGCTACGAGAAGGAAGTCTAGTCTCTCAATAATTCAGTCAGCGATGTGTGAGAGTTCAAACAGGATGTGTTTTACGGTAACCACCTAACATCTACACTATACAAGCTCTAGGTGATAGCCACAGGTCATTACTTGCTGTCAATAAGACTGTTCCTTCCTCCACACCACCTCCATGGTAAGTACGACATATAATTATCTACATATTTAACAACAAATAGCAAGGTATGTATGTGTTACAATCAACGCTATCCACTTTCAAAAAGCCATTGAATGGCCAAATTTGGTTATTGTTATCTTATAAGAATAATCATGGCTCAAAACAGCGAAATTATTGTATTTTAAATGAAATTGGTGTTAAATTATAAGCTCTGAATTCAATTTACTTTTAGGAATACAAGTACTTCCTGTTTTATTATGTTCTAAATCATACAAAATACAAATTATCAAGACATTTGAAGACGCAGATATCAAGGTTTGAACTATTAGATAACATTTTAGAAACGATGATAATATCAAACGAATTGTTGATACCTGACAGTTTGGTTATCCAGAATGATAATAGAATACAATAATCCCTCATGTTTCATTCCAATCCAATTTACCAAATATTGTTCAATTATACTAATGACTCACTTTTGGGATATTAAATTATAGTGTGATAAATATTAATTAAGGAATAAAATGTAAAATACACTAATATTTAGTTAAGTTCTTACCTACTTCATTTAAGATTTTGTAGTCTAAGTTTTGTACATGTAGATTAATTTTAAAAGTTTCTAATATTATCGTTATTAGTAATTGAAGTTCAATGTATTAGGAAAATTGTCGATATAAGCAAGACTGTAACTAATTATTATTGAAACTATAAACGGTATGTCCGTCGATAACGAAATGATATAAATATTTTATTTTAATTTTTATATGTAGTAACAACAATTTTATTATACCAAGGTAAAGAAAACCAAATTATTTGAATTTCTTTACGTATTGTGTTGTATGTAAGCTATTATTCCATAACTAACCATAGTTTGCAATTATTCATGTTAAAGTAATACTTAACATCTCCAATATTTGTTAGTAGCATTGCGAAAATGTTTATTAGTAATTTTGCTCCTGAAATGCACACTTAAATATTGTTCATATTTTAAAACTATTTTGTTCAATCAGATGTATTAACATAATTCATATTAATTACTCTTCTCAGAAAATTATAATAAAATCATCGGCAAAATAACATTTTTTCTGATATGTCGACAATTAATTACACCTTCCATTATTTATTATTCCTATTATTTTTTTTCCTGTTAACCGTCCTTTCTGATTTAGGTACTTCGTTAATTTTCTTCCTTAGTTGTAAAGTCTTTTACAAAATAGATTTGCACTGTCACTTCATAAGCTCAAAAACTTACATGTGATGCATTTCAATAAATGAGTATATCATGTTTTTTTTTACTTTCAAATATTTTTATTATAAAGAAATATTTCACATATTTGTAGAGTGTTATAGCATTTAAAAACATGTAAAATATCTAAAATTTTGGATTGAATTATTTTAAGTTTAATCAATTTCTCTGCAGTGAGTTTCAGTAGTCGTGATGTAGCAGTTGTATTATGATCTTGTATCTTGCAAACTGATGAGCACAACTATTTAATTTGTTCTTTCCAATGTTACTATCATTATTATAGTGATACTGATATTTTTTAAGTATATTTGCTATTATATTTGTACTTAAAGCAGATGTTAAACTTTACTCCCTCAATCACAATTACTGAACTACTTGATGAGTTTAATTTATTGACACCCTAACTAAAGTTGAGGAAAGTAAATTAAAAATTTCTGGACTTCTTCACCGTTACTCCATAACGATTTCTAAATAGCCTTTAAAATATTGATTTTCTCTCTACTGTATTCATTACACTTATTTAAAAAATATATTGGTGGCAAATATAATGAGTAAAGAACTAATGTAACGTCATGTTTATGTTATATTTAAGGTGATTATAGATCTCATTCTGAGCCTCACCGCACTGTAGACTCAGTAATTTAAAAATACTGGGCCTTACCTACCAAGTTTGTAAGACCTGCGGTTTACATGACACATGATCTTTGCTCGAGTGTTTTCATATCGTACTATAGGTATTTGGGGTTTAGGACTGCTTAAAGAGTAGAATGGGGATACGCAAATCAAGTTTGTGTAGCTACTGAAATTTTACTCAGAACAGTGTTGTTTACAGGAACTTTGTTTTTTATCAGCAAAATAGACCATTACGACTTTTCACATACCATGGCTGATTTTGAAATATACGACTAAGTTTTTATTTGACATTTGATACATTCTTCCTTTAATTAAAAGTGAAAATATAAAAATAACATCAAATTATATTATGTGAAACATGCTTGCTAATTTTATAAAGCTTAATAAGTTACCACTTACCAAAACCGTATATCCATCTTGGATTTGCTGAAGAGAAGAACTTTGTTTATATTTAAAAGTTGACACGTATTTAAAGATATAACTTTTACACTAATACTTTACATGTTGTTGCAAAATGAATGACCGAATTATAAATAAGTCTTTGATGTATTTGTGAATGTATTTGCAATGTATTTGTGAAACCAATATTTAACTTCGGAAATAGATACTACTCCCCCTTCTCTCATTCTGGTTGTA
This sequence comes from Thermobia domestica, assembly GCF_964235325.1. Classification (NCBI taxonomy): domain Eukaryota; kingdom Metazoa; phylum Arthropoda; class Insecta; order Zygentoma; family Lepismatidae; genus Thermobia; species Thermobia domestica. The sequence goes on along the minus strand of NC_137457.1, from coordinate 8,083,396 downwards.
ATTTCGATATATGCTGCTTATGATGATATTGCTTCTGTTTACCTTCTAGTTAGCTAGCTACCCATTGCTAAGTGAGAGGTTATCATTTGTAGAGGAAAGAAAGCTCCAGTTAATGTTTACCTCTTCCGACTTTTGATTCGGATGGAATATAACCAAAGTTCTATTTCAAATTCTCGTTTCTGAATGTTTGTGTATGGCATTTTTCATATATTTGTGAATATTATGACATATTATTCATAAGAATTCATACAGGTGGACAAAAATATACCTATTATGTGTGCCATCTTATGTCGCATATACTATATTACCTTCTAAATATATGAGTTTTGCAGATGCATTGCAAGTTGTTCTCCTTTCATACGTTCTAATTAAAAAATACTGGCATTTCTAAAATTAAGCTAGAACTATTCCTTCGGTGTAGCAAACAGTGATACCTCTAAAGCTGTAGGTGTTTAAGATTTAGCAGCATTTTCTTTAAATTACAAATAATTGAATTTTCGTAGGACGTTTCTACTCTATCTGATATAAGCCAAACAATATTTTGCTTTCTTCTTTAGCGATATATTGTGAGATATAAACAAGTAAACATCTAACCCAATAATATTGTCTTACATGTTAAACCAAGGTGGGTGAAAGTACAGGGTGCTGGCTTTAAAATGTCACGTTTTTAATAAAGAACTTCAGTTATTAAATATCTGATACATTGCATCCACCTAAAATCAGTAGCAAGAAGAAGTCAGAGAAACATTTGAATTTTGCTTTCACATTGCTGGTGATATTAAAGTAGTAATTCGGATAAATTATAGAGTTGGAATGTGTATATTAAGCCTTCTCTAACTTAATTATATTTTTCCTTAGTGTGAAATTTAAATATATAATTTGTTTCAAAAACTGTATATACAAAGTACTAGTCGATCATTTGCATGCAATACACAGAGAAAGACTATCAGTGTTAACTATAGTTATTGGAAACAGAATGAGCACGCTCTTATATACTATACTTGCAATATTTTATTTCATCATGATAATACCTTTAGGAAAACATATTAACCATGTTAATGGTAAAATTGAAGCAAGTCCTTTTACCATCCAACGAGTAGACGGATTAGAGTTATACAGTATAAGCCACTGTTTCAGAAACAAGTATACAGAAATTGTATATGAAGAAGTGAACATATTAAAAATATAATTTCCTTCAAGTACAGCAGATGGCAATAGAAACTACAGTGATGTGTGGAAAGCAAAGAAAATGTAACTTGAATCACTTGAACACATCCACATAGTAGTTCCTTTATGAGTGTGAGTTTGAAAGCACAAAGTTAGAAAACAAGATTAAAAGGTAATGCTAGAATATCACAAGAGACTATACTAATACTTTACCTTCTTTATACCTAGTTGCTCTTGGATCTGTATATGCACGGCGTGCTCCTAAAAGCAGGAAATATTATTAGAATATTTAAAACAGATAAATGAAAATAATTCTTTCTAAAAAAAAGAAAGAAAGAAATTGAAGAATATAATCAATTCTAAAATAATAGTATACATGCCACATTTTCATCTAAATTTATTGAGATTATTAAGAAATGTAATAAGAAATAAAAGTACAAACCTAGATTGCACGAAGCTCAATGAGACAGCAAGACAGAGTAAAGATGATTTCGAATGTGGCTATGGATAAGTAGGTACATATCCCTTGGACATCAAAGAGTATTAGTTGTTTGATATTGGGTCGACATCCCTATTCGACATCCCATTTCTGACAGTAGACATTGCTTGTGTACTATGTAAAAATCCCCATGCACACTTGTACCTCGGAAAAAACTTTTTGTACAATTCTTCAGAGACATTTCTAAGGATTATGCAACCAATAATCAAAATATTTTTTTTTCAGAATCGGAACTATTTCCTCTTAATTGTACATTTTATTTAAATCTAATAACAATTACATAGATATTTCAAATGTTCTTTAAAGATGCTAAAGTTTCGGTCATAAATGTTGCAGGAGAGGTGGAAAAGAGAAAAGAAGGTGAATACACACCATGTAAAGGAGTTGATCCTGTTCTATGTCAACACTTATTTTTATTCTTTAGCCACCCCACACTAAATTTTGTTAATATTAGATACTAAAGAAATACGATTTTTGACGGTAAAGTTAATGAACTTAAATATAATACCTATGTTAAAAGCGAAACATTCGAGACAAATATTAAGAAATTTAAGAAGGGCTCTCAACTTTGCCATTATATATTAAAGACAACGGAACGAACAATTCTGACATATATATAGTATCTTGAATAGATGGAAATTTTCTTTTATGATTTTCTTAACACGCAACAAAAACTAACGTTCGCGGTGGAAGGAAAATACACACAGCATAACCATATATTCTAGAGCCTAAACGAAAAAAATCAAAATCGCTATAAATAAATAAAAGTAAACAATTCTCCCGGCGTAGAGAAAATTCTGGTTGAATTGACTTTACCTGGACGGAAGAGAGTGACATAAGATATAGAAACTCACCGTACTTATCTGGAACGAAGAAGACTTGCCACAAGAGTGGAAAGAATCAATCACTATTCCAATTTACAAGAAAAGGGATATAAATCAATTGTAATAATTATCGAGGTATCTCTCTTAAACACCCTAAGAGAGACCCTTAAACATTCTATAAATCCTCTCAAACACTTTATTGTAAACATTGACTCCATATGCAGTTTTGAATTTGGATTAAATCGATCAAATATCGACCAAATGTTTGCGATTCGTCAAATACTGGAAAAGAAAAGACAATACAATACAGCCTTACATCAATTATTTATTTATTTTAAAACATGCTACGACTCGGATAGGAGAGAAACATTATATGACATTCTTACAGAATGTGGAATATCGAGGGAAAATAATTTAGTTAATTAGAATGTCTAGATGAGCCCCAAAATAAAGTCCGAGTAATGAAATTCTTGACCACGAGGTTTCACGAAAAGAAGCAATAACCTGAGACAAGAGGATGCCTTCTTGACATTATTATTCAACATTGAGTTGGACTACGCTATAGGAAATATTAAAGGTAGAAACTATGGAATAGAGCCGAATGGTATTTACCATTTTATATCGTATTATGAATGTAGTAAATCATATAGGGGATGATAGAAGAATAATAAGAAGAAATACAGAGGTATTGCAGAAGTCTAGCAAGAATGTAAGTAAGGAGGTAAGTGCACAGAAAACTAAGTGCATAGAAGTTAGCCGGGATCGTAATACTACACATTATGGATGCGGCAAATATATCAAATAATGCTTTCGACAAAGTGGAAACTTTAAAATATCTGTAATGAGTATTAACGGAACAAAACCATATCCACGAGAAATTAAATGTAGACCGAAAGCAGAGAATTCGTCTTATTATTCAGTTCAAAATATTTTCTAGTAGCAAATTCTATCTTGAATTATGAAGCTTAAAATAAATAAAATAACAATAATGCCTGTTTTACTATATGATTGCAGAGAATGTCGCTTTGTCTGAGGGAAGAACGGAGACTGAGAGTATGTCAGAATAAAATCCTAAGTCGAATATTTGTACCCAAGTATAACGGGTATAGAGAATGGTGGAAACTTCATAACGAGGAAATGCGTAATTTATACGATTTACCAAATATTGTTAGCGCAATCAAATCTAGAAGGCTCAGGGGAGCAGGTCATGTAGCCAGACTGAAAGTAAATAAGAATGCTCTCAAAGATATAATGGGAAATTCAATAGACGACCATTAGGAGGAACTAGGCACAGACGGGAGATCATTATTAAAATGAATCTCACAGAAACAGGAATACAACATACATATCTGATTCTGTTGGTTAAGGACAGAAGTTAATGGAGAGCTTTTGTAAAGTCGGCATTGAACCTCTGTATTCCATGGGCCACAAAGTTCGTTAGTCAGTTATATAATGTAATCCGTAAGAAACTTCGCGTTAACTTGTTACTTTGAATACATTTTAAAGTTTATTTTACATAATATCTGGAGGAAAACATACCAATAGGATTTAAATAATTCGAAAATTGATAAAGATAGAATCATGTTTCATTTTTCAATCATGTTTCATTTTTCGGAAAGACGGAAGATTAAATTTTATATCCTTTACATAGAGGTCACTCAACTCACCTCAGTATACATACACCTCTTCCTTTGTTCCTCGGAAAACACCAAGGTGGTACGTAACCTCCCTCCAGGTGCTGCGTAACATTTGAGGTGTCACAGATTCACAAGTATCGATAGATCTTTGTCTTATATCACCCAAATATTTTACTTTGCTCTGGTATGTAAAAATCTTCACGTACCCCCAAATAAGAAAGTTCCAAGTCGTGCAATGTCGTCCCAAATCTGCATTCATTGATTGGAACTACGCTTCCGATGCAATTATTCTAGAGATCGTTATCCGGAAATTTCCACACGCAATGGGCATGATGGTGAGGAACACTGTCCTGATGGTACACGTGTCCTTTTCGTATGCAGGGTACGGCGTACTTTTCCAACATTACCAAGTACGTTGCTCTTATAATTGTAGCCTCTTCAGAGAAAAATGAGTCTATTGCAGAATCTTCAGTCAACTCACACCATACTTTTAATTTTGGGCTGTTGAATTCATGTTCCACACACTTATATGGATTTTCGCCATCCCATATCCTTGCACTTATGCCTATGCAAATTACTTGATGATTGGAGATGTCATAATCAGAAAAAGCTACCCTTTTAAGTAATGCATTGTCCTCATTGATCTGTGATAGCATTTCAACAGCGAATTCACATCTACAATCTTGTCATTAAACTGAAATTTTCGACCAAGCTGTAGATTGTAAGCATTTGGACATAACATTTTATGCACAATGCCACACACAATCAAACATGAGATTCAAAGGTGTGTATTCACGTGCCTTATTCATTTACGTGGACTTTGCTAAGAAGCTTCGCAAACCCTCTTCACTTCTTCTTTCACGGGCTCTACCCACTTTTACCCTCACTCAAGACAGATGCAGTTTCTGAAATCTTTTGTGCCACATAACAATGAAATGACAGTCTGGATATTCCTGTCTATATTGTTGTCTAAACCTAGAGCGGGCAAGATGCAATAGGTGGATATTCCGGATTATGCGGTTAATAAAAGAAGGACATGCAAGGATAGTTCCTGAAGTAATGTTTCGAATCTTAAGTTTACACTAACAATTTTACAAAGAAATTTCAGGTCTCAGATATTTCTGCGTACTCTCTGGGTCTGGATATTAAGATATCGGAAGAATTCCTTCTTAGATAATATTCGAAGTGCGGGAATATGAAAATGAACTATAGCAATAAAAATAATTGAGAATAGAATCTGGAAAGATGTGTAGCTGCTGTCATGGCCTATATAGAAGAGCAGTATTCGATTTTGGTCGCTGTTAAAGTTTAATAAAAATTTGCTAGTGATGAAACAGTGCGTAGTTCAGTAAATCGATAAAGATCCCCACATATGCACATTGAATTCTTAAGTATTGAGGAGACGTGATCAGAGAATGTGAATTTTGAATCAAAGACGATACCAAGATCAGTATGACTAGCAAAATGTACAATAGGGGAATCATTGATATGGTATGTGAATGGAACAGGAGAGTTTTTCAAAGTAATGGTAATACTGTCACATTTCTTACTTATGTGCGGTTACAGGGGATTGAATTCTGTGAACCAAAAAAGTTACTTTATTTTCTGATGAGCAGTAAACGATTCAATTTTACTTATGAGTATTGCACATGTGTGAAATTCTATTGGGTTCAATTGTCTGCTGGAAATGAACTTCTATTATTTGCGCTTTCCGAGAAAAAAAAACGAGATGTATTTTTCATAATTGGTTCTCAAATTATAGAATTCCTATTAGTATATTTTTATCCGGACACACTCAATAATACAGAATCATTCATAAATATTCCAAGTAGTATCATTGTACTACAAATATAATTGACGTCACATACCTATATAACGTTTTTGTTTATCAAATCTCTTGCTTTCGACATTGCTTAATTGGATAATCTGAAAAAACAAGGTACATTTCAATTAGCAAACCTATTAAATTCGCATTATATGATTCTTAAATTCACTTTTAAATATCTAACATTTAACATAAGAATATACCATACAATTTGAGTGTCATAAGCATAAACATAATAGTAATGGTCAGTAACTTGGGAAAATACAAATATGTTTTCGTATAAATTTTATTATCTCAAAAGCCCGAGAATGCAAGAAGAATATTGAGTAACCATGCAAAATATTGTTAAGTAGCCTATATTATTTTTCCTACAGTAACCACGCCAGCGTTGTGGCTTATGCTTTACGGTTTGTACAATAGTACTTTAATCATAATATTGCAATTTTAAGTTATTCTAAATAGCAACTTATATATTCTTTACTGCTATCTAAAATTAGTACAAGCTAAGGGTGTAAGTACTAATTCTAAGTATCCAATAATTTCTTTCCTCAAAGTTAACGGTGTGAAATTGTGTAATGGATAACATACAAAACAGCGGGTTGGACTGTGATTCTTATTTTAATTTCCATCTAGTGCATCCTCAGGAATTATATGAAATTACAGTATCGGGAAAGTGTAGCAGATAAACGTACAGAAGCCAACTGTGTATGAATATAGGTACATTATAATTTTACATACCCTATAATTTCCTCACTGCAATCAATACGGGACAGCTTCAACTTCGAATTCAAAATAATTCAAGTTCAATTCAATTGAATTCAAAATAATCTACGATAACATTTTAGAAGATTCGGTAGAAGTGTATGCACTTAACTATGTGGATTTGTTAAGCGGAAAGGCACATTGAGGATTCTATGTATACGATAATGATGATTCTAAATGATACTCAGTGCTTAAAGAAATAGGCATATACAAGTTTCGTTGATGTTGGAGTTACCAGTAATATATAAATATGTAGCACTGTTAAAATAAATCACAATATGTAATTATGATTTGCTACTAAACGGTTCGTATTTTTCTTATTTCATATAATTAAATTATTAATATAACATACACTTTACCAGCAGAATAAAATATATTGTTTAATCTGCAAAAGATTGGCATGAACATTATACATTTTAACACCACAAGAATTCCTTACTCTTGATTTTTATAGAATCATGACTTACAGCATTCATTACAAACGTAACCTTGTTCATCTCCATAAGATCTATGACTTCATATATGACTTGACTTTGGGCAGTGTCATATGTTAAACTACACTTAAAGATTTAATAATAATGTTGATCAATATCTCATTAACCATGCTGTGTAATGTTGTCCTTTTACTCTTACAATCGAAAGCTTCACTGGTATATATTTCAGGATCATTTTCGTCTTAATAAGTAACTTGATTATTCCAAGATATATATTTTAAGGTTGCAAAACAAAAATTTGTTAATGTCTCTTTCATCAAACACCTCACATAACAATTTAAAGCCGCACATATAATTTTCTGTACTTAAATTAAATCTGTCAATTGTTATATGTTCCATTTCTAGACTTCTTTTTCGTTAAGCGTTAATAATATTGTACAATATATACTACTTACTATGCGATGGTTTAATAGATACAGGATTTGCTTTTTCTTTGAAGCCTATCAAATATGTATGAAACTTAAGCTCCATTTTCTCATTATCTAGAATATATATATATATATATATATATATATATATATATATATATATATATATATATATATATATATATATATATACAGGGTGGGCCATTTTAAATAATCCACGGAAATATCTGAAAAATGATAAAACATAGAAGAAATTTTTGAAGTACACGTTATATATTGCTAAGGGGGAAAACCAATTCCGCCAAAAGTACCCCTCCCCACCCCCCCTAAATGGGGGTAACGGGGGGTAACTTTGAAATGTCAAATGGGAACATGGGTCGAGTAATACCTCGTTCGAAAGGTCTTGGAAAACTAAGTAACGCTGTACCAAAAGGTGTTCCATATTGTGCACCGGTTTCAAAATGGCCGCCATAATATGGTTCGGAAACTCCAGTACCCGTAGTGTGAAAACCATGGAAGGTAAATGAATGGAACAAAATTGAAATACGTAAATATCATAGGGCATATCGAACGGTGTGGTCCCTGTGATCCCAGTGGCCTCCCTAAAGGGGTCATGAGTCGAGTGGTACCTCGTTCGATAAATCTTGCAAAATCTAACATATTGCAGGAGAAAACGATTGATGTGAAATGGCAGTGTTCTCAAAAGGCCGCCGAAACATAGTATCCGTGTCAGAGAAAAGGTTTAGTACCCGTAGTATGAAAGCGATTGGAGATAAATCAACAAAAGAAAAACTGGAGTAGCTAACTGACGTAAGGCACATCGAGAGGTGTTGTCGGGGTGACTCCAAGGGCCAACTGAAAGGTATCCGGGGCCAACTTGAAAATTTCAAATAGCAGCTTGAAGCGAGTAACATCACGTTACATAGACAAATTAATATCAAACAGCTTCTGTAAGAAAATTTTCGACATGAGACACCGTTTTCAAAATGATCGCAAAGACATGTTGACTGTATCTAAGAAAACGTCTAGTGCCCATAGTATGAATACGGTTAGACATAAATGAAAATAACGAAAATTAAATAGGAAAACCACGGAGGCGTTCCAAGGCTCGAGAATAATACAACAGAGATAAAAATATTAGAGTAAAATTGCCATAATGTATAGAGAGAAATCCAAGTCCTGCAAAACAATCTCTCCCTGCGCTCTGTATGTGAGTGGGGTGGAAAGTAAAGTGAAAGTTCAAACGAGAACTCTACTTTAATTCGTAAATTAAGGCTAACCTTACAAATAGGTATGGTGTGGTTAAAACATTTGTTTGTAAGGATGACGCTGTAGTGACTATAAAAAGAGAAACTTTTATGCAATGCGTGCTGGTTATTCAGAAAGCATTTCGGGGATATACGTACACACCGTTTCGTCCCTCAAGCTCACAATATGACATGAATGCTAATAGTTAATCAAAATGTAACTGTGGCCATCCGCGTTAACTTAGTGCACCGATTCTCTATGCATGAAGTCTGCCTTCCAAACAGCATTCGGTAGGTCAAGCGTACGCCCGAACCTCTGTCCGGTCGGACATTGAAATTTTTAAGTTAGCCCACAAGACCCCTTCAGGGAGGCCACTGGGATCACAGGGATTACATCATTCGATATGCCTTATGATATTTAATTATTTCAATTTTGTTCCATTCATTTACCTTCCATGGTTTTCATACTACGGGTACTGGAGTTTCCGAACCATATCATGGCGGCCATTTTGAAACTGGTGCACAATATGAGACATCTTTTGGTACAGCGTTACTTAGTTTTCCAAGACCTTTCGAACGAGGTATTACTCGACCCATGTTCCCATTTGACATTTCAAAGTTACCCCCCGTTACCCCCATTTAGAGGGGGCGGAAAGGGGTACTTTTGGCGGGATTGGTTTTCCACCTTAGCAATATATAACGTGTACTTCAAAAATTTCTTCTATGTTTTATCATTTTTCAGATATTTCCGTGGATTAATTAAAATGGCCCACCCTGTATATATATATATATATATATATATATATATATATATATATATATATATATATATATATTAATTTTAGAAGCCCACTTCATCACTAACTTACCGCAAGAACCAAATATAAACCTTATATCTCTACAGGTAAACCCAAGTATTTTCAGAAAATATAATGTTGAAAATATACACGAAACTTGAGTAATAATTGTAGTTTGTTATTTGGAGAAACAAACTCTGAACATTCCACATGATGTATCTCGTCTTCTTACAGAAAGTTTCTCCATGATATGCTATTCCTCAGGTTATATGATCCTCTCCTCCGTAAAATATAATACAGTAAAATTGGAATCTTTACTTTGACAAAAATCTCCAGCAAGTTGGATTTTTCTTGAGATCTTCTCTTCAAGTCGTCATTATATCTTGAAACGTATTCTTAACCTGACTCCTTTTCAGTATTGGAAAGAGCAATTCTATTTTTGTTCAATTATATCAAAATTATTGATTTTTCGAAGAATATATTAATAAGAGAGATTGTCGTTTATAAAACTCAATAAAAAAAGTATTTGGACTTTTTTGGTAAAACAGTCTATCAGAAATACAACGAAAACCTTATATATATATATATTTGGTCTAGGAATTAATTCGTGCGGTTGGTACGCACACATTGAAGCTGTAGTACAAACACAAAATACATAAATACCTTAAGAAAACTATTGTCCATCGCTAGCCACCACTTTCGCCCATCTGTCAGGCAATGTACGGATTCCGTGGCGAAAGAAGTCCTCATCCTTGAAAGCGATCCAGTCAGAGACCCATGTTTCGATATCTTCTGAAGAAGTAAATCGCTGTCCAATCAAATCGCTGTTCATGCAATCGAACAAGTAGTAGTCCGAAGGAGCAACGTCTGGTGAATACGGCGAGTGGGGTAAAACTTCCCATCCGACATTTTCTAAATAGGTTTTGACCGGTTTTGCGACATGTGGGCGAGCGTTATCATGTTGAACAATAAGTTTATCATATCTGTTCTCCCATTCTGGTCGTGTTCTGGCCAGAGCTTGCTTCAAACGCATTAATTGTCGTTGAGAACGTTCTCCATTCATAGTTTCACCCGGTTGCAGCAGCTCATAGTACACCACACCTTTCATATCCCACCATATATCCCAGCATAACCTTTGCACAGTGAATATCTCGTTTTGGTTGTGATGGACCTGGTTCACCTGGTTTCACCCAGGCCTTTTTTCGTTTAGGGTTCTCGTAATGGATCCACTTCTCATCACCCGTAATAATTCGATGCAGAAACCCCTTTCTGCTCTGTCGTTGAAGCAGCAATTCGCAAACGGTTTTTCGTCCTTCAACGTCTCTGTCTTTCAATTCATGTGGAACCCAATGTGACATCTTTTGAATCATTCCCATGGCTTTCAAGCGTTTGGAGACTGTTGTTTGATCAACGCCTAATGCTGCTGCAAGTTGTTCCTGCGTTTGACACGAATCCTGCTCGAGCAATGCTGTAAATTCTTCGTCTTGAAATTTTTTTGGCTGTGCAGCTCGCTCTTGGTCTGCCAAGCCGAAATCACCACTTCTAAACCGTGCAAACCACTTCTGACACGTTTGCTCAGCTAGAGCATGGTCACCATACACTTCCACCAAAATACGATGACTTTCAGTCGCACTTTTCTGCATGTTAAAGTAATGCAGCAGGACACCCCGCAAAAACACTTTATCAGGCACAAATTGCGCCATGTTCACTTAACTACAAACTGGTGTTGTTGACGCTTTAATCTACTGCCCTATACTACGAACGATACGCGATGACAGGGGTTTGCAACACATATGTGGATACACGGAACTGTGGGACGCTCCGTTCGTTGCGCCATCTCTTGTCCACCCGCACGAATTAATTCCTAGACCAAATATATATATATATATATATATATATATATATATATATATATATATATATATAAATGAACGTTTGTTTACTAGTTAGACCGGTCTAGTGCTAACCAAGTACTTGTTTACGGCAGTTTTAGTAACTTTAACGAAGAAATTAGTCTTTAAAAGATTGAATCATGTTAATTTTGTGGGATGGGGACTCAAGAAGAATTATCTTCTTTTACTCGGTATAAAAATCTATACCATTTGCTTGATGTATTTCCAAATAATTTTATCGAGGAGCCTATAATATGCAAGATGCATTGTCTCATATTTTACTGTGTATTCTAATAGAGAATAATGGAGACACGATGGCGAAGAAATTATTTGGATTCTCGAGAAAAAGGGACAGTGATTTGACTCAGAACTGAAAACAGTGATTTCAGGGATTGTGCTTGAATCGACACAAAAAAAAAAAAAAAAAAAAAAAAAAAACAGAGGAGCACCAAAACATTACGAAAATGAGAATTATCAGTCCTGTACTTTGGGATCCGTACGGTTTACACACTGGACTGCAGAGTTATATATTGTAGGTTTGATCCCTGCTGAAGCCAACCTTTTTGTCTGTTTAATTTCCCCAAAAAATTGTTCGTACGTTTTAACTTCAATCAGTAATTTATTCAATTTACACACAATACAAAATTGGATAATTGTTTTGCAAACAAAATCCATGAAGTGGTTCTTAGTAATACGGTTTTTAGGATTACAGTTTATAGTGTTATCTACAACAACAAAAAACATTTTGTCGCAGTTTGTATTTTCTTGCAAGTTAATACAATATGAATAAGTACATAATTTTGATCAAAATTAAAAAGGGTGTATTCATTATTTGTGCACAAAAATACAGATAGAAAACATTACTCTATCAAACTCAAGACATCTGACTCCCCAGTCTGTATACTAACCATATGGCCATAAAACTTACAAGTTGCGTGCGTTTTCATAGTATTTTGGTACCCCCTGCTTTCACGTGTCGAATCAAGCGTCATCCATGAAGGCACTGTTTTCAATTCTGGGTCAAACTATTGTCCGGTTTTCTTTAGAATCCAAATAGACGGTTCCCACTTAAAATTTTAAAGTTAACCCCGTACTTCCGAGGGGGTGTTGATATATATATATATATACCCTGTTCTGAGGACACTTTAATATTCTTAAAAGCACTATCTTGTCATACTTTGTTCTCATCTAAACTTTCATCAGAAATTCAATGTCTTGTTTGTTTTCCTTCGTCCTTTATGACTACGAACTTACGACTTTTTTTCCCTTTCATAACGTCCGTCACATATCACACATTTCTCTCATTAAATGATGTGTTCAATTTGTTGGCCATCCCATTGAATAGTTGGCCATCACTCATTCTTCCCATTTATTCAAAACATTGCTCAAAGTTTTTTTTAGGTATGCTTACACATGCGTATGATATGCATTGCTTCTGGTGCTCAATATCCCGAATTTTCACTTTGTGCTCAATATCCCGATACATGATGTGCTTCACATGTCACCAAATATACGATAGCTGAAACGAAATAAGTAGCAACACTGTTTTATTCCCGTGCTGGGATTTTAGTTGGAGTTGCTGTTGGCAACACAAGTAAAGGGTGGGTGGAGCTATACAGCACAAGTGGCGTTGCTACTGTAGGTGCTGCACTGATAGTGGTGGAGTGTTTGGAATATAGGTTGTCCATTCACATCACTCTAATTTTTTTTTCACGTTAGAAGAAAATGCATTGATAAAGATCGAAGTTGACCGTGAAACAGGAAAGGCCAGGGAATGTCACTCTGGATTACGTGAACCATGCCTTAATGACGTATTACCGGACTGTGGCACTTTGAGTTAGTGTTTCGTGCAGGATGTGATAAGTGTGAACAGGAACCAAGAGGATTTTGGCATGGGAATTGATTCAATCTTTGCTATATGTGGACAAAAGGTGGGCTACTTGGGAATTGAATAACGAGGCAGGAACATCCCACAGTGTTGAATGTGTTGCACAATGTTCTTGGTTATCTAACAATGCCATCCCGGTGGTTGTCACACCGCCTTATAAACGTTGAAAAATGGTACAGATACTCCATCGCAGTTTATAATTTGGCACGTTACAGACGGAAAGTTTTCGTGTTTCTGAACTGGATCATCTTACTTGACGAAACATGAGTGCGCTCATATCAGCCAGAACTTAAGCGCCAATCAAATGAATGGCACCACTCATCGTCTTCCAGACCCAAGAAGCTGCGTCAGAAGCAGAAAAATTGTGAACTTGATGCTGATAGTGGCATATGATGTACGTAATGTCATGTTATGACATCCAATTCCTCCGAACCAGACCGTAAGTGCACTGAAATAAAGCAGATTTCAGGAACTACATATTCATCCTCCATTGAGCAGAAAACGACCAAACTTCCTAACGGATCTACCTATCGTTTTGCATGCCAACGCCCGTTGTCACAACACAGTTCCTGTGAGGAATATGTTTGCACGATGAGAGTGGAAGGCTCGTGAACATCAACCCTATTCACCAAACATGAGTTCATGTAACTTTCATCTGTTCCCTAAAATCAAGGAACCTCGCCGACGTATGTGTTTATGCACCAGAGATGCCACACTTCGAACTGTAGTGTGCTCTCTTACAGACATCAACAAAGAGAACACCGCTGTTGCGACTGAGACTTTCTTACATCTGTAACAGGTGCAACATACTGCAGTAGGTTGCGTTGAAAGCCTGTAGAAGTTTCATGATAGTACAATAAATGGTTCACAAAAGATTGTTGCAACTTATTACTTTCCAGCTCTCGTAAAAAATAGGGGATTGAGGTCAAAGAATATTGGCCACTCCACAACATCACTTCTACGGATCTATTAGTTGGGAGACTCCATATACAAGTATTGTATAACATAATCTTGATAATGCGGAGGGGCACCATTGTGTTGGTAGAAGACAAGAAATGCCAAATCTTGAGATAAGAGAAACGACAAGATATCTTCCATCATTTGAAGATACTCGATTACTGGTAGAGAATCATTGATGAACAAAGAACCCACCAGACGCGTCCTCCACACATCATCACTTTTTCCAGAAATGCCAGCAGATGACTCACACCAATGTGAACTTGTGTCCGATCAGTAGCGAACTTTCTTATTGTTCGGCTCTGCAGAAATTTAAACGTTTGCGTCATGTGATAATAACACATCGTAGGTGAAACAATAAGACGTATTTCCTCTGTTGTCCATTTTTCTAGTTCCACACGCTAATCGGAGTCATGTTCTGCTAGGTGCTGAAGCACTACTGGCATGTAGAGACACCACTTATGCAAAAATAAAATATGCATGATTGATGTGCGATTAACACTGTTTCCCTGAGACATGCAACGAATGTTTGGATTTGGACTCTTGCTAAATGCTGCCAGCATTATTATTGACGTTTTTAGTCAGTCGCCGTGCATGGCGTGTCTGATTTTGGTTTGTTGGCCATGATTTGTCGGCCATATTTCCAGATAATTCTTGATCAACTTGCTTACTGTTGTATGGTTAGTAGGTGAATTTATCTGGGTGACGGTTGTTAAAATCATTAATAACAACACTTCACTTTAGTTTAGCATCCAACGATTTTGCCCTTTAGCCTAAAGTAGACAGATTCATAATTTAAGTGAATGATTTTGGAGCAAAGACAAACGTGTCAGTAACTAGATCAACTAGGAAGACAACGAAACTTCACTCGGTGGGCTCTAAACTACTTACTTGAATGAATTTCTTCAACTACTTCAAAAAGTGCGATCATAATCATAGTAGTAAACTCGACGTTTTGCCATTTGAAATCAGTTCAAATCAGTTCTGGAATATTTTCAAATAATATAATGCGCTCTACTCAATGGTAGAGATAAGACGATAATCAACTACTTGGTCGTGTTTTCCATACAGAAAATAAATTGATAAATCGAATTTAGGAAGTTGGAAAATAAATTTGAGCGTAACTGTTTTATTTATTTAATATGATTTATTTGTTGTAGATATTTAGCTTGTTATCGATATTTTATTTAGCATTATTTAAAAACCTTTCAAATTTTGATTATTTTTAGGTAAATGTAGACTTTTAGTCAAGGAGCTAGAGCATCATTTCTATCCTTTCTAGGATTATGATTTGTACCTTATTCTCTTTAGAATGGAACATTCGTTCAAATTATATTAGTCACATTTCACTAGCATGTCCCTGAGACGGGAAATGTTGTGGAGAAATGGGAATTTTTGGTGAAAAATTCCTTTTTTTCCTAAGTTTGAACCTCTCTCAACAACCCTGTGTTAACATACAGACCTCAAATTCAACTAGGGGCCGCGGTGGCTCAGTGGTAGAGTGTTTACCTCTGGTGCTTGGAGTCGCGGGCTCGATTCCAGCCCCCGCTAAGTGAACTTTGTGGTGGACAAACACCGTGTGTGGGGGTTTTCTCGGGGTTCTCCCATTTCCTCCCACTTTCTTCATTCCACAATTTCATTCATTACTCATCATCACTGTCTCCTTTAGCCTAACCGGCATAACCGTGGGACGTAAAACTCAAAGATTTTTCAAATTCAACTGAAGAATATTAATAAGTGTACAAAATGCATGTACAAAACTTGAAGCTTCTATCTTGAGTAGTAAAAGCGGGGAAAATATTTACCAATGAGCTAAGAAAATCCCCATAGTGCCTCAGATTACCCCAAAAGAGTCGGATGTAATATAACAATTTCCTAAAACATCCTATGGTTATGCTTTGCACCTCATTCTCTTAGAATAGAACAGCTTTTCAAACAGTACCATTTACATTTACCTGTCATGTCTTTGAGAAGGGAAATTTTGAGGAAAAATATGGATTTTTTTTTTATAAATATGTTCTTTTTTACCATTTTGCCACTCTGAGCCCCTTGTGTTATGCTGAATATCTCAAAATCAGCTAAAATATATGATGAGTATACTGATCATCTGCATACAATTTCAGGCTTCTATCCAAAAAAGCAAGTAAGAAATATATTTACCAAAGTGTCAGGAACATCCCCACAATACCCAATGTTCCAGTTTAAAACAGGACCTCAGGTAAAAGTGCCCTAAGACATCCCTATTTACCCTAGGATCATGGTTCGTACCTCATTCTCTTTAGAATAGAATACCGGTAGTCTTTCAAACAGTATTATTCACACATCTCCATCGTGTGAATGGGAACATTACGAAATAAGAAGTTTTTTGTTTAAAATATTCATTTTTTAGGATTTGGCTCCTCTAGAGTACCTATATTGACACAAAGATCTAAAACAAATTTGAAAAATAATTAGAGTGCAATAAAAGTATGTAGAAAATTCTAATTTTCTGTTTCCAAAAATAAGCTCGCCAAAAATTAATAAGAATAGACCTAAGAAAAAATTCGTTTATTTTAAGTTATGACGTCATTACATCTTATGTCCCGTCGCGGGAAAGTGTATCATAGTACTTAACGTGTTGCACAATTCCCCTACGCTTGAAAACGCTCAAAAAAATAAGAAGCATTATTAGCACTTTTTAAAAAGAATAATGAAGATACTACCTATCGTATAAAAGAGTTAAGTTCCAAAGTTGGTCGTCCGTTTCTAGCAAAATGTTGAAAATTAACAGGGAAGAAGTGGATAATTTGCTTGTTTATGTGCTTGATAATATGTACAGAGAGCGAAAGTTATGGCTGTTATTTTTATATAAGTAGTTCTAAACATGTAATTATTTGGGAAGCGGAAGGAACTTCTTGGCGCAAGGTCACCGAGTGGTTGGATTGTAGGAAAGTAACGAGCTTCGTATTGTAAACATGGCTGCAGGTATAAACACACGTTACCCTGGATGTAAAATTAATAGTAATACAGTTTGTGAAACAACGGAAAATCTTTGGAAAGTATGTGAAAGTCATGGCTTAATAAATCTAACAATAAGTTGCAGAGTGTGTGGTAAGCAAATAACTGCAAAGAAACGTGAAGAAAGTTAAACTTTCCAATGTAACTGTAAGTCAAATAACCAACTTGACTACTAACTTGCCTTCACTCGTTATTGCTTGCTCGACATTCCTATGTGAATTGAGTATTAAACTTTTCTAAAGTAAATTAAAGTAAAAAAATTGGTGATTTTCTCATTTTCGTAGGTTTTATTCCACTTTCGGCCGAAAACAAGGTGGATAATCAACTTCGGAATAAACGCCGTTTAAAAATATATGATAGAATTTTAAATGGTTTTAATTCATGACAATAAATCATAGAAAAAATATATATTTCATGACAATATGAAACCGACATTGTTTTCGAAGTCTACTGAATATTCAGGAATTATAAATAGAAACATAGACATTCTTTTATTAAAGATGGGTCAGTTCTCTCATTTATATTTTGAATTCCTATACAATATTTTTATAAACAATTACATTCTTAGGAGCGAACGAGTTACCATAACGAACAGTTATAAATGTGTAGGACAAATATTTTAATCATACCTGTACTAGCAACACGAATAACAAAAGACGTCTCATTCTTGAGCACTTTGTGTCATATTTGTTTTGTTCAAGTATTATTTTCCATTATGTCACCTATAACTTGAGACACTCGTAAAGATAATTATAAAAACTAACAAATGAAATTATAGGTTGCAACTTCTGAAATGAATTCTGTTGTAAATGGTTGTTATGAAGAATCAATAACACGTAAATAATGAAATATTTAAAAATGTTGAATATAAACTGTGATTAGTGTTTCAAAGACAATGCAATGCATGATTCGTTGAGTTGCTTTGAAATATCCTTTTGTTTCTAAGTCAATGTTTTTAGTGTGTTTGCAAAATATTTTGCTAACAATATCACGTTATATTGCAAGAATGTGGTGTATTACTTTGATTGCTGGATCACTAGCAAATAACATTGGAATATAAACCAAAAGTTTTAACCATTCGTATTTGTGTCTGAGTTGAAACAACAATTTTCTTCATGTGAAGTTTTATCTTCTATTGGACTCAGAAGTAAAGGTAAAATAAACAAACTTTAGTTACTTTATACTTGAATTGGTAGTTTTTTTTCTTTTACAAAATAAAATAACATTCATAGTAGTTCATATATGTGACTTAAAGTACAGCTAGAAACCGCTTATTTAATATTTTGTAAATGATTATGTATTCCTTCGTCATGTTGCGTGTTCATACGTATTCATAAATAGGCTCTGATATTACCAAATTTGTCGAATATAGAGCTTCTGGCTTACTCACCCTTTCTTACATAAAATAATTATTCAGGGTGATAAATAAGCTTCCTAACACATTTTACAAAACCGTTATACGTTTCTGTACTCCCATAGCAATTTACTGCCTCAGAGTCTTATCTTTTCTATACTAAGTTTCCATAAGGAATGGTTAGAAAGAACTTTAAAACAATTAGTATGTGTATTGTAACGAATCAATAACAATGAGTGATTAACGTACTAGTGCTATATCTAGTACAATATTCAGTTAAGGAAAGCAATAAGTAATTTTGAAATAAATCACACGTTAATTACGAGGATAAGTCAAAACTTATCCGCAATTTTGAAATAACTTTTCATACATTGTTCATCCTGACCTCTGGCCTCGTTTGTTTTATCCATATGCTGTTGTGGTGATGCTATGAAAGTTCGATTCTAACTCCTCTATTTGTCTTCCTTTTGTTGCAGATAGATCATAGTGGCTCCAGTAGAAGTCAGCACCAAAGAGAAACAACGAACAGTAATCAGCAAGGATGTTATAAAATAGAAGATCTGCCCATACGGATCTTCATCCTATGGACTCAGTGAAGCCGAAAAACAACTGAGCGTTGTCTGAGCTGGTACGTCTGATTGGCTAGTCTCATTTCTGCCATGTTTGTTGGCTCGAAACATTGCGACCTTAGTGGCGCGGAGCGGGCAGAGTAGGTGTGGCGGAACTGTGACGTATGGCTTCACGAATTTGTTGTATGGGCAGATCCTCTATTTTATAACATCCTTGGTAATCAGGGGCAGCATTGCATCAAAGACTTTCGGCACAATATGCGAACAGTGTCTTGCCGCAACGGAGTGTCTACGAGTGAATTGAAAAATTCAAAAATGGTCCCACAAGGTTACGCACAAGAAAGGAGCCGGACAACTGTCTATGGCCACAAATGGTGACCACATTTAGTGTGCACGTGTTAGACTGACGAGTAACTATTAATGATGTGACACATCATCTGAAAATTATCTATCTTTTCATACACATTCTTGCCGCAAAAAAAGGAAAAACCCGGATCACTGCTCATTGTTCCTCTTAAGTGCAATCTTCTAATAGTGCGACCATGATTTACGTGCAACAAACGGGAGACAACTGGAAGAATTGGATGGTTCCAATGAATAACCGGCCAAGTCGGGTAAAGTAAATTTTATAAAAGAGCAGTTTAAAAGTAAATTTTACAGCAGTTACCTGGTTAATTTTGACATAACAGTTTATGCAAACTTCTTCAATTTTATGAATTCGCCTAAGCCGCTTCTACACAATGTAGAACTCACACAAAGAAGCTTATACCTGTAAAATATGAATTTTCAGAAAAAAAGTGGACTTACTCTTTTATTCAGTGGAACCAGTAAATTAGCATCCAACTTTCATAACGTGATACAACAGCATAACAATAAAATAAACGAGTCAGTATGAATAAAGTAAGAAGTGTTATGTGAAAATTGCGAACAATATTTGACTTACCGTTGTATTTCTTCTGGATTATGTGCTATCAAGGCATGTGTTTTCCTCGAGTGCGTTTTGGTTCTGTAATGAAGTGCTTTAGTCGAGTATGTAACTAAAATGTATTTTAAAAATAGATGACACCTTCCTTACAATAAGTGTCCTCAAGACACAAACGTGCATTTTACAATAGCACTGTTAAGTTGTGAAGATATAACAATTACTTATCTTTTATTTTTAGATTATTTAAGATATCAAATTAGTTGAAGTTATAACGAGAGCTGAATATAATATAGTAGGTATAGTAATGCAAACAACCAATTGAATTACAAGGTCGCACAGGGGAATGGAAAATTCTGAAGGTTAGATTTGGTAACACTGCAGTGCGCAAGTTGTTCGGAATCGATGCGTGCTTCTTGTGAACGCGTTGCTATTCACAAATCATGAAGTATTGGAGTGGTGTGAAACGTACTCTCACTGTGAGAGCGTTTTATATGAAGGATTATAGAGGATACTTCGACAGCATTACTAGCTAGGACGCCATTGATCTTCTCCTGCTATTACAATGTGGTTGCGTACTTTTGAAGAAGTTTGTTCAGTCTTGAAAGCGAAGCCTGCAAGTGTTACTAACTCTGACAGTTGGAAATAAACACAAACATATGGATAAATTCGGGAAATGATTCCTGAGATCAAAACATAAGTAAACGTCCTCTTTCGGTTTCACGAATTCAGCTTCGTTTCTGACTAAGGATGATTCCATATCGGGACCAAGTACTTGGATAAAACCTATATATCGTCTGAAAGCTCTTGATTTCATTCTGTAGACTTCATGCAAAAATCCTGAATGTTTGCATTATTTAGCAACTCTGCTAAACTATGGTGCTTTGGAGACGGGGACTCTCATATTATGTTTTCCATTGTCTAATGCTGCATATGTCACATTTGTTTTATATTTGTTCCATGGCAAGCACGCCATTTGTAACATTGTGATGTTTACACTTGGTTTTCAACACTGACAACCTAGAATGGTTGGGAAATGGTCACACTCAACGTCTTCTTGCTCTAGTATCGTGTAATATTTCTGCCAAGCTTGGTGTATAAACGTCGTATCGTACGGGACCTGTTTTACACCTTCTCATTTTTACAATTGGTTGGCAACATTGACAAACTGGGGTCCTTGAGAGAGGAATACGTCCACAGTATATTTTCTCTAGTGACGAATGATGTTTATGCCACGTTACATGGATATACGTTCAGTGGTAGAGAAACCATTTGCCACATTGTATTTACAATTCGTTGGCAACACTGACCAAATGGGTATGTCTGGGTGCAAAGTGATATTACCAAACCCCTGCTCGAGTAACGTTCTAGCAACGAGCGAAAAAGGAACATAATGGGCTGAGATGCTTACGTGTTATGGGTCCTAACATTCGTTTTTACTTCTGAATATGTCATACATAGGGTCACAAATACCAACAAACTGGCCCCTTGTAGGGTGAAGTTGTGGGTTTGCCGTGATTTGAAAACGGTTTCGTACTTTTCATGTCAAGAGCTTTCAGACGATGTATAGATTTTATCCAGGTACTTGGTCCCGGTATGGAATCATCCCTAGCGAGATACAATATCCAACTTGGATTCCAAAAAGCATTCTGTTGAACAGGAATACACGGAACACTTACCATAAACCCGAAGCGAAACATTATTTATAAAGTTGCTTATCAAAAGGTAATGTGTAACAGTAACCTAGGAATTAGAACAGAACAAGTGATGCCATCAGCTTGTCAGTGACTTCATCCTGGTGTATCGACTTTGGTTTGCATATTGCACTGTCATATTAGTCATCTAAGCATTTGCTAATGATTGTATGAAATTTATGAAGGAGAGAACATATTGTTGCTACCTAGAAACATGCCAGGTAAAATATCAAAAAGCGACTTTCGTAAAGGAATACCCCGGTATATTAACAGAGAGAAACAATATACAGGGCGGAACCCGTGTGTGAAACAAAATAGAAACCGAAAATATGAGTTCCGATATTCTTTGGTTTCGAGATATTGCACAAGAAAGAATGGTAGTAGATGCTGACCAATGTTCGAAACACCAATATTCCTTTCATGTACGAGGGTCATTCGGAAAGTAAAGCGCGTGCGCGTGTTCCCCCACCCCCGCTGCCGCTGGGTTATTGACCTGGGCATGCTTTAGCCTCAGTCTGGCACCAGCTGCGATCCGCTACGGTCCATTATTGCTTCGCTGTGCGACTGTAAAATGTGCGATACAATTACTGATCCCGCCAAGTGTGAGGTTCGTAGTGTGATAAGATTTTTGAATGCAAGAAAAGTGCGTTCGATAGAAATTTATAGACAAATCACTGAGGTGTATGGAAATGTAATGAATGAAGCATCAGTTCGTAAGTGGTGCATTATGTTTAATGACGGACGGACGAATGTGCACGATGAGGAACGCTCGGGCCGGCCTTCTGTTGTGACTGACGAACTCAAAGGAAGAATTGAGCGGAAAATTCAAGAGGATAGGCGATTGACTATTGATGGGCTGCACGAATTCTTTCCTGAAATTTCAAGAACTTTGTTGTACGAAATTGTCAGTGGTGAACTTGGTTACAAAAAAAATTAGTGCAAGGTGGGTGCCTCGACTGTTATCGGAGAAACACAAAACCAAGTGAATGGGAGCCGTATTGACTTTTCTCAGCCGTTACCATAAGGATGGCGATGAACTTTTAAATCGTATTGTTACTGGAGATGAGACGTGGATTTCGCACTTCACTCCAGAAACAAAGCGCCAATCCATGGAATGGCACCATTCAAATTCTCCGAAAAAGACGAAAAAACCCAAACAAATTTTGAGCACCAGAAAGGTTATGGCTACGGTCTTTTGGGATCGTAAGGGTGTTTTGCTCGTTGACTACATGCAGAGAAATGAGACCATAAATGCAGCTGCCTACTGTCAGACGTTACGTCGACTTCGCCGCGCGATTCAGAACAAAAAGGCGCAGATTGCTGACCAGTGGCGTCATCCTCCTCCACGACAATGCCCGTCCTCACTCCGCGGCATTGACGAGGGACTTGCTTCAGCAATTTAAGTGGGAAGTTTGGGAGCATCCACCCTATAGTCCAGACTTAGCCCCAGTGACTTCCACCTATTCTCAAAGTTGAAAGACTTTTTGGGTGGAAGCCACTACGGCAGTGATGATGAACTTAAGGAAGCTGTTAGTGATTGGTTCAACAGTTTGGCGGCAACTGTGTATGCCGAAGGCATAGAAAAACTTGTACCACGGTATGACAAGTGTTTCGATTTACACGGCGACTATGTCGAAAAGTAACTTAAGTATCACATAGTATGTAACACAAATTTCGCCTTTGTATATCAGTTATTAAAGTGTTTATACAAAAACGTTCTTTACTTTCCGAATGACCCTCGTATGTATTGAGTTGACAATTTTACAGAACCAAAAATATAGATACAATAATGCATTATAGCACACACGTAAAAACGAAGGTGCAAACAATTAAGTGGATGTATGCCCTTAAGTAGCCGAAATTTTCAAATACGTAGTCTGGACTTTGAAACCTTACGGAGCAATGACAATATCTACATAAAGTAAGGCATATTCTTCAAAGCAGATGCTCGAAATGACCACAGCTAGTGGAAACGGAAGCGTTGCATCGGGAAAGCGTGGACTGGCGAATACTCGCAAAGATGTCAATGTCATTTCAAATAGAATTACAGGCATCATGCAGATGTTGTTCCAGAACCTGCGCGTCATTCACTGGCTCAGAATATACCACACTCACCAGAATCCCCAAATATAGAAATCTAAAGGATTGAGATCTGGTGACCGTACAGGTTACTCAATAGATCTTCCAAGCCCGACCCATCATTCACGGAACTTGCAGTCTAGGTAGCAGCGTACACGAACCTGAAGTGGGCCGGAGCTACATTATGCATGAACCACATACGCTTGCGTATCGCTAATTATACATCTTGAAGCAATATGTTCAGAGCGTTCTCCAGGAACTGACGACATTTGACTCCAGAGAGTCGACGTGGAAGCCTGATAAGGCGATATTCAAAAATTCCAGCCCAAATGTTAATCCCAAATTACTGTTGATGATGGGAGACGATCTTTCCAGCTGGATTTCCCTCCTCCAAAACATGTTTGTTGTGCAGGTTGTTAATTCCATCCCTCCAGAAGATAGTCTCATCCATAAATATAACACAACTCGGCAACATCAGAATTGTTGAGTTGATTTTGAGTTTAACGTCCAGTTCAGCAGTGAGGCTACATGAGACGTGGACCTACTGATTAACGTAGAATACGAACCACATAAGCTCCCGGCGGGAATCGAACCCGGGCCTCCCACGCCAAAGTCGCGTACGCTAACCGCTTAGCCACGGAGGAACATCAGAATTTTGGCATAAAATTTCGCATGGGTGAAAATCATCAGCTGCGAGATCCTCTACTCCTTGAGAGTGGTATGGGAACAATGCATTTTCATGAAGAATTGCCCACACAGTCATATGACTGAGATGTATCTCACGGGTTACTAGGCTTGTACTGGTCCAGAAATGATTCGCAACAGTACCTATAACACATCGCTCTACATCCGGAGTCAGTACATGTCCAGGCGGGCCACAGTCATCAAGCGTTAGTGTAGGTATTCCTGTCCTCCAGAAACGTCTATTCATGACCGCAAATATCTTCTGATTCAGTAGCAGTCGCTTAGGAAATTGCGCGCGGTACATCCGTGCTGCCTGTCGTTCAGTTCCATTCACCCGTTCGTATACGAAAATCATGTCTGCTTGTTCGTGTTATGAATAACAATCTATACTGGAATGCCTACTCTATTTTACTGTCTATTTGATTCCCATGCACTTCTCCGTAACACAGTTTCCACTGTTTGACTGTCTACTTGTTTCAGTACACCCGCTATTTAACTGGCGAAGTCTTCACCACACACGTTGTGTTGTCTATGAACCAGGATACTGCTCACACTCGACTAGATAGCAGACCGCTCCATAGCGATGCCCTCTAGAATCGTTTCAGGTACTGACGTTCATGGAGTGTCTTTTCATTTTCCGTAATAGTATTCAGCCTCACAATAGCCCTATTACTATACAACATATCAAACGCATTTAAGTCTTTATCCTGTTCTAGATCACACGCACAGATCAGTTTATGTACTAGAGGGTTTGACGTTAGGATCAACCGATTATAACGTACTACACCACATAATATAAGTAACGTGCATTCTATACACAGAGCAAAGTAACAAATTGAAATGATCGTTATATCCGAGTCATTGAAGCTAAATCGGAAAACGAGTTCGCTCCTTCTGATTTTATTAAGGCAGTAGAGTCTAACCAGGAAAGAAGCTAAGTAAATGGAAATTACGTGCCGTCTTCACTATCGCATGTGGATAGTGCCCACACGTCCGAAATCAGTTTCTCTACACCTATTCAGGTCCAGGCTCTAGTGTCCGTTACAGAAAGATGGCAAAGGAGATTTCAAGCCAGATCTCAAGGCCAACTGAGCACTGAATCTGCAGCAAAGATAATGACAAAGTCATTGTTCTTTTCGTCCTTTTTCACAGTACACTCGTTTTTAGAGTCGATTTTGGATTTCAAGCTGGTAACCCTGTATCTCGAAATCGACGATGAATTCGGGAAACCTCAAGAGAACTTTTTTCTCTTGTTCTGGTCTCCGAAATCACCTCCCTAAGTTTTTCCACATGTTTATGCTCAGTTCCGATTGTCAGGAATCGACATTTAGACATCATAAGATTTTAACGCGTGAGCGGTGTGATGTGGAGACGCATAATGTTACCAATTTGTCTTATTCAGTCACTACACAATTTTACTTACATACCTTGTATATTATACAGTAAACTGTCCATTATCCGCAACCAGATTATCTGCGATATTCCTTTCCTTTTTACTTCTCTTTATTGCCATAATAAATGACGGTAATAAATGAAAATCTATAAAGGTAGAATAAGTAAAGCAATTACGCTGGCAATTCAAGTTATAGTGTAACATACCGTAGCGTAAGTGAAAAAAGAGAACGTAGAAAAATGAAATCACGTATGTTGAGAGAGAATGTACTAAGTTGTAATTGCATTTGCAGGACCACTGCTGTACGTAAACTACTATTGCAAAACTTTTTCATGTTTATTAGTGTATATGTTGGGTCATTTTTCGATTGCCACGCTGTCTAATTCCGTGAATAATCGGAGTTTACTCTATTGCAATTTAACGTAATTAAGTGATTAAACTAAGCATTGAAATTAGTAAAATAAACACTTGCCTATATGCTCGATAATGTTCCAGTAATTTCTTTACTATCCTTTTGCATCAGAATAAAGATTTCTTTATTTCTATCTATATTAAGCCCAATTATTTTCTCCTGCTTTTACTTAGCCGAAGAACAAATACTCAGATGATAGAACCAATGTCTCACAGTATAGCCACTCTGAAAGAGATGAATTTGAAGAGGTGTCTGAAGAGACAACAGGTATGTAAGAATGTAATTAGGGAAAGCGAAATGAAGAGTTTGTTCCTTCAGAAATCTTGTATTCCTTTTTATAAAGACAGCTCAATCGTGTCAATATAATATTTTTCTAGTTACTTTTCTACCCGACGCAATTTACTGTAGTTTAATAGAAGGATATATATATATATATATATATATATATATATATATATATATATATATATATATATATATATATATACTGCTCCATTAATAATTTTAATTTTGTCAATACTGAACAATAACGAGTGATTATTTCGGTATATTTTGTGTTTATTATAATCAATTGCTCATTTCAGTTTTCTTTGTTTTATTCTCTTGCTCATGTCAGTTTTTACTATCAGCTTCATTCCAGCAACATCTTAGTTAATTAAATAGGTGTTCGTGTTGATTTCCAACAATAAACTAATTAATACTCTATATAATTTTATTTACAGGGTCTCAACAGATATAGAAAGTCAGAGAAGTCAGTAAAAATGTTATTGGGCAGTAAAAATCAGTGAATATTTTTCCAATCAAGGAATTTTGGAGCACTGTCTCTTCTTTAAGATTTAGTAGACAGGTTAAAACTTAGCTCAAGATATGAAAGAATAAACTACCCGTCTACAGTGTTCCATCTGTTAAATGCTGTAGTTCAATAATGTTAAAGTCAATAAGTTATAGAATTAGAAAAGAAAACGAAAGAACAAACTGTTTTAGCTAAGATTGAGTTGTTACAGAAGAGAGTTGTAGATTAAGTGTATAATGTACAGTTGATAAACCAATGTTTTGGACAATTTTAAGGTTCTTGTGATTGTTCCTTACACTCAAAGTATTTTACCCATATTATGTAACAAATGAAAATGAAACAAACGGAAAACACTTAATTTAACTAATTTCCTTTTTACGAAAGTAATTTGTAAGTAGTAGTAAGTACTTATATGGTATTAACACAATATTATTGTTTTGGTATTCTACCATTTTAGTAATTATGTTGTTTATAGTCGTGAATTAAGTGTGTATTGTTACGCGATTTTATTTAATTTCATGAAGGAAAAAAAAATTTTGAAGAGAACTGTTTAGTTAGCTTATGTTTCCATAGTTATCAGCCTTGACCTTGGCCTCCAGGCGGTCAGGTGGGTAGTAGTGGTAGTCCAATAGGTGCTGACATCTATAATGTAAACTCTGGGGGGAGGAGGTAACGAAAACTTCATACTACGGAGGAACATCGAACCGACATGATCTAAATGAAACGCCTTTTGAAACTTTTGAAATTAACAATGTTAAAGTGGACTGTGTTAAATTGAACTCGTGTGTTCAGTGTTTGGAATTATGTGCAAAATTATTTAATAATGGATCTATAGTCGGACATAAAATCAAACAAATATTTCTTTGTAAAAAAGTGATTGAAATTAACTATGAACCTTTTGGAAAACGATCGGAAACGACAAGTGCTATAGTGTTGTGAAGTGGTGATTTGTTCTCTACCTGACTATACAATAGGAAAATTACAGCTTTTTGTTTGATTAGTGGCATTTGAAGAAATTACAAAATTACCGAGAAATATTTGTATAAATACTTAAATTAGCCACATTTACTTTCATATGCGGATTCACATGTTTCGTTTGTATTTTTTTCTTTCTTTTTGATTAAAAACCTTGTTTTCATTTATATGGCCATTTTAAATTTTGTATTTAATAGAGAAGCCACATCCGCAGTTGCAAATCGAATATATAATGCAACTATCTTGGAACAGTATTTAACACTGGAACAGAATATGAAGCAGTACAATTGCATTTTTTGGCTTAAATGCAGAGATATGGGCAATTATGGGAACAGTGCAGGCTATGAAATCTGTCTACACAACATAGTTGGTATAAACATGTTCCGAATACTCTTTGTTATCCCTATAGTAGATACCAAGTCCGCAGTTAAATAATTCAATTGTAGCTGCAAATTTTCAAATACAACCAGTATTCTTTATTAGATCACAATTAGGGACAGAAAAACCCCTTAGGAAACTATAACATATGAACAAGAAAGGAAATGAAATGAAATGAAATATTTAAGTTTAACGTCCCACGGTTATGCCGGTTAGGCTAAAGGAGACCGTGATAATGAGAGATGAGTGAAATGGTGGAATGAAGAAAGTGGGAGGAAACAGGAGAACCCCGAGGAAACCCACGAGCACGGTGTTTGTCCACCACAAAGTCCACACGGCGCGAGCTGGGATCGAACCACGGACCCCAAGCACCGGAGGTGAACGCTCTACCACTGAGCCACCGCGCCCATGAACAACAAAGGATGATTGCATATATATAAACTTCAGACTATATATACCGGGCGGCCCAAAAGTAGGTATACACTCCTGCATTCAAGAAGTATAACATTTTACTTTGTGGGTTTATTTGCTTCAGCTGTTCCGAGTGTAAAGTATATGTAAGAAGACATTAAGAACATATAATAAAGAAACTAAGTCTACCTGATAGATAACAATAAGAAACGACATAAAATGCAATGAGCTGATCAGTACGGTACTCTATATCTATTTTGGGAAACCTTGTATATATATATATATATATATATATATATATATATATATATATATATATATATATATATATATATAATCAAATGTTTGTCCTGGCTTGAATTTTTGATGCCAAATAACCTAAGCTTACAATGATCTATTAAACTGAAAAATTGTTATCTCATTGAAACTAAAACAGCTTTGGTTAAAGTAAAGTGATTTAAAAACAACTTATGCTCAGTCGTTTTCATATCTAAGTCACCGGAATAATAGGGATCTATAGGATTAAAACAAAAAGCAAGTATTCTTCAATGGTCATAATGTAAAAGGTAGGTAATGGAAGACATGTTTTATGTTCAAGTACTTACGTCTTTGAATCCTGGAAGATAATTTGCTTATCGAGATGTTTTAAAAGCCTACTCTAACAAAACTTCCCTACTGATCGCTCGGTAATAACCAACGGCGAGAGATCAAGGACCAGACATGGGTCTAGTCAGGCTAATTCCAAGTCTAGCTCCTGAGTGTCGACTCGTCTTTCCTCAGTGTTATATATACTAAAATCAAAGTGTTTCGGAATGTCAAACCTATGTTATGAAGCATATCTTCCACCATAAATATCTGGCAGGTTATGTAAGTTAACTTAATTGGGTCATAAAGGGTTCTCTGACCTGACCAGCTTGTAATGTGTTGTCTGGGAAGAAGAATATATTTTCCATTAAGTATGACCTATACAATTTTTTTCTTGATACAATAGAGAAATTACAAAATAATATAAAAGTTTAAGCTTTCATAGTCTCTGATTTATGGGTATAAATTATTATTATTATTATTACATACATGTATTACAGCTATACCTTATACAGGATCTAACCTCCTAAATGAGTCCAAACGATTTCACTGATTTTAATTTTGATCTTTTAAACATTTGTGAGCTTTCTGTTCGTTTTTAACAGCATGAGGAAGAGAGACAGGAATATTTGAAATTAGCTAGGTCAACTGAGTTTATAAAACGTGCTCCTGGTTCCTACTATAGGGATAAATAAAAACATGTTATTCCAGGTTTCGTACTCAATGTATTGGTTTCAACAATAGTCAGAGAAATTTTAGGAAAATGGTCAGCAAAAGTCAGTGAAAGTCGAGGAAATTGATTTTATTATTTATGTGGAAACCCTGATTTTCCTGACTTTACGTTACAGATTATAATTCAAAAGTAAATCCAAAATATGTAATAAAAATACAAAGGTATTTATAATGTTTGTATCTAAAAACAATGTTGTAAATTATTATTTCATCTTTCGTTTCTGTAGTGAACTTTACAACAAAACTTCAAACTATATATATTTTTTAACTCATCGAAATCAATTGCATTAATAATAATAATAATAATAATAATAATAATAATAATAATAATAATAATAATAATAATAATAATAATAATAATAATAATAATAATAATAATAATAATTAGCTCGATATCACATGATTATGCCACGAGGATAAGGATGTAAACGATTACCGGTTAGATGACAATGGTGTAATAACGAGACTTGGAGGTAACGGAAGAATGCTAGAACCTACTTGGTGGAAGCTGGAATTGAACCAAGGACCCGTAATACGCCATGTGATGGCAAAGGCTGAGAAAATAAATAAACAAAATACTTCTACTTCATTAAAAACTTGAAAGTCGTTGTCATAAGTCTTCACACAAATCACAAATAAGGGTTTCGTAGCATGCTTTAGAGTAATATTCAGTAAAGTTTTTCTGGAATGTTTCATTATTTTATTATTTAATTTGCAAAAAAGTTATGCTTGCTAATATAAAGGTAACCAAGAAAGTTCTGTCGCTTTTTCATCCACCACCTTCGGCCAACGATATGTCACATAAGACGTACCTGGAAGATCAAAAATAGTCCCCGTCAGCAGGAACAACCTTCTTACAACGTTTGGAAGTCCATGGATTCCATCGGAATAGAACATGTGGGCCGTGAAGCGAAGAAGGTATCAAGTGCAATTCTCCCTTCTACTGGGGATTTGAACTGGCATCCTCTAACATGATTGTCCAAGGAATGGAACAGGTGATTATTAGATGGTACAATGTCCAGGGAGTATGGCGTATGCAATAGTGTTTCCCATCCAAGGCGTAGAATAGTGTCCCGTGTTATTTTAGCCACGTGGTGCTTAACAGGAGGACCCCTATCCAATTCAGAAGTGATGGCTCCAGAGTTTTGAGTTTTCTTTTACTTCTGCTCAACTGTGGACAGTACACAGTTACATTGACGTTCTGACCAGCTGATAGCAGTTTCCAATGCACGATGCCGTAAGCAGTTCACCAAAAACACAGGAGCTTCTTCTAGTGCAGTGCTAGTTTCGGCTGTTTGGGACCGGTTCAAGGAATGTTATCCAATGATGACAGCGCCGTGGGTCGTTGTACAGGACCCACTTCTCATCACATGTCAACACCCTGTCCAGAAATTGCTCGTTCGTCAGACAAGACAGCAAAGAATCAATATGTCTGGTCGTCTAGGATTCTGGCTCATAGTCAAATCGTCTGGGACCCATCGAACCAATTTGTAGTGCTTCCCAAGTTGATGGAGATGTTGCCGAATGGTTTGTCTACACACATTGAATTTTAGTCGCAGCTCCTTACATGTCTGGTCACTGTTCACCTCAATTGCTGCCTAAAGCCCAGATAGCAAAAATGACTTGCAACAAACTTGCAGCAGATTTGCAATTTAAGTCTTGCAAACTTGCAGCAGACTTGTGATGCAAGTCTGCAAGTTTGATTCAAGCTTAATGCAAACTTCCTAGTTCACGCTCTTTGAAATTGCAGCACGGCTACAGTGCAAGTGTATGGTAAGTTTGCAAAGCAGATTTCTGCAAGGGGTTTACTTGCACAGCAAGCCTACTGCAAGATTCCACTTGCGCTGGCAGTGCACAGTAAGTCGGCAGCAAGTTAGTGCAGGTTTGACGTAAGTCTCTGCAAGGATACCACGTGTACAACAAGTTTATAATAAGTCTTCTGTAAGTATATACTTGCATTGCAAGTCTACGGCATGTCTTCTGCAAGTGAGTGTAGTAAGTCTTCTGCAGGTATATACTTAGATTAGACTTTTGTGCCACCTGTTGGTAGAAACTAGAACTGACACACTTACTACAAAGTTTCAGCAAGCCTCCGAGACAAGTAAAATGTAGCAAGTGAAAAACAAATTACGACATTTGCGGGTAACTCTTTCAAAAGGCCTGCAGCAGGTGTACAGTGTACGGAAAGTCTAACAAGTTAAAATCAAATATAGTGAAAAGACTTGCTGCAAACCAACATGCTATTAGGGAGATCTTCATTTTGTACATGTGTTTGTCTTCCGGCACTGATACGTCTTTGAGTATTTTCTCACCGTCCTTAAACTTGTTAAACTACCGCAGCACTGTCCTCGTACTCATCAAAGGCATGGCATATCTTCCGTCCCGCTGCAGCGGCGTTTGACCCCAGTTTGATCTCGTACAGTATACATACCATTATGACGCTCTGTGGAGATCCCATGTTCACTCAGTCCTTAAGCAAGTTCACGGTGTAACTGAACTTCCACACCTAGGTAGTATGTTGAATATACCCACACCAACCATCGCCTTATCTCCATTCGCATTGAATCCACGACCAATGGAACATAAACCTCCACAAAAAGCGACAGAACTTTTTCGGTTACCTTTATGGAACTGAAAAGTTGTTTTATCTAAGACAATAATAATTAAAATGAAAGTTTCCAAATTTTATTTATTAATTTTACTGATATGAATATTGCTTTTTCGGCACTAAAACATCGACCAAATTCACTGTTTACTTATGTCTATGTATTACCATTGAATGTATTGTTTCCTTATTTTGCTTACTGTTAGTTTTTTTTTTTTTTTTTTAAGGAAAAATATGTTAACAAATTCGACAATTTCTAAGCATCCCATAAAAGAGATACGTTAACACAGATGATTTCATAAAAGAGCAAATATGGGTGAAGAGTTACTCTCTTACTAAGTATCACATAATCTAATTTACAACCTACAATTTTGAAAGAGCCATTAAGTACAACAAAATTCCTAACTAGTGCAATGATCTTGTTTAGGAAAATACAAACGTTGTCGCTTACTTGATACACACTAAATGAATAAGGACTCTACGAAATTTTATTATATTATTTACAGTTCGGGGTGCCAAACATTAAAAGTGTATAATTACTAAAAAATGTTTATAAGTTATGTTATTTCAAAACACTCAACAACCTTGTACCCAAAGCAATCTTCTTTATGAAAATGTTCATTTTCCTGAAATTTGGCATCATGTTCGCTACTTGCCCGTAAAAGAAAGATGTTCTCAAGTATTACAAAAACAACTTACACCAGTATATCAACTTAAAATAACGTCAAGATAATATTAATAAAATTAAGGTTGTCCTTGTTTGGAAGTGTGGACCAGTGTACCATAGTCGCCAACTCTATCGTCTTTGGTACGAGCAATCCTGGGTTCAATTTCAGGTGAGGACGATAGGTCAAACAGCTTTCCTCAAGCCAGTTATCATGAATGAACATTCTTCTGCTCTTTCCTCATTCACCAAACAAATACCAGGATGGTACCTTACACACATCAAATTGCACTCTCTTCTTCCCTCCTTGCCGGATAATGTGGCTACTGATAGACGTCATCCGTCATATGTTACGGTCTTAGGGTCAATGATGCCTGTATTGACCAGAAATAGGTATTGATAGACTATTGTTGGGAAATAGACCCAACCAAGAATTGCCTCAATTTTATGAATAGTGGAGTGTTGTAATTTTACTGACGTATCACACTGACATATGTTAAGTGTTTGTTCGGGATATTCGGAATCTTCCTTTTTTACAGCAAGAAGGAAGCATTTTGCTATATTAGTGACAGCCTAGCTAGTAGATCATAGGTTCGGAACCAAAACCATCACGTTACGTGAACTATTGAGGAAAATAAAGCCTTCAGGTATGAAGATTGGTTTGAGTGAAAGCCAGTTGAGTGTTTTATTAAAAGTGTACTAAGCGTAACAAACAGATCAAAGACCATTTTAATGTATACACATGAATATATAGGCTTGGTTTGATTTCCAATCACAAAATCTTCAATCCATTTTAAGATAAATCACGTTATGACCAAACTAGAGCTTTGTGCAGAAGATAGATTATCGATTTATCACAATCATCCCACTGAAATTTTAGTAGATTATTATTGCTCAACAATGACAGCACAATATTTTAGCACCGACATCAGCTTAGTCGACGATTCTATGATAGCTTATAACCGAAAACTGAAAATCCTCTTAAAGAAATTCTATTTAGGGTAGTTTCGTAGGCAGTAGATTTTACAGTTTTAGAGTTTATTTTCTCATACTCACAATATAAGTTTTAAATTTAGCACTTATAATTTCAAGCACTTATCAGCTCAACCTAATGGCCTTCTGCTGTTTGCTGACGATTGTAAGTTATACAGAGAAATATCATGTCTCCATGACACAATTGCTCTACAGGAAGACATAAATTACCTTATAGGCTGGTGTGAAATGTGGCAGTTGAAACTAAAGAGTAAGAAATGTGACAGTATTACCATCACTTTGAAAAAGTCTCCTGTTCCCTCCACATACCATATCAACGATTACTCTATCACACATTCTGCTAGTCATAATAATCTTGGTGTCATCTTTGATTCAAAACTCACATTCTCTGAGCATATCTCCTCAATACTAAAGAATTCAATGCGCATGTTGGGACTTCGTTATCGATTCACTGAACTACGCACTGTTTCTTCATTAGCAACTTTTTATAAAACTTTAATAGCACCCAAGATCTATAATAGCACTGCTCTCCCATATGGGCCATGGCAGCACCTACACATCTCTCCAAACTTGATTCTGTTCTCAGTTCCTTCAACGCTATAGTCCGTTTGCGTGTTCCTGCACTTCGAATATTATCTAAGAAGGAACTCATGCGACATCTTAATATTCAGACTCCTGAAGTACGCATATCTCTGACCTGAAATATCTACATAAAATAGTTAATTGAAACTTAAGATCGGAAATATTACTTCAGGAACTATCCTTACGTGTCCCTTCCCGCATCACTCGGAATACCCACCTATTCCATCTTGCCCGTCTTAGGTTGGCTCTTTTTTATAGAATACCAATCTGTTATAATCAAGTATTGATGTGGACAATTTTTCGAGCTACCCAGTGTTTGAAAGAGCAATTAAAAGAGTTTTGACGGAATAGTTATACTTTTACACCCTTTTTCTATGTTGTTGTTATTGTTGTCTTGTTTTTCTTTCTTTCTTTTGTTAGCATGTCCCTGTGTAAAATGGCAAAATTATATTGTATCTGGGAATTTGTTCAATAAATAAATAAATTCAATAAATAAACAGTCGTGCCTGTTACAAAAAAAAATCAGCTTATATAGGGACTTCTTTCTCGTCAGAAATTTATTCTGAAGTTTAGCCATTTGGTATTAATAATAAACGAAAACAAAAGATAAAAATATTGTTTTCAC
Organism: Thermobia domestica; assembly: GCF_964235325.1. NCBI lineage: Eukaryota > Metazoa > Arthropoda > Insecta > Zygentoma > Lepismatidae > Thermobia > Thermobia domestica. The sequence continues at coordinate 8,047,592 of NC_137457.1, read as the reverse complement.
TCACAAGCTAGTGAAAGACAAGAAGAAAAGAAATTATTACAGATTTTGTGATTGAAAATCGAACTAAATTTTCACTTATAATAAAATTAAAGAAACTCTCATGTACCGACTACTGTTAATATTCATATTTGCGAAAAATGAAATCTTTTAATTTAACGTTCCACGATTACGCCATTTCGGATGAAGGAGACGATAGTTGAGGCAAGTGAATGATAATGGAAGAAATTATGGGTTGAAAATGTGGGAGGAAACGGAAGAACCTTGAAAAAACACTGATACGATGTTGTCCATTACAAACTTACTTGAGAATGGATCGAACCAGGGACCCCACGAAACAGAAGTTGTGCTCTACCACTGAACAACCGTCCTGCATTCAGATTTCAGAGAAACCAGATAATGATATGTATATTAGAATCTTAAATGTTTATGTTGTGACACACTGTAAACTCTTACTAAAGTACAAAGTGCATAAAAGTGGGAACAAATTTTAAGGAAGTGGACTATTTATACCCACTGGTGGATCGAGGACAGAGCCGTGGGGACAATCTCTCACCAAAAGACTATCTTTACTTGTGCTTATATATAAAATAGTGCATCATTTTATTTCCAGAAAACGTTAGTATTTCAAACCTACATTAGGCATCCAGGTTGCAATTTGTCCTCTTCAAATGACCCTTCTGGCAACCACATTGGTCAATTCTCTTTTCGATGTTAGAAGATTGATACCAGTCCGAATTTCCTTTATTTTATTTAAGAAAAAACGATTAGTTTGTCTACCAAAAACCGGTTTCAATTTATAATTGATTCGATTTCTCATCAAAATCAGGTTTAAGTTTTTAATTTGTTTTTGGTTTCCGGTCAAAAGCCTTTTTGCTTTTTAAAATCCTATTCGGTTTTCTATCAAACAGATTTCAGTTTTCTATCATACACGGTTCCTATCAAAACAAGCTTTTGGTTTTGTCTCAGGTAATTGCTTGAATGAAAAAAAAAAACGAACTAGTAGTAGAAAATTGAAATTTCGTTTTTTTTTCTAAAAGGCAATTTTCCGTTTTCACATAAATCTTTATTTCCTAATCTTTGTTTAGAGCCAAAACACTTTGATTTCCTACGTATTGTTTCCAGAATATGAAATGTTGAACAGAGATGTGTCTTCAGGATGTTTTGAACAATGTTGTACAATTGTTATACCATAATGTCGGTAAAGTGAAAGCTTATCGCTATGTGATTATCGTTTCACCTTCGTCCTCACACGTTTCAGCAGACACATATTCTAATGGCCCAAACTTACATTTCATGGTGCTGCTGAGACGCGTATTTGTTTCACTAAGTATAATTGGATAATAATTGGATACATGCACAAACACTTTAATCTTAGCAACGTAATGTTCCTTGCCAGTTATACTACAAAACAAATGTTTTTTTTCTTTTTCTTAACATCTATTATTAAAAATTATTTTTAAGTTGAGGATCTAATTTCCCGGATCCGTTACTGGAATTGCATATTTGCAAAGATGAACGTATTTATGGGTGTACCTATTTTAGGTGTATGTAAAAGTAAAATAAATTATACCACAGTTAAATCTCTAAATTCTGAGTTTAGGCTACTAGTTATTTTTTTAAAAATCTTTCTTATCAAACATCCCGGGATGGTAGTTACAATCGACACGCTTTCACACATTTTCTTCTGAAAAGCGGTTCCATAGCGGCACCATATCGATGAGAAGGAGGGTATCCGTCCAGATAGAGTAAGTAGTTACATATTAAATATATGTAGTTCTGAGCGCAATTTTGCCCACCACACTTTTACTATATAAAACCCCACATTTTTTCCCTTGCTCAATCAAACTTCGCCTACCTTTGAATTCTCAGAAATGACTCATCAAGTAATTCTCACCTCCATCTTGGAATTCCTATCTTGTTGACACTTTTGGGCATCACGCACCTTTATTAATAAAATGCATTGTTTAACAGGAGAGAAAGAAAAAACAGCCACACAAGAAAACTCACCACGTTGCATCAAACACGCAAGCTTTATTTTTGTTTCTGAAGCTCTTCTCTTTTTCTCTCTTTCAGTCAACTACTAGAGAGAGCAGATACGACAGATTGCGCTTTTAGTGACGCAGCCTAATCAGATTAGACGACATCACGGCTGACGTAATCTCTTCCTATCAGCCAGCTACAACAAATGATGACGCAGTCTAATTAGAATGGATTACGTCACAGCTTACGTAATTTCTCTTTCTATCTAAAGGAGATTTCTTTCTTGTATATGGAAACTGTACGAGCTCCTAATCATAATCAAACATCAAGTAATAACAATGTATTTTGTTACTTAAGGATGAGTCTCATTCCTATACAGTAACTACTTCAGCATATCCACTGTTAATTCACAGCTTTGCTAATAAATGTTCTTACTTGTTCCTGAAAGAGGAACAGTCTTGTACTAACTTAAGTTGTGAGTGGAAGTACCTAGCATAAGATCAGGTACTGTTACTCCTGATCAGGCTCTTCAAGCAGTGTTGCCAACCTTCAAATTGTTTTATTCTTACTATTTGTTTCTATTTTTTCAAGATATCGTTTTAAAAGTATGTGGAATAGGTTCGGACCATCAGGGGGGTATATGATTATATTGGCCCAATGGGTTTGCAACATTGGCCCCCTAAGTAATTTGAATATGCCCAAATTCTTTATTTTCTGTAGCAGCCCCTAATTAAGATATCTTAACCGAGGAAACGGGAATGGGTTCCAAAAAGATTGGGCTTTCAAACCATTATCCTTTCACCCCACAAAACTACCCCTGAATAGCTAACTCACCCTGTAATAACATCATTCTGCAGCTCCTAATCATAATTTTGAAACAGAGTGAACTGGAATATGTTCTAAAAATTTCAAGCTTTCACAGGCCTACCCCTTCACCCCATAAAATTACGCCAAATAACCTAAAAATTGACATTTTTAATCACTTAGGTAAGTTATCTTCTACATAATCAATTGAAATAAAATAAACGGGAATAGATTCCATAAACTCACTGCTGTACCTACTCAAACCACCCTCAACTTATCTGAAAAACCAACCCTCTAACTCATCTCAACTACTCTATTTTCAGTTATATTTTCTCAGTTTCTAATTACTCAATGAAAATTTAACGAACGCCAATCAATATGAAACGTAAAAGCAGTTTTTTTAGAACTTGTCCCTTTGTTGCATACTTACAGGATATAGCTTTTATGGCATAACCATAAAAACTTACTTTAATGTTACATGTTACTTACAAATGAGTATATTGGTAGTAGTTATCTTCTGTTAAATGAATATGGAATGAAGTTTGGATAAATATTTTCTAAATATATTTTTGAACAACACTTTAGTCGAAAATTTCCCTTTAGACACTAAAAAGGGTGATATAATAATGTTTCAAGCAGATAAAAATTCAGCTATGGAAGAAGGACAATTGTTATTTGTTATTATGTACATAGAAATATACCTTTCATAATTTTCTATATAATAGACAGGATGTATTGTGTTAAGTGTAAGAAATCAACAGGTACAAAGAAAGATACCATTAGAATAGAGCGAACAAAAAAATGGAAGATATATTAAGAAAGGTGATTGTTCTGTCTGTGGTGTTACTAAATCTCAATTCGTTAAAAAGAAAGATTGACTAGAAGAAGGTAAAGGTGTTAGAGAAGAAATTATGGACGAAATACATAAACCAGCAAGAAAAACCTTTCAAAGATTGAATGTTGTTTAAAAGGTATTGACGATTTATGGCAGACTGATCTTGTGAAAATGAATAGTGGTGTTTTAAAAGGAATTTTAAAAATAAATAAAGGGTAAAGATATTTACTAACGATCATTAACGTGCTTTCGAAATATACATTCGCTGTTCCTGTAAAAAATAAGAGCAGATGAATATTGCAAAAGCCTTCGAATCAGTATTAAAAATTAGAAGACCTTACAATTTACAAACTGATCAGGGTGAAGAATTTTATAACAAAGACTTTGAAGAGTTGATGAAGCATTACAATATAAATCATTACTCAACTTTAAGTGATAGGAAAGCTTCCATCGTAGAACTTTTTAACAGGGCTCTTAAGCAATACATGTGGAAGAGATTTACTACTCAAGGCAATTACAAATGGATCGATATATTAAAAGCATTTGTTGATGAGTATAATAATAAAGTGCATAGAACAATTGGTATGAATCCTGTAGAAGTCAGTATATAGAATGTGCAAACGGTATTAGAGAAAGCATACAAGAAAGAATATGAGCGTGTTAAACGAAAATATAAGATTGAAGATTATGTTCATATAAGTAAATCTAAAGGTTTGTTTAAGAAAGGATATACACTTAATTGGTCAACAGAAGTACTTGTTACTAAAGAGGCTATTCCATCTAATCCACCAATATAAGAATAAAAGTTTTAAACGATGAGAATGTAGAAGAAAGATTTTATGAACCAGAACTACTTAAAACTAAAGATAAGGATGAGTATTTGGTTGAGAAAATATTAAGAAAGAGTATGAGTAAGAGTATGAGTAGGGGAATTAATTGGGACGTCAGCAACGAGGCTATATGTCCCCGAATATTAAGAAAGAAAGGCGATAAAGTATAAAGTAATTGGTGAGGATTTCATAATTCGCATAATAGTTTGATACATACAGAAAATGTTATGCTTAATTTAATATGTTGTTTAGCTTTCTATGGAATTTAACAATAAAATGCTTGTAAAAATGAAATCTAATTTTTTTTCTAAAATAAATGATAGACGTGGAAAAACGTTATGAGTTAATGCTTGAACACTTTAAGCTTCTTAAAGTAATAAAAACATTTACTCGAAAAACTGATAATGTTAAAAGAACAGGAAACATTATATACAGAAAGATACATGTCAGAATGAAATTCGGATAGCGATAAAGAAAACAAACAACCAAAAGATCATGATGGAGTAGATTCTTAAGTATATTAAAAATGAATTAGTTTTTATTAATTATAGTTGCTTTGATGGGTTATTCCGATAAAAGCCGTAACACTAATACAACATGACGTTAATATATGTAAACAATGACAGGAGTGTACAAGTGTTGAGAGTTGTCTTAGAGAAAACTGAAATAAAAATATAATTTTCTAGGTAATAAATAAGTGATTATGAGTAATTTAATTAAACATGCAACAATTAAAATAAAAATTAAAATGAAAATAAAATGCCAAAAATGAAATCAAATGAAGCGGTAAAAGTAAAAAACTAGAAGGTTGTAATGAAAAATCTAGTTAAACATACAGTGATTGAATTGAAGAATTTATGTAAAGAGAACGGGATAAAAGGTTATTCTCGATCAACAAAAGCAAAACTAATCGACACACTTTTAAAGCATCACAATCTTAAATAATTATTATTCTACAATGTTCAAAGCTATAACAATTTAAATCTAACACAACTTAAACAAGAAGTAAAGAAGAAGTGATTGAAGAAAGGAAATTAGAAAGACCCGAACTATAAGTTGTATTGAAAAGGAACATAATTTAAGAATAGATTACAAACATTTAAAATAAAGAACGTTGAAGGATATAAAGACCCTACTAAATTCTTGTATGCAATTGGTAGAGTTGTTAAAAATAAAATGAAAGTTAGTTTTGAATAGTTTAATGCTTTAAAAGTGAATATGTTATTTATTTGTAAATTGAGAAAAAAAGAAAATTAAAAAGAGAACTTAATTTTAAGACAACTAATGAAGAAATACCTGGATTTACTGACTTGAACGAATACTACAGAAAAGTTATGAACAAATTTAGTGCAGGAATATAAGAATTTCAAGCAAAATGGTCTGGATGGATGTTGCATGCTATATAATTTTTAGACCTAAGAATTAATAAACATGATGTAATGAGGGGATCATCTTACATAGAACTCCAAAATGTAATTAAAAACAAGAGCATGCGTTAATGTAAAAAATAATGATCACAAGTGTTTATTATGGTCAATCTTATCTGTGTTATATGTTGCTTATAAAGATAAACAAATACTTATTAAATATAAAAACCATAAAGATGTGTTTAAAGAAGTTTTCAAAAATATTCCTTTCCAGGCAAATTAGTGATATAAGTAAGTTTGAAAATAGAACAGATAGAACAGAAAATAAATAATGAAATATCTAATAGTGCATTTAGTTTTGATAAGAAGTTTTCAATTTTCCCATTAAAAATTGCAGAAGAAAATCAAGAAAAACATATTCATCTGTTGTATTTTAAAGATAAGTAGAACAGTCATTATTGTTGGATTAAAGATTTATGGAAACTTGTAGGCAAACAAATAACCAAAATTGAATATGAAAGATTCTTATGTAAGTGATGTTTAATTAAACATTTTGAATCAGAATCTCTATTGAAAGAACATGAACAGTATTGTGGATTATATGAAGCAGCTAAAGTAACACTGCCAAAAGAACGAAGGTTGTTAGTCTTACCCAAACCCCAAGCTAGAGGACCACCCCTTGTCCTCTGTCCGCGACTGCTTTTTCAGTATATTCGCAGCTAACCTCTATATCTAGCGGCCTTCACCTTGGTCCCCAATCTGGGGACGCGCCATGCCGTGGTGGCACTAATCCATTTAATGCCGTACTAAGGAAGAAATTGGTCAAGTGTTCTATATGGAGCATTGGACTGCATGGTACAGGGACTTTTACATTACGGAAGTTAGAAAAGAAACATTGAGAAAACTACGAAGTGTGGTGTTGGGGGAAGATGGAAAACATAATATGGAGAGAAAGAGCAACAAAGGAAGTTGTCTTAAAATGGATAAGAGAGCAGAAGACGCTTCTTAGCCAGCATCCTTCGTAGGAAACCAATTGGATTGGACACATCTTCGAAAGAAATCGTGTTCTTCATAACGCCAAACAAGGAAAGAAGGAAGGAAAGCGAGAAATAGGAAGAACGTGACTGATAGATAGTTTGAAGAATAGAAGAAATTATTGAAAGTTAAAGAAGGAAGCTGAAGATCGAGAATCTTGGAAGAAATACTTCAAGGTGCAAACTTAACCAAAATAAAACCATTAGCTAAGGACCTGCTAAAAGCAGAATACTTATATAAATAATAATAATAATAATAATAATAATAATAATAATAATAATAATAATAATAATAATAATAATAATAATAATAATAATAATAATAATAATAATAAAAGTGTAAAAAAATAACCTTTTATGTTTGAGGATAAATTTTCATGAGATTATGTTTAACAGAACATCCCATTATGTCATAATGTTCATGTTCATTCTCTAAATAAACCAACTAAAGTATAAATAAACAAGGCCAAATTAATCCCATATAAAAACATAAAATAAAGGAGTTTGTTTCGCAGTGTGAAATTACAATAGCCTTCCAAACTATGGAAATTCAATACTCAAACTTGAAGTAATACATCGACAACTGCTGATTGCAATGGGTTAATAAGATCTTTAAAAATAAATTTAAAAAAAAACAATTCTTCTAAATTTATATCCAACAGTTATTACTCTCGACATCTTACTATTTTTGTTATATAGCGATAAACGATGAAAGCAGAAATCACTAATTTGAAGCAATTCCATATCGAATACATGGTCAAGGGAGGAGATAAAACCTATTCTTGGAAAGATTAATTGATTGCAGAAAACTGCAACCTGATGTTTTTTCAGGCCCGTATCCAGAGGGGGTCTAGGGAGGCCCTAAAATTTTGCTGGCCCCCTCTAAAAATTTTACGGTGATGAATATGAACTATAATATGGTGATGAACTATAATATAGTTGGATCGCCCCCCCTCTAACTTCAGCCGGGCCCCCCGTAAATTTTTTGGCTGGCTACCGGCCTGTGTCTTTTACTGTTTTGTTGTAGGGAAATCAGTGTTCTAGCGAAAGCAGTAGTAAATTTCAGCCATTTACGTTTTAGTAGATTGTTGTGGGTTATGATGGAATTTTCTGTTGAGACCTTGAATCGATTGCAGAAACCGCTTGTCGCTATTTATTACCATTGTTTCAGCTATAAATATCTAAACTAAAAATAGTTAATTTTAACCACTTTCGATTTGAGTATGGGGTTAATGATGGAGATGGAATCTACTCCTGGTGAGTTTACTCATTTTTTTAAAAAAGATACTGCATCCTGATATCTACCATCGCTTTTGTTCTACGGAAATCAGTATTGAAATCAAAAACAGTAGTAAATTTGAACTATTTCCGGTTTATATAGTGTTGTCGAAGGGCGGACAAAAGTCTTTCAATAAAACCTCCGGCATTTATGCATGGCATAGTTTGGAAGTATAAAAATTAAAAAAGAAGAAATTTTTGAGACTCTTCAGACAAGGACTCTTTTTCTATATGCTGGAAACATAGAGGCACATCCAAGGTGGAGAGGATACATTTGGTCTCTATTCCGCAAACCTTCTTAAATCTTTTTAATTAATGTTATCTTCACCAGGGACACATTCATTGGTGTTCAGTTAGTGTGTCCCATCAATATTTTATTTTATTTATTTATTTATTTAACAATTAGCAGATACAGCTCTGAGGCCATTTTATACTGGATATATAACAATAACAATAACAATGGAAAGAATTTGGGAAGGCATCGGCCAGGGCCTGTTTTAGTAGGTACCATCCCGGTATTTACCTATTATCCGGTATTTAGTAGGATTGATGGAAATCCTAGAAAACCCCAATCAGGGTAGTCGGCAGCGGAAATTGAACCCACGACCTCCCGAATGCGAAGCCAAAGCTCTATCACTTGAGCTACTTCGCATGAAAATCTGGGCGTATGCTTTTCGAGGCTTGATACTTCAACTTTGAAAATCAAAACTATTTTAATGAAACTTTGTTTTTTTTTCTTCTTCTTTCTTTCTGTATTATGAAATTGTACTTGCTTCAAACCACAAATAAATTATAATTTTCTCCTCAATTGTTTGTGTGAAAGCCACAGAAAATTAAATATATATTTATATTTGTGTGGGTCTAACATCGCAACACGAGACTATTTGACTGCTTTGCCCAATGACCTAAAATGTTGTACATTTTAATGAATCTCGAATTCAATCCAATTCCAATAATGAACTTCGAGCTACATGCCTCAGTAGGTAAAGATAACAGCCTCTCTTTTCTCCTTGATGAGACAAACACATTCTTTGTGCTAGTGTGTGTGTGTGTTTGTGTCAGAGCAGCGAAGGACAGTGCTAGCTGATTATTTAGAAAATTGTTAATTGATATTTTTAGTAATGCAATATCGTAAATAGAATCTTTGAGAAGCACTCATAAGTGAAAATTCGTAGTAAAAGTTATTGAGGAGGAGGCAGTTCAGATGTGTTTATTCAAAGTAAAACTGAATGATAATTATTTCGCTAAATTTCATTTATTTTTATTTTACAATACTTTACAAACTTAGGACAACTTAATGGAGTTAACTTCATCTTTATCCGCTTATAAGTAAGACTATGCAACAGGTTATGATTCTTCAATTGCAGAATTAAGTCTAACACTCTGTAAACGCAAGTAGTTATTCCTTCTTTCTTAGCTGTCTACGACTGAAGTAATTCCAAATGATCGAACCTAAAAATAATATCGAGTTCTCTGTTATTCGTCCCAAATATTTTGATATGTGCGTTATATTAAACGGTAGTGTAGAACATTGTTTGGCCATTTTTTCTGTGTTCTTGATAAAAATGATCTTGCCATATATGGTTTGGGGCATAAGTTTCTGGCAGATAGTATAATTTATTTTTTTTTTCCTTTGAAAGAGAGAAAAGAGTATAGTCAATAGCACGTATCTAAAGTATTTTAAGTCCATTTTCTGAATAGCATCTGATAGGAGATTTCAAAGTTGATTAGTTTGGATTGAGTCCGACTCTTTTAATATGTAAAAATACTCTGCTGACATGCACTTAGCAGAGCAATAACGTACATGTGATTGGGCTTTGTGCCTCCATCTTTTTATTGTGAAATTTCACCATGTTACAATATAGTACACGGGTGAAAAAAATACAAGTACTTAAATTACTTGTTGGTGATTAGGAATTCCAATTCTCGTAGCAGATTGAGAAGGGGTAAAATGTTCAGGACCACTTCCCATTGCAGCTAGAGAAGCACAAGATAAGGTAACCAGTCCAAGAGCACACTGATGTCTTTAAAGATATTGCAGCTTCTTATATGCTCTATCCACCTAGTTCCTCGTAGCACGTTAGGTTGGGGATGGCATTCGTCGCTTTCCAGATTGAATGTTGATAACGGTGATAACTGTCGGCTGCTTCCTTGTAGTAATAGTAGAGAAGCACATGGCTCTTTTGACGAATATATATATATATAACTATTCAAGATGTTGTGTTCTCACTTCCAGTAACACTAGAAGTTGTTTGTTAGTAAGTTGGATTTGGTTTTTGCGTTTCATTCAGCATGGAGACAATATAAGACGTGAACTTAGAGGTAACATGGGATTAAAATGCATGGCATTCCGCCCGAAATTGAACCCAGTTGGCTTGGATGATTTAGAATTTATCCTTTTTTTCTGCTGTGAGGTCATATCAGACATAGCTTAAATGTGAGGTACGAGCCGCATGAACTCCCACAGACAAATGAAGCCGAGTTTCCAGCACTGACTGCGCGTACATTAACCATATAGCGATGAAGGAACATTGAAAATCAAATCTTGATCTTTCATGCCTAAGACACGTACGCTCGGCTATAAGCATTAGATAGTCTTATATTGTGCATTATGTATCCATGTGAAAATTTTCTTTAAGAAAATTGTTATTTGCTTGTTGAAGTTTAGCGTCTGTTTTCAGCATTAAGGCAATATCAAACTGTACCTACAGTTTAACGTCATATTCGAACTACTATGAGGCGTTCAATTTTTTAATGATCTTCCATTGAAAACTGAATCAAGACCTCATAAGCCAAAGGCAAGTGAACAAGTCACAAAAACGTTATCCTGGATAATATTGCATTAAATAAAGTCTTTGATTTATATTATACTTTATTCAGGTTGTTTAGTTTAACATACCATCATTATGCTCAGAACTTAAGCGACTGTGATGATCTAATATCCCATGATTATGTTCAGAGACTGTGATAGTCATAGTGAATCAAATAATTTGAAAAAGAACTTGAGAGGAAACAACGTACCCCGAACTAAACAACATAGGGAGTTTGTCTGCCACAAAGTCCCTTGACGAAAGCTGAAGTCGAACTAGAGAACTCAAGAACCAAATGTGTTTGTTCCACAATACAGCCGTTACGGCTCCTCATTATAAGTTTTAACATACGTGAACAATGTTTCAGAGGGATAGAAATTGGGTAGAGAAAAATGATTTCAGGAACTTGCCTTGGGAATGCTCCGAGTTTTTTCACCGATCATGTTTAACCTGTATTTCCAACATTTTCATAATACTATTTTCATCCCTAGTTTATTCAAAGTTCACCAAGGGGAAATCTGAAATGATCACTGTTTATTCCCTTTTATTTCTTCCATTAATGCTACTATCTTTTCACATTTATCTTGTATAACACTATTTTAAGAGTAATACTTAACTTTTCGTAGATACCTGATCGCCATAAATATAAGAAATATAAACTCTAACAACTTGTTGCAAATTATGGTATAAATAATTCATTCAACTATCAATGGAATTTGAAACTTAAATAAAGTATTGTCTTGTGTCATTTAAAAATAGTTAAATATAATTTCTACCATAAACATAGTAGCGTGCCTATTCACACACAAATTAAATGCTTTCGTTCATTATATCATTATTATTATATCGTTGTCCATAACAAACTCAAGTGGCCTCGGATTGAATCAAGAACCCCACACACCTATAGAGTCACCGTCCTACCTGGCGACACATAGGTGATATAATATGTATCATAATCTATTTGGAGACCATTTTTCTTACAGAATGAACGTATTATTATAATCAACTTCTTATATCAAATTTTGAAGTGATTCCAATTCCGTCCATATTTATTTACTAAAACGGAACTGATTTTACATATTCCTGTCATTTTTCTTTAATTGTCATTACTTCGTTGGTGCTTGAAGAGAGATATTGGAGATAAAAGAGGGAGAGTTTTTCTAGCCAAGAGGGAAGAACCATCTATGATACTACACAATCTTTCACGTGTTTCTTGATCCTTTAAAAGTACAAGATTCGAAGACAGTACTAATATCACTTATTCAGTTTTCTCGTTTTTGGGGGAGAGCTTAAGATGTAAAGCTTTAGGCTGCTGACTATACTCATCACGTATATGCTAAATCTACCCCTTCTAATACCAATGAATAAAACGCTGTTTGCATGGATAATGTCTGAAATATTGAGAAACTAAATTATATGTAATAGTGATAAGTACAACAGGTGATGTAATGCTATCGGCATTGTTTATGCTTCACTTTTTTGATTTTAGCTATTTCAATTCTTCGCAAACCAAGACTGTGAATATTTAATGAGATACATTTGTGTAAATGATAAGAGAAGGAAATGGAATGAAAATATTCTTTTATAATAGTTGGTTACTTGTTAGATGATTCTGAGACATATTGTAAAATGAACTATAATGACATGTATACTTTTGTGTGGTTAAAGAGGAATAACAATGAAAATGAGAGAATGTTAGCAATTTGATGGAATGAGAGAGTAGAGAAAATGGAACATTCGTGAGTAAACGCAAGGACATATCGTTATCCATAACAAACTCAGGTGGCCTCGAATTGAGTCGTGAACCACACAAACCTATAGAGAGCACTCAACTGTTGAGTTACAGTCCTACCTGGGGACACATTAGTGATATGATATGTATCATAATATAATGCTTGCAAATATTTGGAGACCAGATTTTTTACAGTGAACCTGTTATTTTAATCAACTTCTTATATCAAATTTTCAAGTGATTCTAATTATGTCTATATTTATTTAGTGAAACGGAACTAATATTACATGTTTCTGCATTATTTATTTTCAGTAACATATTTTTTAAATGGTAGTTGTGTCTCTCATCTTTTACGAAAGAGCACTGAATATCAACCACCATTGGAGACATTTCAGTACTCTGTTAAAACCTTCCTCAATCATCAACCATGTTATTAAATAGGGAGGAGGTTCTTCGGAATACGTTAATCGCATGATGAATGAAAAGGCAATTTTGACTCAGGCATAAAACTCTTACATCTGGAATGAGGTTCGCTGTTTCGATTCAGGCCACGTGAGTTTATTGTGGACAATATTGTGCACTTTGATTTTCTGGGGGTTTTCTTATCTTCTTCCACATTCTCATTCCACTAACTATTTTATAATTACTCATTTTCATTAATAATACGTCTCCTTTATATTAGAGGACATATTAGTGGTACGTGCAACTTGACTTTTAAATTAATTTTCATGAAGAGTTTTCCAGCTTTGTCTCCATTTTATATTTTGTTTAATTATTGAAAGCGTTTCTAGTTATGTAACATTAGGACGATCATATTTTAAACACAAAATACAATTATTGTGTTTATATAAAGTTTATGAAAATATGTATTTATTAAACTAGGGTATAGTTATCTCAAGAATTATTGAAATGATTGGCCCTTAAATATTGACAGTTGCGTAGTTTCATTTTGTAGAGCTTTGTGCATTAAAATTATAAGTATTAATTCTTTTTTCTATATACATAATCTTCGTTTTTATAATGTAACGTTGACATGTCTTAATGTAAGTATACTTGAGTTTCAGCGTCCGCCGAATTCGTAACCAGCGATAATATCCTTGGAACGCACGTTGTATGAAAAGAATTGAAGGAGAGAGAGAACTTTTATCCTTTGTATTTCAGAGGCAAACTTAGCGTAGTCATAAATTCGTAATTATAGAGAAGAAACGAAGAACTCTTGTCTTCAAAGAAGTAATAATGTACAGAGTTAATTTAAAAACTTACTATATTACAAGGTAGTAATGCTTTTAAAAATATAAACTTTTAGGCATTTTTAAAAGACTGTAATAAAGATTGTATTTTGCTTTCTTTTTCAAACATCGGTTTTATAGCCATGAGTGTTTTTGACCTTAAGTGCTTTATCATAGACTTTCACTTGTGTTTAATATTACCAACAATTTACTGCTTATACTTCAAGGAAAGCGCAGGTAATATCATCAACCAAGTTATAACGTGTCAGATTAAGAGAAAATACATTTTTATTTGAAATAAAAGTAATATATATATATAAGGCACTTCATCGAGCACATGTCAACTGTATGAGGGTCTTCTTTTAGTATTCATGTCAATTTTTCTGAACCCATTTCTACAACGTGACAAAACGTCTGTATTCTGTAGAACTTACAGGCTTCAGTTTATCATTTAAGTGAGTAACTTCACCTGGCTATACGGATTCATGTATATCTTGATTTAAACACATTAAAAATATTTTCTTTCACAAAGCTTTCCGTCGGATAAAAATTCCTAATATATAATTTTCGCACTGGAATATGAACTATTTTTGTTGGAAACAACTTAAACAGTGATCATAGAATACCTTAATGATTTTGAAATCTTCTAACAGAAAGGGTCACGCAGTGGCTCCGCTGAGATCTGAACGAGACAATTATGTTTGCATTTGATATGTTATAACTAGACGAATCTCAAAGTTATACGTGCCACTGGGTGGAATGTCGTGAGTTACAGCATATTTTGTAATATAAAAGCTACAAAGCTGGCAGAATAGTTTGAACCGAGTCATTTGTTCGGAAACGGTTGGGTAACTGGGAAAACTCGGACAATACGTATCCCATCATTTTCAAGGACACACTTTTTCGGATAAAAATGTTTGCTCCAGGGTCCTCGCAGGGTCTCATATGGGGTCCAACTGAAATTTTTATAAATGACAAGGGGGTTAATAGCACATCGTTTGAAAGCTGTTGTAAAATGAAAGAAAATGCAGCATATCTGGACCCTCTACCACAACCCTGTGCAAAATGGCGGAGGGTCAAAATGTAAACAAAAACTTTATTGAAAAGTCCATGGTCACCCCTATAAATCCAATCACACCCAATTTAAGTTAAACCATCTTGTCCCAGGGTGCCCACAGGGTCCTAGGTGGGGTCCAACTAAAAAGTTTCAAATGGCAAGAGAGGTTAAGAAGCTCATCGTTTGCAAGATCTTGTTAAATGAAAGTAGATGGAGCAAGTCTTTACTTTCTACGACAACCCTGTTCAAAATTGCGGCGGGTCAAAATGTAAGCAAAAGTTTAATTGACAAACTATGGCCATCTTGAATGTAAGATGGCCGCTTAAAACCTATGTCATTCATAACAGTACAAATCTAAATATTTTTCTCTATTATGTATTTAGAAATAATAAGAAGACTAAAGAACAATTGAATTTCGATTCACTTCAACTATTATTTCATTCGACAACAACACATATATGTTTTGTTCTTAATGCACGTTCGTCACGGTTCTCTCGACATTATTTACTTTAATATAACGAATATACGATGATGTTCATTCAACTCTGACTTCCCACTCATACTGCTAAAAAAAAGTTGAATACCTTCGGGTATTTTTCTAATTTTGTCATACGTAGTTCATACAGAAAGAACTTGCTGCACCAGTAGGTTGGGGGCTCTATTGTAACGTATTCGTGATGGTTACATTTGTATGTCATTCGTTGGTTTGATCGCAATATTTCAAGCAATACCAAATATACAAAAAAAAAAAAAAAAAAATCATTTGCAAGATTGGTGAGTAGTACCAAACATGTGTAAGTCATTTCAGTACATCGAGCTGCGTCAAACTTTGTTGGTTTGGTCACAGTATTCCAAGAAATAACATATTTATATACAAACTCATTTTTCACGCTGGCAACCAGGGGCGGATCCAGGGGGTGGCGATAGGGGCAATCGCCCCCCCCCAGAAGAGGAAATTTTCTTATTATATATATATATATAAATAAAACCCATCCCAAAGTTTGGAGCCCTTAAAAGTAGCAGTATGACAACCCACCGCCCCCCCCCCAGAAGTCGGTCCTGGATCCGCCCCTGCTGGCAACTATATTGGATTACAGATTATACTCTTTGATATTTTGTGGATATCTAATATTAAACATAAACGTTCGCTTCTCCAACACCAGTGGTGTGAGCTGGATATGCGTTTGATACATAGTGCAGCATTTTGAACTCAAGATGTCGCGGTTTTGAACATTTTGCACATTTCAGTCACTTACTAATCAACATTAATGCCTAATTTGTTTTCCTAGCTTCAGCAGTTTAGTATGCTTATCCTTTCGATATAGGTTTTAAGCGGCCATCTTGGATTCAAGGTTGCCATAAATTTTCAATTAAGCTTTTGTTTACATTTTAACCAACCGCAATTTTGCACAGGGTTGTTGTAGAGAGTCAAGACTTGCTGCATTTCCTTTCATTTTACAACAGCTTTCAAATGATGTGCTACTTAACCGCCCTTGCCATTTAAAAATTTTGAGTTGGACCCCATCTGGGACCCTGCAGGGGACCCTGGGACAAAGTTTTATACGCCAAAAAGTTTGTCGTTGAAACTGATGGGATACCGGTACGTGTTGGCCGAGTTTTCCACTTACCCAACCGTTTCCGAACAAATTACTCGGTTCAAACTATTCTGACAGGTAATTTTTTTTGTAGTTCTTACTTTACAAAATATGTTGTAACTCAGGATATTCCGCCCGGTGGCACGTATAACTTTGGGGTTCATCTAGTTGACATATCAAATGCAAACACAATTGTCTCGTTCGGATCTCAGCGGAGCCACTGCGTGACCCTTCCTTGTAGGTCAATACTGAGAACGGTAAAGAGACTGTTATGTTTAAAATTTCTAACCAACTCTTGTCAATCACAGGTTCTCATTCCATAAAAAATAGAGTTCGCCTTTCTTGCACTTTCGGTAGTAGTATGTTGGGAATCTATTTTCGAATGGGTGTTTCTAATAATAATAATAATAATAATAATAATAATAATAATAATAATAATAATAATAATAATAATAATAATAATAATAATAATAATAATAATAATAATAATAAAATGAAAATTATAATATTGAGTGTACTAAACTCATGGTTGTAACCAGAAGTTCAACTATACTGCGAAACGAAACAAACATTCTTATTTTGTGTTTATTTTCATTAGTGTAATTGTCAGACAGTAGATATTGTAGTTAGTACTTCAATGACATTACTTGAAAGTTCATTTTCTGTCTGCTTGTGCATCCCGGAAGCTATTTCATATCTTGTATTTCAATGTTTGATACGTTTTACATTACTCAGTACGTTTTTCTTGGTATCTTCGTAAGTCATATAGTTGAAAGTTCATAAGTTTCAAATTAAATTCAAAATGTATTTAAAGCTCATTGGAGAAGTAAAATATTTCAACGTTGGCTTAAAATACAATGCTTTCAAATAAACATATTTGGAAATACTTAGCGTAGTTTACTTCTAACTCATATTCTAAGATTAGTTGCAAAGTTGGTATTTTCTATATTAGAAAAAATAACTTCCATCATTACACCACTAGAAAGAACATACTTTAATTATTGAACAAAATATTCTAACTCAAAATCGACAGAAAGGAGAATTAGCATAGTTTACTTTTGAGATAATGATTTATTAATTAAAAAAAAAAAAACTTTTGTAACACAATTTTTCGTATTTAACGCAGATATATATAATCATATGTTTGAGAAAATTAGAAATTTTATAAACTGTTGCCAGCAAAACGTGTCTATATGTCTTTGTGAGCTACTAACTGATGAACGTTGAGATATATTTAGTTACATTAATGCATGTTTTAATTGTATCAAAATAATGCAACACTGAAATGTTGCTTGAAAAGTTAATGTACTAAATATCTATTATCTGCTATGTTTCTCTAAAATAATTTCCATTCCCGTATATAAACTTGGACCTATAATAAAATTCGATCCTTAGAGTTTTGAGCTTATTTCCTCCACCAAGAATTGAAACTAGACACTCGTGCATTACATATAAGCGCGGTAGCAACCAGGCGAAAGGTCTATATATCGTTAAATGTAATATAGGTCAATATATATTTAATCTTTAACACTGATAGTCCGGTAAATGTAGTCTTGTGCTGAATTCCTGCATATAAGTAATATGTAATTTATGCATAAGATCATTTGCTTGTGTTGATATTCCCGTTCTAAAGTATCAATATCTTCTTTAGTATTTATTCGTAGCACTTGTTTTTCTACTCAAATAATCTAAAATCCTGTATCTGGAGAAATTCTTCACATTACTCCAGAGTAGTTTTAGGTTTAACACATATACATCTGTTAAACAGCTGTTCTGGCTAGATCTCCTAACTTGAATGCGTATATCAGTGTATGTACTGTTACCGAAAGTTTAAACCGATTAAGAGCTTTACCAGCTAACACTGTATTCAACTTTAAATTATTATGGAGTAAGGTGTGAAGAAGTATTTCTGCTGATACAGTTGTTTAGGCTATGAAAGATAGAAGAAGTAATATGCATACGTCAGGGCCGTGCTGGGATACTAATGAGGGCGGTGGACAAGTCTACTAAAAGGGCGCCCATACAAATGGGAATATATATATATATACTTTGAAAGAAAGTATAGATGCCTTTCTATATCAAGATCACCATAGTATTTGAAAACAAGATTCTTAAACTAATATTCGAACTCCAAGAAGAACGGGAATGGGGAATGGCGGAAACTCCATAACGAGGAACTGCATAATTTTATACTGTTTACAAAAACTTTACATTGTTAGGGTCATCAAGTCTAGGAGGCTCAAACGGGCAGGTTATGTAGCCACAATGGAAGAAATTAGAAACGCTTTCAAAGTTCGAACTGGAAATCCAAATAGGAAAACGAAAATTAGGAAGACCGAGGCGCAGATGGAAGGACAATATTAAAATGATTCTCGCAGAGATTGAAATATAAAGTAGAAACTGGGACCAGTAGGCTAAGGACGGAAATCAATGGATAGCTTTTGTAAATGCAGCAATGAACCTCCTGTGTCCATAGGTCATAGAGCTATATTAAGTTGTTGATACATTTAGCTTCTTGAAAGAAAGTATAGATGCCATTCTATATCAAAATCACCACCAAATTTGTTTTAGTGTTAACGTAAATAGCTAATTTGTGGAAACCTTGAATCGAAATCCTCTTTACTAGAGAAAAACGTTTTAGTTCCTGTAGTAACATGTTTGTCAAATAAAAAGAAGCTAAATGTATGAATAACTTAATATAGCTCAATGGAATTGGACACAGGATGTTCATTGCTGCATTTACAAAAGCTATCCATTGATTTCCGTCCTTAGCCTACTGGACCCAGTTTCTACTTTATATTTCAATTTCTGCGAGAACCATTTTAATATTGTCCTCACATCTGCGCCTCGGTCTTCCTAATTTTAGTTTTCCTATTTGAATTTCCAGTTTGAACTTTGGAAGCGTTTCTAATTTCTTCCATTGTGGCTACATAACCTGCCCGTTTGAGCCTCCTAGACTTGATGACCCTAACAATGTAAAGTTTTTGTAAACAGTATAAAATTATGCAGTTCCTCGTTATGGATTTTCCTCGTTACGTATTTTTGCCTGTCCCAATATTTCTTTTCCTGAAATTTTAATGTTTTCTCTAATTTCCACCAAGTATCCTGAACACTAGTGCATTCCAAACCTTCTAAAACGGAGAATCTATTCGACACTTCAATCTGGCTCCCCTCTCACCTGACTCTCCTCTAATTTCTTTAAATTAAACCGCTCCGTTTTCAGATATTGAATATTTCCTTTATTCAAGGATAGTCTCTCTAGACTGTTTTCTTCTGTCCACTAAAACGTGATCGATTAGATTATGTTTTCTTTCCGTCTGGTGAGGTCCAAGTATATTTATCAATGTCGCGATGTGGAAATTTTATAATCATCACGATAAGATTTCTGGATGTTGCAAAGTTCACGAGTCTAACACCTTTGTCACAACCTTCCTTATGCAGACATTTATTCCCTATAATCGGTTTGAAAATACCCTCTCGTCCTATCTTCGCATTGAAACCGCCGAACAGAATTTTCATATGGTATTGCAGGAGATGATCAAATACCCGTTCTATTCTTTCGTAAAAACTTTTTCTTATTGTCATCCTTATTTTCTGTTGGGGCATGTACATTTAAAACAATAATATTACACTACCGACCCTTAAGAGAAGTAAAACAAAAACCAACATTAACAAATTCAACCCATGTAATTGCTGATATTACGTATTCCTTTGTGAACGAAAAGCCCTGATCCTAGTTGGTAATTTTTAATTCGTTCCCCGTAAAAGAGCGTAAATTTTCCCGACTTGACTCCTCCATTTCCTTCTTATCTAACTTCCTAATATCCACTAGTTCCATCTTCTATTTCTAAACTTATTCGTTACACATTTTAACGCGCCTGCCCTATAGAGACTTCTTATATTCCATGTTCCAAATCTCATATCGATTTTACTTTGCTGAGTTTGTGCCAAGTTATCAGTTCTGACCGAGGAATCTGCGAATATATCTGAACAAGACTTTTTTCACAGGATGAGTTGTTAGCCCCACACCAAATCCCCAAGCTGGAGGATCACCCGTTGTCTCTCCGCTACTGCTTATTCAGTATATTCGCAGCTAATCTCTATATCCGAGATACCTTCTCCTCGATCCACAACCTGAGAACGCGCCTTGCCGTGGTGACAAGAAGACCATTTACGGAAATTAATATAGCTATATTTTAGAATTACAATAGGTATTGATTATCCGAACACTGATTAAAAACACACAGGAACGATCAATATGCTCGGATATATGGACGCATATTAAGACTGTGAAAGCTTCGATGCCGTAAAAATCGTAAATTAGAGACTAGTGTCAGTGTAGTATTTCATGAACGCATCGTACGTTTGACTATCCGAACTATTCTTGATGTATCACGTTGTTTCGTTTTATAGCTACATAACTTTATAATATTTTTACAAGTGATTACACACTTCACCTGTTCTCTGCCAATAGCAACTGTATGAATTGTAAAGGGCGCCTTGTATTCTTCACAGCTTCTATATTAACAATCATTATTTGAATTTATTATATAAAGCTGGTACACAGGATAACTAAAACCACTTATCTATAATGTGATGTTTCGTATAGCGCCTTGCGTAAAAGGCGCACTGTACCTTTCACGGGTTCTTTACCAATAGTAACTGTATGTATTTATTGCACAGAACTGTGGTATACAGACGAGTAAATAAAATCGTTCATCTGTGATGTGGACTCGCAAGGGTGCCTAATGTAAAGGGCGCACTGCACCTTTCACGGGTTCTTTACCAATAAAACTAAGAATTTATTACTAAAAACTTGTAACTTTATTTATACTGTGATGTTTCGGAGGGCGCACCGGGACACGTCCCGGTGTCCCGGTGGGCCAGCACGGGCCTGGCATACGTCCGAGAGGAAGAAATATGGTTTCTCACGGGATTTCCTGAACTAGGTTCAATAGCTACAGACTGTGGTGGTTTCAAAGCGCTATTTTGATAGCAATATTTGAGTCCAAAGTAGGCCCATTACGTTCATGGTAGCTTGCGAACTTGTAACTGCCATGCCAATATAACCATTTCTTTGTTTTGTTTTTTTGTTTCAGTCAAATGCCTAATGGTGTATGGGCTGCCCAAAGAAGACTTCTGGTGACCAAATCTCTTAAAAGTTCTTCGAGACATTTAGAACTTAAAATGCGTATCAAAAACCATTTCCTACAATCTCGTAATGCTTTTGTTCTATGAAAGTCAGTACTAGAACAAGAGAGTAACTACCTATATCCTACTTCCACTTTGAGAACATATATAAGCTTGGTATTCGATCCTACTTTTATCACTGCATCATTAAAGCATTTTCTGCTGCGTTTAATCGTCCTTGTTGTAATACCTGGTCAAAGATAAACAGGAAAATTCTGTACGATATCCGGTGCTTAGGCGTAGCATATTTACAAAGTTTAAGATAAATAGAATGTAATAAGAAAAGAAAACAACTTATCAGATCTGCGCATACATAAATAATATTCCAAATAGTAATAATTAATGTGAAATCGCTAGAAGAAATTAATACTCACTGCTCAAATTCAGTTTAGTCTTAATTGTTCCTAATTAAATGATGTTACTAGTTTCAGGGAAACTTTATTTAAGGATTTTGAGAGTGACAATTAAGGAAGAAGTATATAATGCTGTAGTAAAATTGTAGTAAATGCAATATATTAATGACTAAACTAGTGAATATCTTGATAAAATCATGAATAATTTTAATGTTAGTTCAAGTTTTTATTTATCTAAGCCAACTAAGTCAGAAATTCTTTCTACATGCATTTCTATGTATTTTAATATTGCATTTCACTCAGCGATATGCTAACTATTAAATTTTACACAAAAAGAAATAATAGTGTTTTATATTTCTTTTACACAATTTTCCGAAATGTGGAAAAATTGAGACGAAGAAGAGCTGATGTGCAACCAAGAATGTTTATGCCAAACTGATAACAATATTGTCTCTGCAGCTGTTTCTAAGACGACCAAACAGACACACACACATACGCATATATGCGTATATGTTGCAAGATAATCCAGAACAGAGAGTGAAAACTTCATAATTCGTATTATAAAATGGTGAAAATAGAATTGCATAGTCTAAAAGTGTGTAATATACTTAAGTATATACTTTCGCTCAATATGTCATCAGAAGGAGAGTTGAAGAAGTATCAATCACTAACGGATGATTTCTGTTCAGAACTGGCGCTTTGCTGCGAGATTTGAAGATTTATTCTGAGTTTTCTAATCACTTCTTCAATCTTCTTATCTGATGAAGAGTTTAGCGAAAGTTATTCAAGTGGTGAAAGTCATTCAAACGATCATTTTTCGATGCTTGTATTATTCAACTTGATTGACATTTGTGTGTCTGTCCATCTGTTCATTATAATTCTCTCAAAACTCATCTGATTTTTATAAAGCTTGTTTTGTATCTTCCTTCCATTTACAAAAATAATCCTATTGTTTTGGGTGTAATCTGTCAAGTTTGATGTAGTAAAATGGATAAAATCCGTCCTACGTTACAAGTTTTCTCAAGTGCATGTAAGACAACTTTCCAATCTAAACCACCCAAAATATAGATTGTGACAAAACTTAATTAATTTATTTATGATATTCTAAATATGCTCCAACTTAAGATTAAAATTTGTTAAGAATGAAAATGTCAATTTTTCCTCAACCCCCATTTCTTTCTCAGTTTCAAAATATATTTCACAACAATTTCCAATACAAGAACTCCATACTAGTGCAATGTCTTACATTTTCTTTAAGACTTTACAATCATTCACTCAGCCAACAGCTGTAATCAGTGAAGAATAAAGAAGATGTATTAACCCCGCCTTCGATTTATTTCAGTGTTCTGCGATAATAAATAAAACTGATTTGATTTTGTTACAATATTATGCACTTTTCTTTGATCTTTACCGTTATGGGGGTCTCATAAACATTCCCATTACTTAGATTTAAAATTAATCGAGAGCTAGGGAGTGGAGTCCCCTTTCTTACCCAGTATAAACAATTATGTTATATAATAACTTTCTTAAATATTATTCGATTATAACAGCATATGATGTATGTTTTCATTAAGGTTTTCACATATTCCACTGTTGTGGTTAAAGTAAATGAAATATTATGTGTCATTTAAATTTTCTCCTTAAAATTTAAATAGAAATTCTGTGATACGTTTCGCAAAATGTGGAATTTAATCAAGTATGGTTTAAATGTTCCTGGAAATTCCCAATGATTTTAATTGCTTATAATTAAAATGGGGCAATAAGAAGAGAGCATGTTCTACTTAATTTCATACAATACATTTTTCTGAATATTTATTAAATGCATTCAGATTTTTAAAGAACATCTTATGTGTTTTGTTGAAACTTAAAAGAGAAGTACTCATGTGGTTTCGGGCCGAAATGATTAATATAGAGGATCACTCCGTGCAACAACGCATGTACCACTAGTTTATCTTTAATTGTAAATTATTATATTTCATTTTCTGATAAATAAGATATTACGTACCCCCACCTACTTTCACTCTTTTTATATGTGTGTATGTTGTTGAGTTGATCTTAATGCCTTGTTTAGCAGCGAGGCTAAATGACAGGTGGACCTACTGATTAACGTGGAATCCGAAATAATTGAGCTTCCTCTGGGAATCGAACGCGGGTATCTCACGTCAAAGGCTTGTAAGCATATGTATAGGTGAACCTAAGACTAGCAGGCGTATTCATGGGACATTAAAATCAAAGATTACATTTCATTTAATTTCATATACTGTATATACAAGATAGAGAGAGAAGTAAAGAACGGTATATCGGTATCAGGGTTGCCTTTTCTCCAGTTGAGGAGAAAGAAGTGTTTAATTACACTCGTCTCAGTATCAATTTAGAAAATTAAGTGTCCCTTTCTTTCAGAAAAGATAGTACTGAGAATCCAGTTTCCTTTAACCTGTTTACTCACTGCTCTAATGAGAACGTTCTAGGTATTTCTCGCGAAGTATTATTATTATTATTATTATTATTATTATTATTATTATTATTATTATTATTATTATTATTATTATTATTATTATTATTATTATTATGTCTATACGAAAGACAAAAGACTTAAATAAACCACATACAATTTTCATTAGTTTTTCTTAAAGTGAATTACCACTTCTATTGAATGTTACTCTTCATATTAGTTATTCTTTTGAATAAGCATTTAGGATCATTTTCTAGAAACAGGGCTTGCGTAAAGCTGAAGGGATGAGATGGGAAACTTGTTATTTATTAAATGGTCGCTAATTTTGTAGAACATCTTAAAAATAAAAAATAAAAAAAACATATATATATGAAAGACTGTGACAAACAAAGTGATAAGTGCAACTTCTAAAGTTTTTAGAAGATATTATTAAAAGAAATTATTTGGAATCGAACCACAGAGCAGTATGTGGGTAGTTTAATTTCGGAAGTGTACCAACAGATGGCAGGAGAAGCTTTCTTGGTACTTGTCATTGCATTTAATTGCATTCAACGTGGTAATGTTGAACCTTCTGTTCTAGTTCACTTCATAATTATAAAATGTGACATACCATTATGTCATACAGATCCGCTCATACATATTTAGTAAATCTACATTGATATCATAAGAAAAGAAAAAGAAAAAAGAAAAAGTAATATAAGAAACTATACTAGCTATTGTGATTTTATAAACAAATATAAAGACACAAACTGAGGTTGCTGTACTAAGAACAAAGTATACAACTTATAAAAAACAAACCAAATGTCATAATTTGTATCATATTTTTAAATCAGTTGTCAATAGCCATACGGACAAAGAAATAGGTAAATTATAAGAACATAATACCGTCTTAACTTGGATTGTAGCTTTCAATCTTTGTTAAGCCTACTACAAATTTTAGTAATAACATCTTAAGATTTCAGTTATATAATATTCAAAAAAATGAAAACTGTTATTTAATTAAGCATATTAGAATTGAACATTCCTATTTCTCAGATATACTGGTCCCTTGAGCTGGAGTTCAGCATATCTTTCAGTACCAACTCGATGTGCAACATGGTACCGGGTTCGATTCCCTGTGGGGTCATTCGGTCGAAAAGGTGTAAAACTCTTTTTCAGGCCAGCCACACTGAATGAGGTTTTCTTGGATTTCACACCAGGCAAATGCCTAGATGATACCTAACTTATAGGTCCCAGGCCGCTTCCTTAATTCCCCCAATCCTTTCTTTCTTCCCTTTGCCGTGTGCTCGTGTGCTCGCCGAGGGCCGTCATCCCTCAAACATGACGGGTTAAATGGCCTTAGATGCCGAAAGCCCAAAAATCTAAATCCTTAATCCTAATCCATGTGTAACATAAGCCGGCAGGCTTAGATGGAATCCGATTCACATGAGTTCCCGCTGAAAATTGAATCAGGATCGACTACACCAGATTAGCATGGATTAACAATGTAGCCAGCACAAAGTTCAGGAGATATATTGATTATGGCAATTTTCACAATATATTTGCAAAATTTCTCAAATGGTCCAATAATTTCTAATGTTCAAATGATCAAATAATTTATTTCTTTATATTTTGAATTTTAATGCATTTCGGTGAAGTTCTGTTCATGTGAATATATGTTCTTCAAAATGTTCTGTTCAAAATGTCTTCTATATGTTCTGTTGAATATGTTCTTCATTAGCCAAAAATACGCTTTAAATGGTTGATGCACTCCATACACATTTTGAGACACCTGTTACAATTTACGACATACTGTAGAGTATCCAAGATCGAATTTTAAATATACATAATTTTGACAAAACTCTATCATTTTTTGTTTACTCTTAAGAACTAGAACAGAATCAATAATTTGGTTCTTACAATTCGGTACTAATTAAGTCATACTTTTGTAAATAATAACAAATAAAGAAGTAATGCATTTTAATACTACTTCTTACACCATTGCTTATCCATAGCTCTAACTTCATTAACAATTGCACAGAATTTGAATGAGATCTTGAACTATGAAAGTCGATTTGCATAGACCTTATTCCTTAGTAATAAACGGCTCCCAAGCCTTGCTTAGTCTTTTGATTGTCAGTATTCCCAGAGATTCCAAGATGATTACATAAAATATTCTATTTTTTGTTATTTAAATTCCAAGTGCAATATTGCAAGGATTACTGACAAATTAAATCTTTATTACATGTAAGAATACCAATAAGGTAAATTTTTAAGTGAATAATATTTTATTGACCTATGAGCGCTCTCTTGCATGGCATTTACACCGCCTTTTCATAAAACAGCAAGTATATGCACGTAATCCCAATGAACTAGATTAGATTGATAGGACCATTAAAATTTTCAAGCTAAATATTAATGCAACAAGTGTCGCTGGGCTCATCATTTTCGGGATTCCGAATTGCAATGATTACTGAATATATAAGCGCGGTGAAAGTGTAACGACGTGAGCGCTGGTTCAATATCACTACACACGAGTGACCAAAGTTAATACCTGTAAGTTTATCTGAGAAAGTAATTACTGAAAATAAAGCTACAATAAATAAATAAATAAATAAATAAATAAATAATAAAAATTAAAAAAATAAAAAATAAAACGTGAGGCCGGCCCTGTGATTTAATGTAAATTTATGAATCTCAATATTTTGAGTAATAGGAAGTTTGCTGTTAAATTCTAAAGAACAAAATCTACAGCTTTGGTTACTAAAACTGGACACTTATAGACACTGATAAGCTATACAGGGACAAATTTTCCATTAGCTTCATTTAGAAAACCATGCAATACGAGAGTTGAAGCTGTGAATATCATTTTTAACGGATATAAAAACCATTCTTTGTAAAATATTAGTATCAGAACTAACGACCTATAAAGATATAATGTATGTCCAGTCAGCGACAAAAGTTCTTCCAATTCCATGAAATTATTTTCGTAAATAACTTAAGAATGAAAGGACAATTTATGTACAATTTTTAAGTAAATTAAAAAGGATGTAATTTTCTGAACGTTCCAGCTTTATCAGCGCTATTATCAAAATAAAATTCACCAAACGAAAGGAACCTTTGTCGCTAACTATACAGTAATATTAAGCAACTAGCAAACTGCATTGTTATTAATAATGTTAATATATTATTCGTATTGTGATCAATTAGTTTCGGAATTACCTCGAAATAAAATATTTATCGATGCCACAAAAGTTTATTATCAGGTTAATTTTCTACACAAATTCCTTCGCACATTCAAGGGACATGTGGAATTAAAGTTTTCTGGTATTCGAAAGTGATGAAAGACAACTGAAAGCTATCGAAACGTGGATGCGGAGAAGAATGGAAGAATTAGTTGGGTAGAGCTAACGAATGAGAGAGTGTTGGGAATGATGGGAGAGAAAAACCAATTTTAGATATTATTAAGAGAGGAAGAGAAACTGGTTGGAATACTGCTTAAGAAGGAACTGTATCATAAGGGACGTGCTATAACCTATGCTGGCAGGAAAGAGAGGGAATGGTAGAAAAAAAATGAAATCTGTGAGTTTTACGTCCCACGGTTATGCAGGTCGGTTAGGCTAAAGGAGACGGTGATGATGAGTAATGAATGAAATGGTGGAATGAAGAAAATGGGAGAACACGGGAGAACCCCGACAAAACCCACGCACATGGTGTTTGTCCACCACAAAGTTCACTTTTCGGGACCCCAAGCACCAGAGGTGAACGCTCTACCACTGAGCCACCGCGGCCTCGGAATGCTCGAAAGAAACTACAGTAAACGGACGAAATAAAAGCAGAAATATCATACATGAAGTCAAAGAGGCTAGAGGAGGACCGTAAAGCATGCAAGCTTCACAGTTGCAGCAAGTCACCTGCCAATAACTGCATAATACCTATGATGGTGATCATGGTATTATATAGTATCTTATTTCGATGAAGTCCCGGAACTTATTGAACACATTGTGTACAGTTATTAAAAAACAATATAGGAAAATGAGGTGAGAATTGGAAATAAAATAGCTCTTGTTTTTAAAAAAATCGGTCACATTTATTATTTTAATCAATAAAATACAATTAAAGACTAATTCACATTCTTTAAGAGACAGATTTAAATATACACATAATTTATTGATTTCTTTTCATTAAAATTATCAACTCTTTACTTTCAGTGTGATGTTCTGGTAACCTGTAATGAGAGTGAGATTATAAATATTTTATGCAATCATAATTGTTCATCAGAAAAAGAAATAAAATTAATACATATTTGAAATCAATTACAATGTAGAAGATATTACTCTTCGGCAATGGATTACTATGCTTACAAGCTACGAGTATTATGTTGCAAATAAGAACTAAACTTAATGAAAGCTAAAAATGTGAATATATATACAAGGCAATTCAAGAGGGATGTCACATAATTTGTGAGGTGATTTTACATGTGAAAATAAACCGAAAAAGTCCACACACATCTGTGAATGATTATGAAGACTAGTGTAAATATTGAATATTACATACCGAAACGCTGTCTAGGCTCTGTCTTGGGTAGAATAATGGTGAGACAGATGACTGATTCATCCTACAAGAGTTGTTCAAAACGTCCTTCATCCATCTCAATGCACTTGTCAACGCGTTGGAGGGTGCGTTGTGTTGCACATGAACATATTCTCTGCGTGCTTTAATGGGGCTACAGCGTCAGTGATTCAAGTGCCAAATTCTTCACGTGTATCTGCCTTCGTAGTGTATACATTCCCCTTTAACCAGAATCATGAACAGAAGTTTAATGGATTTAGGTCGGGTGATCTAGGAGGCCAGTTAATGGATCCGCCACGGCCAATTCATCGTTGAGGAAATGTATTATTCAGATACTGGGATACTTGTCTGGTACAGTAAATCTGTGCAACACTCAAACACGACACGCACACAGCCTCACGACTGGTTACTGATTCAAACCGCGATTGCACACTGGGTACGCTTGCAGCTGTTATCTCGGTGCGACGTCACAGTGCTGCTATCAGTTGGAAAATCTTCACATCTCTTGTAGGGTTGATCAGTCATCTGTCCCACTAATATTCTGTCCAGCAGAGCGCCTACACAGCATTTCGGTACGCAATATTTATTCTTGTCTTCATAATCATTCATGTATGTGTGCAGTCTTCAACTGTTGCAGGTCCATAACGATCGAAGATCGGACACACGTCATAGGTGTTTTTCGGTTTATTTTCACACGTAAAATCACCTCACAAATTATGTGACATTCCTCCTAATTACGCTGTATATTTTAACTTCTCTAAGACTTTTTGGTAGCAATACTTCAAAGTATACGAGGGAAAGTTTAAAATAGATATAATAATTGAAAGAAATATAAAAATGAATCAAACTTACCAAGTTCTGTAAACATAAGTATAGATACTATTCTCCATATACAAGGAAAAATATTTAAATGTACATACTCTAAGTCTGTATACTAGCTTAAACTTATATTATTTTTTTAAAAAATAGGCATATTTTAATTTCAAAGCTACAAGAAAAATATTATTCGCTTTTATTACAAATTATTCTGAATGTTTATACTATATTCACATATTTCCATTTGTCTTCCCAAATTCTCTTTTATTTAAATTTGAATTGTTCTCTCAAAACATAAACGTACTTAACCTCACTTGTTTTGTTCAGTAATGCAACAAAATCTATGTTTCATATATTATGTATATGATTTAACTCTTTATCTAGGGTTTTAACTTAGCATAACTCAAGAGTAAAGTAGTAAGCAAGAAATCAGATTTTGTTTGCCTAATATGATTTATAATGTAATGATTTAATGGGTTTTAAAATTTTGGTATCATGTTGGGAATATTTGTAAGGCTAAACGAAAGATTTGTCAAAATAGGAAGAATAAACAATACTTAAAATATTTAAATTTAACAGCAAATAATTAAATGTAATGAAATCACAGAGTTATGGTAAGAAATTATATTTGATAATTTCCCATGTAAAAAAATTGTTTTGTACAGGAAACAAATGAGATTGGTGGTAGGTAGAGAAATAAAGCCCAACAGCTTGGGATGAAAAAAAAATACATGGTATGAAATTAATCTGTTTGGGACCGAAATTCTGAGTTTTAAAATGTACCATTGTTTCAAGAACGGTTTTGCAGCCACTATGCTAATCAATTAGTTTCCTGATACACATATTCCTGAAATATATGTTGATGCACTTATTGAAATAGAATGAATTGTACATCACTTTGTGTTCTGTTCTGGAAAACCAGTATTCATATTAATAATCACGTATGACAACAGGATTCGATATAGCAGGATAAATTAATAAAATAAATAAATTTCGTTCATTTATCATGTATGTGCTAAGTCCATCGTCACATGTTTCCATTAATAAAACCATTAAGATCCTCCAAGTCTAACAGTAGCTGTAGTACAGTCCAAGTGCTCTGAATAGCTGAGTATCAATCTGAGGACTTAATATTTTTATCTTCTCATAATACAGAAGAAATAGCATTTTTTGTCCTATCGAGATGAAACGCGGAAACCTAGGCTCCGTTCAATGTCCAGTGACACAGTTTTTGCTTATAGTTGCAATCAGAAAATGAAATGAAATCTTTGAGTTTTACGTCCCATGGTTATGCCGGTTAGGCTAAAGGAGACGGTGATGATGAGTAATGAATGAAATGGTGGAATGAAGAAAGTGGGAGGAAACGGTAGGACCCTGAGAAAACCCACGCACACGATGTTTATCCACCACAAAGTGTACTTGGAGGCGGCTGAGATCGAATCCGGGACCCCAAGCACCAGAGGTGAACGCTCTACTACTAAGCCACCGCGGCCCATAGCCGCAATTAGAGATTAAATGGTGTGAGAAAATCAGTTATTTCTTTCAATTAGTCTTCAATACCCAATTCTGTGACTGTACATGTTTTTTAATGTTAATACGAAGTGGTGCGAGCAGAGCATTAATTCTTTTACAGTCTTTGTAGTCTGAAAAGTTGGTACTGTATTTCAAAGGTGAAACGTGAGAATTATCAGCAAGCAATTTATGGAGCTAAGTAGTTAGCATGCCAAATTTTGAGCCCAATAAGTGTATATGAAAATTAAATTTTTTCTGTTTCACTTTCACCCTTGACGAATTCGTGTCTGTGAAGTCAATGATGTTACACAGGCATTTAGTTTCCTTCATTTATCCTTTAATGTATTTGGAAATTACAAGTGCATAGAAAAAATGAATATGAAAAGGGGTATGATTTTAGGTCACCAGTAGATGTGTACTGTAATAGAGAAAGTGTTGTTTTGTATAGTATTTAATATGATCAAGGACATATAAAAAGTTAAAGAAATATCTCACTTACGTAAATATTTATTCTTTGCAAAGTCAATGGAGAGATTTGAGAGCAATTGAAGAGGAAGCAAAAATACAAACAGATACTTTGAGTGTGTACACAAGAATCCAGTTGTTCTAGTTTCATATAAACACTAACTATAGTGATCTTTATTAGGAACCAATTTTTGGAACATTCATTTTATCTTGTGTAAAGGGGCCGCGGTGGCGCAGTGGTAGAGAGTTCACCTCTGGTGCTTGGGGTCTTGGGTTCAAACCCTGCTCCCGCCATATGAACTTTGTGGTGGACAAACATCGTGTGCGTAGGTTTTCTCGGGGTTCTCCCGCTTCCTCCTACTTTCTTCATTCCACCATTTCATTCATCTCTCATCATCACCGTCTCCTTTAGCCTAACCGATATAAACATGGTACGTAAAATTCAAAAATTTCATTTCATTTCATTTTCTCGTATGTAATGGACCTTTGTGCCTTTAGTTGTATTCCTGCACTTTCTTACGATGGACTCTTTATTAAGATTTAAATTTATCCATGGGAACTGGAGCGATAATATACTCTCATAGACTTAGTTCATACATTACGGTAATGCTCTAGCCAATCAGAAAGAATTTGCAGACGAAATGAGTAAAAATTCATATGAAATGAGTGTTTCGAGATTAATTTTTACGCCTGAGTTTTAGACTCATGGGCGGTGCTTCGCCTAAGAAGTGGGAAGAGGTACATGTCGTTGCAGAAGACGGCCAGAAAATAGTCAGACGTGCATAAACTGCATCAATTATTCATTGGTGAATATTTTTCTCTTTTATTTAATTATTTATTTATTTATTTTATTTTATTGACCTAAACTGTACAACAGACCGTAAGTATGTAGAGTGTAGTGTTGCAATTATCAAGAGTAGAAATACAACTCTTAAACTATATATGTATTTGATTCAGGTTTTTTTCGGTGCTCGTTATATGCCTAGTCGGCCTACAGTAAGTTTCATATTATGTTACTTACAAAGCAATCAAATTGCTGAAGATATTGCTTTTAATATGTCTTAATATTGTGGTTTGTTGCGATTGTTTATGGTGAGGTTGGAATAAAAGTTCCTTTGTTTGAATCACATCAAAATTTGCATTAAAACAGCATTTGTGTACGGATAGCTTTATATGCATTCTGGTGGTGCCATTGGCGAAACTGTCAATGCACGGTGCTGGACGGATTCCAAGTTCGATTCCCTAGCTTGGTTATTACGCTTGTGTCCTTTGCCATTCGCAGTAATCATAATAAAACTCCAGGGCAATAAATAAAATAATAAAGATTATCAGGGTACTGATGTGCATGTAGATGCCCAAATAAATTAAGAAGTTACTAGGAAACTGAATAAAGAGAAACAATCCATTAAAAAGTGACGTTCTAGTATGTAAAACGTATTTCAGATGTAACCAAAAGCTTTAAAATTCCTATATTATACATACTTTTTATGGTAACATAAGGGAGACAAATAGTAAATTAACAAAAAGAGTGTAAAGCAGAAACTAAACCAGGAAAACAGAATTCCTAATAACTCTTCTCTAAAAGACCAGAGAGAATTGGATAATAAATACCACTCAAGGAGTACAAAATACTGGTTATGCTAGTATTGATATGTAGGCAAAAAATAATTAAATACTTTTCCTAAAAAGTTCCTATTTATGAAAATGTCTGTGAAGAGGTTATGCTAGATTATGAACAGATAATAGGATAAAATGGTCAGGGACATGCATAGAGAATTAATGATAAGGGATCAGTAAACAATGATATTGTGAAATAATTTTTTGAAAAGGGTGATACACACGCAAATCATTGAGGATGTTGATACTTGGAATTGAGGACAAACTGAAATGTGTACTTCTATTTTCATAATTAGTTAGAGTGATATTACTATTAGTTGTGAAAATCTCTGTAATATCTAGTGATCTTCTAAGTTATTCTAGTAAGTTCTTGAAACTTACATATTTTAAACTTTGCTTCAATATTTTATTCAGAAATTTTTCATTGCACTAAATAATATAAATTTTGTCATGTCAAAGTTTGCTCTTCTACTTGGTCATTGCTAGTTATCTCTGTACTACCTGAATTTAGCACCAGAGCAAAGAAATCTACTTGGGAAGAACCTATTTTCAAATCATACTTTTTCTTTTTACTACAGTCTTCAGATAGCCTAGAAGACAAGGCAAGCCTAATTGCTGTATCATTTATAAAAGAAGGAGCTTGGCTTAAAGCTTTACTTTCGTTCCCTCTAATTTGATCTCACTAATGAGAGTTTTCGAGTAGTAGTTGCGTCACGGTTTAGAGCAAATACTTTGTGAACCTCATAAATGTCAGGCATGTAAGAATCCAGTAGATAAAATGGGACTGCATGGACTCTCTTGCATAAAAAGCACAGGTAAATATCCCCGATACTCAAGTGTCAATGACATTATAATGAGAGCACTCATTTCAGCAGGTATACCAGCAATAAGAGAGCCAAATGGATGTAGTAGAATGTATGGTAAAAGACCAGATGAGATAACTTTAATACCTTGGAAGAGAGGTAAATCATTGATTTGGGATTTTACATGCACAGATACTTTCGCTTCTTCCAACCTTCCTTTCTCCTCACTTCAAGCGGGCAATGTAGCCAGTCGAAAGGAAACAGAAAAAAAGAAGAAAATACAGAAACCTAACAGAGAAGCACCAATTTGTGCCCATTGCCATTGAATCTAGTGGATCTTGGAGCAAAGAAGGCTTCAACTTTATAACGAAAAATCGTATCACCCATTTATCCGCTGATGCTAGAGCAAGCACCTTCCTAATTCAAGGAATAAGTACAGAGAGTACATAGAGTAATGACAGTACAAAGAGGTAACGTAGAACCTATATTGGGAACCATACCACCAGGTAAAGAATTAGACGAAATTTTCCTGCTTTAAAACATCTTCCATTATGTTATTTAACTTTTTTCTGCTAGAAGAAGAAAAAAGTTTAATTTGTGTCTGACAATTATTTTTTTTATTATTTATTTGTTATTAGAATCTGTTGTTCTTTGCATTTTTTTCTTTTTCCTTCATGGTCTTAGACTTCATATATTATTGTTATTCTTTTCATTTATTTATTAGTTTACTTCACACATTACATTTCGTTATTATCGTTTAATTATAGTTTCCTTGATTCATATTTCTTACTGTTGAATATATGTATGAATAAGATATGAAAAAAAAAATATTGAAATAAATGACTATTTCAAGAGACAACAAAAAAGATTTTTTCATTGTTTACATATGAAAAATCAATAATAAAATTCTACTTAATTTATAATAACTGTTGGTCAGAGCTGTAGTCGAGCGTACACGGCGGTACACGGCGTATACCCTCTGCTTAATCATTAGAGTGTACCTTCTGCTTTAAAGCGTATAGTACTTTCTACTTTTCTTTCGTTTATATTTATTTATTTAACTGGGCCATGACTCCAACGGTAACCCGGCGTCGGGATGTGGCGCCTCCATCGCCACTTCGGAACTGCAGTCAGCCTGGTCCTCCAGGTTGGGGTTGTGTCGGGCCGATCAGCCGCCATTTAAAACGTGGGATCGAGTACAATAGAAGATAAGCGTCGAATGTGGACTGCTTTTTGTGGATGTCCATCTTGCTATGGCATATTTATGATAAATGGATTTGTGGTTATAAGACGGATTGGCCCGAAGCCATGGGACGGAGGAGAGAAGCGAATGGAATGGATGGAATGATGCCGTGAATGGTTGGTGGAAGTCTTTCGAAGTGGTGATTTAAGTAAGAAGTGTCATCAAGAAGATGGCAAGAAATGTTTTAGACTATAAAACAGTGATGTATCCTGTATATTTTAATTGAATTAATACATGCGTTTTCGTTCAAAAATGGCCTTTCATGTCTCTTACGAGAATTATAGATGCTCACAAAAGGAAAAGAGCGTATACCCTCTGAAAAGTTCAGGACTACAACACTGCTGTTGGTACTGGACGCTAGTACAAACATTACAAATTAGTTGATTATAGAATTAGCAATGACTATTTTATTCTCAGTAAGATTTGTTTTAAAACAACATTGGTTTCTAAATTACTCTTTAATCATTTCAATATTTAGTTGCTATACATAGAATACAATTATTCGTTACAGTTGCATTTCCCTTAAAAATTAAAAAAAAAAAAAGTTAGACAACCAAAACTAAACAATATTAAAATGTAAATGTATTGAATGCATAATTGAAATAATTTAAATAAATATTTTAATATATAATACATGGGGATAGTGTTTGTTATTTAGAAAGCTGTTCAGATTTTAGAATGAAAATGTGCTAAAGCAACAGCAATAACAAAAGTAATAAGTTTATATATTTCTACCAAATCATCAGAATAAAAATAACAAAAATGGTGATAATTATTAGAAAAGTTACAATAATTTGCGTTATAAGTATCACAACCTACATAGAAGTTAATGTTTTTAACCAAGTACAAATCGATTTGGTGTGCTTTACGTTGGATAATTTATTTAGAACTCGGAATGCAATTAAAAAAAAAAAAAAGTTTGAGAACAAACTGTAAATGCGAAATGAGCTATCAAATTTCTCAAATAAGTATTGCAATTTAAGATACAAATACTATTTAAAACTAAGTAAATTTACAGAAGCACCAACAGCTATAGAACACTAACAAAGTAACTAAAACCACGTTCACTTGAAAATAAAATTAATCTGGAGGAAACATTTGAAGGCTCAAGATATATATATTTTCCTTATAAGTGGTGTACGAAAATGACAATTTCATGAATGATGATAACGCCGTAATGTAATGAATAATTAAATAATGTAATTCAAACATACTTTGTTTCAGACCATAATAACAACTTCTAACATAATTTCTAACTTTATCACTGTTTTATTACGATTAATAAAATGCAGTTTAAAATTTCAGTATAACAGGATCTTTCAGAAAAGTTTGATATCTGAAATGTAATACTGTTCATATTCATTTTTCAAAACCCTTTTGAAAAATTATTTTGTTTTTATCACAAAATAAATCTATATTATAAAATTGAAAGTGACTATGTTTGTGACTCCTAATCTTTTGAAACCACTCGACCGATCTCATTCAAATTTTCAACATGAATGACTTTCGGGCCTGGGACTTATCTTTATCATTTCACTTTGACGGTAAAACTTAGGAGATGGAGAAAAGGGAAAGTTACATAAAACTAAATAAAACTTCATGTCTTGAACTAAACGACCAATCTCTATCAAATTTTTAATATAGATGAGATGTGGAACGTAGGGGAGCGGGAGGAGGAGGAGATATGCAAAAATCAATATAAATGAAAATAAAAGTCCTTAGGTTTGTGACTTAATAACTCTTGAACTACCCAACCGACCTCAATAAAATTTTCAACATGGGTGAGGTTCAGGATTGGAAGTTTATTCTTTTTTTTTTTTTTTTTTAATTTCACTTTCGTGGAACAGCCTAAGAGAGGGGAAGTAGACGAGTATATATATATATATATATATATAACTTAATCACTCTGGAACTACCCAACCGATCGCGATCAAATTTTCAACATTGATGAGGTTCGAACTTGGGACGATTTTTATAATTTTACTCTGACGGTCAACTTACGGGAGGGGGAGGGGATATATATATATATACATAAAAGTAAAATAAAAGTAACTGTTTTTGTGGCTTCACCACTCTTGTACCAACCGACCGACCTCTATCAAATTGTGAACATAAAGTTCGTACCTGAGGTGGTTTTTGTCATATTACTTTGACACTGCAACTTAGGGTAGAAGGAGGGGGAGAGATATTTAAAACTGATTGAAAATTACTGATATTAGTATCGAATCTATAGTTTTCTGTGTCGCTGAGAAGAACAGCAACACTTCCAGTGCTGTTTAAGTCCAAATTCAACCCTGTAAGTTGTGGGAGGGGATATATATACATATATAAATGATCGAAAATGATGAATATTAGTGTCAAATCCATATAGTTCTCGTTGTCGCAGAGTTGATCGGTGACACTTTCGATCCCGTTTGAATCCAAATTCAGCACAGCAACTTGTTGGAGGGAGGGGGAGGAGATACATAAAAATGATTTAAAAAAATGACCATTATCAGTGTCGAATGCATAGTTTTTGAGGTCACTGAGATGAACAATGACACTTCTGATGCAGTGTCTCGCAACATGGGGAGAGGAGATTTCTAAAATCATCGAAAATAACCGATATTAGTACAGAATCCATAGTTTCTGGTGTTGCTGTGATGAACAGTATCACTTTTGATGCCGTTTAAATCTAAATTTAGCCACGCAACATCGGGGAGGAGAAGCGGAGAGAAATATTACAATAATCGAAAATGGAAAGCGCTTTAGTAATAGTAAAAAGTGACTGACTAACGGAACTGTTGGTAGGTATGGAATGAGGCCAGGGGGTTGCAAGGTTTTGAAATAACGACGTATACCCATACTAGTAGGTTGCTTGAGATATACTGTGAAAACAGTTAGTTGTTGTACTGGATATAGATTAAGATGTATTGAGTGGAATCCTATTATGCTCATTCAGTTATGTCGAATCAAGATTGGTAATTGCTATGTTGTCTTTGTATTTGGGAAATACTAAGACATTGGAAAAGCAATGTATAATTTAGAGATAATATGATAATAAATGGAATTAGTGAAATGGAGTTAATTATATTTATTGTTGTGTATATGTATCAGTAGGCCTAACAGTATTAGCATATAGACATTCGAAATGAGATTCTGCAATTATATATAAGGTATAGGTGCAGATTAAGTTTAAGAGGTCTACAACCGAATATTCTGAAGAATCTAAACAAATTTTCCCAGTCAACAGGAACAAATTATTATTTTTTTTTTAAATTTAATCCAGCGAAGTTTGTAATTGTTGCTAGTAATTTAATCCTATTAATAACTTACCTTTTTTCCTTATTCAATCCAGCATACTTAGTGGATCTTCTCCAGTGTTTCCTAAAACGACATGAAAAATTGTTAATAACATTTAAAAGATGTGAAAATTTACATTAAAGTACTGCTATGCAGGAGAAGGAAAGAAATGAAAAGTCAGGGTTAGTAAATCCTAAAACGGCCAGTTAAGTTGTTGGTAATCCTGAACAAAAGTAAGTGAAGGTCGTGGTGTGTTTCTCATGAAAATAGGGGTTAAATAGAGATATTATATTCCGCATACATACCATCGTCTTCTATATTTGCAGTATCACCAAGAGCGCTGCTGGAATCTTCTTCAGATTGTATATCGTCCTGTTCATTTGTATCTGTTTACAGAGAAAAATATTTAGATATAAGAGTACTTGAATCTGAAGTGTAACTGTGTGGAAACATAAACATAAGAGTTAGTAATAAATTAATAATAAAAAATTTCCCTTGTGAGTGTTATTGGAATAAAGTATCCATGAAGCAGGAGTGCATACTTAAACCCTAAAATCAAAAATGATTTTTAGAACTATTTCGTGTTTCTAAAAATAAATAGATTTGCAGAGAACTTAAGCATTGTTAATTACGACATGGGTTATGCCAGGTATTAATAGATAGGTAAAGGGTTAGGAGGGTTCTGAAGATGGAACGTCGAAACACGATCGTACATGTTATTAGTTAGTTTATCTTGAGAGTGCTTTTTTTCCTAGGAAACGAAAATAGATTAGTTGATAGAGAAGGAAAATACATCAACAAACCTAAATCATCTGGTAAATCTTCGTCGGCATCCCCTTCAAAAAGATCAGCATCTCCTTCTTCATCTGTAGAGAAAAAATTGCAACAAATTCTCTGAAGGAATTGCAGTTGTGTTAATTATTACTCGTAAATTATCTTGTGTCATATAACATTTCAGTTTCAAGCGCTATTACTTTGCGTAATAGTAAAGAAATTCAAATAATTACAGAGATTGACAATTGTTGAGAATTGAATCATTTTCAGTCATATCATAAGTTTTTTTTTTCACATAGTTAAGGTGCAGTATGGAAACCCCACTGGCTTCGCCTCTTGTGCGTGCTGTTCCTAGTTCTATCCTAGCTCACACCAAGTGAACTTTGTGGTGGAAAAGCACCCTATGCATGAGTTTCTTCGGGGTTATCCCGTTTCCTCCAACTTTCTTCATTCCACCATATCATTCATTTCTCATCATCATCATCTCCTTTAGCCTAATCGTGGGACGTAAAACTGAAAGAATTCATTTCATTTTCAAAGTGTAGTATGTGACCAAGATATGAATACATATATTGTGCACCCTTTATTGACAAAATATGGCAAAAATTTGTCAGGTGGAAAGGAACAGCAGGTGAAAAACAAAAACAAACACATGAAGAGTACTATGGAGTAAATGACAGGTGTCGTGAACAGAGAGGAGTTCTGAGCAAACTAGTAAGGCGTATGATTACCTCGGCCACAAAAATATACTACACACTCATTTGTTACGCTGTCCACGAGATACGAGTCCCACGAGTATGTTGTCTTAATCTTCCCTTAGGGCAGTTTTTAGGTCTTCAAGGGTCAAAGGTGGTTGATCACGCTGTGTAATTAGTCATCCAAGAGCATCTCAGACATGCTTTTTGGGATTAAGATCGGGAAACTATGGCAACCAGTTTATGCGATAAATATTCTGAACCTCGAGGGTCTCTTCAGTTTGTTCGTTTCTGTGTAAGCATGCGTTGCCATCCATGAACACAAACTCTGGGCCCACTGCACCACAAAAGAGATGAACGCTTTCCAGGATCTCATTAAAATACAGTTCTCTTTTTACGGATCCGCCTGTACAAAATGTACAGTGGTATTTGTACATTTTTCATGATGTCTGCCCATATCATGACACCAATGTCACCATACGTGTCCTATTCACTGATGTCCGGTGAATGGTAACGTGTTACTCGTTCTTGTCACATCAATTGATGTCAAGAATCACTGAGAACACAAAACTGTGATTCACTTGAGAACATAGAATTTGCCCAGTTTCTTTCGTCCCAATCCACACCCACCGCCACTATAATCTGGGACGGTGGTGGGTGGGGAATGTTGGAACACACTTAACAGGCTTCCGCGCATAGGGACACACAAACATCTGATGCCCCGGCAAACTCACTAGCAATTTGTGCGGGAGTAGCACGTCTACTCTTTCTGGCTAGTTGATCAATGAAGCAATCCTGCCGAGTTGTACTCCTACCAGGACTTCCTCTATGCACACATATAGCTAGTCTTCTGGTTACAGCAGCTTTCTTCAGTCGGGAAGTAATGCTTTGTGCTAATCCCATCACACGTGCAATACTTTGAACTGCGTCAAAACGACCAACAGCTCTTCCTGAGCAATGATAATCGCTGAGAAGAACCCTTTGTGTCGTTTTTCAGCAGATCAATTAGCTTACGTTACAGTATTGTATTCACAACTGCGGTTGTTGGGCTTGGTCGTGTCTTGTTAATACTAACTTTTGACTGAGTGTGGCGTTTATTCTGAGCAGGAACCTCAAGTAGTACAGTTGCCTCTTCTCTCTTCTCGCGTAGTACGGTTCTCTTGGATGCAATGGCTCACTAGTGCTCTCTAGTGTACGTTGATATATTTATGCCTCTACAAAGCCGCGTAAAGTCGCGTTCTCATAACTTATGACTGAGACTGAAAATGTGTTTCATCTCTAGCGATTGTCAAAGAGTGTAGTAAATGCAAGTAATAAGAAGGACTTTATGTAGAAAATAAAAACTGGAAACGTTTAAAATGCTAGGAAAGTGTTAGAATAAAATTGAAAGTTAGAATAAATATCAAGTGAAGTGTAAGGCAAAAATAAATAATAAACAAGTCAATTTAAATATCAATATTAGTGAGAGAATACAAATACAAAAAGAAAAAGAAAGAAAAAAAGAAAAAAGGTAAAGATGAGGCATACGATATAGTATGAAAATTATACACATTTAAATGGTTTTCATTATTAACAAACTAAATTGCCATTAAAAATTATATTCAATTTTTTATACTATCTAGTGATTTGTTTCCGTGGGAAATATAGGAACAATATTAATATATCTTTTTTTTATGTAACAATATTTTAAAACTATACAGTTACATTATTTTTAGGGAATAAGTTTATAATCACCATCAGTTTTAATATTTTAAGATAACTCATTTGATTCAGCAGATGATTTGTCAAATAATGTACGTTGAGTATGAAATAGTATAGCGATATACATACCTAGTTTTCGGGAGTCAAGTGCGCTGGACTTGCTAGATTCCGTTACACCTATATGAAGTAAAGAATAATAGCGTTTATATCGAATAGAGAATAAAATATCTGACATCAATACGTAAACCGTAGAAGAGTTATTGTTCAGAATATTCATTAATGTTTGCATTATACTAACAATTCCAACTAATTAATTGTTCTTTTTTTTAAAATTTCTTTTGTCATATTACTTTAATCTCCCACGAGAAACGGGAATGGTGAATGGCAAGAATTTTATAATGAGGAACCCCATAACTTATATCGTTTACCAAGCATTGTTAGGATCATCAAATCTAGGAGGCTCAGGTGGGCAGGTCATGTAGGAAGAATGGAAGAAAGTAGGGACATTTTCAAAGTTTTAACCAGAAATCCAATCGGAAAAGGACCATTAGGAAGATCTACTAGCAGATGGGAGGACAATATTAAGATGGATCTCGCAGAAATAGGAATACAAAGTAGAAACTGGTTCCAGTTGTCTAAAGATATACATGTATGGAAGGCTTTAGTGAACACGGCATTGAACCCTCGGGTTCCATAGGTCATAGATTTGGCTAGTTAGTTAGTTTAATCTTTGATTACATTAATCAAGATAAGAGTGTAAGAAACATTTAAGGTTCAAGATAATCATTAAGTTAGCCTCAAGTAAATGATTCAGAATTACAAAATTTGGAAGGAAAATAATTTCTTGAAAGTAATCTGGCGTTCACTACGATTTATGTCGGGAAGTTTGTTAATGTATCATCTATGTTAACTTCATCATAGAAAATATATATGTTTTATTTTCTATGGAATATGAACAATTCATTTATATTGATTTAAAACTAATCTTGGAATAATGAAGGTACTTGAATATTTTATATTAACATTTTGTAAAATAGAAAGTTACCTATGTTTATGCATTGTATTATGTAACATTGTTTCCTGTAAATATAGTTTTATAAGTGATAGATTTATAAATATCGAGTGTTTACCAAAATATCGTAAATTTTTGTATATGGATATATAATAGGGTATTATATGTACAATTGAACAATTTCTTACAAAATCTTCTAATATCTGTCGAATAGGTTCGTAATCTTTTCTCCCATCTCTACCTGTGTTCTTCAAATTTACGGCAGTTTATAAAAGAAATAGATGAATTGCATAATATGGTATAAATTGCTGCTGTCCCTGTAGTCTTCTCGCTCCAAATATCATTGGTGTTTATTTGGAAAATTCATGACATCACAAATATACAATATTCCAATAAATAAATAAATAAATAAATAAATAAATAAATAAATAAATAAAAAGTGTTTTGATTTTTTTGCATCAGGAGCGTGGCGTTGAACTCACTACTTCAATTTCAATCATTTTATCTTACTGTGCTTATCTTATTATTTGTGTTATTTTGCTATTTTTTCTATCCAATTTCATCTATGTATAATTTTTTTTACCAGATTTTGCACTATTTGTTCTACACTAGATTGCACCTGTAATAT
The DNA here is from genome assembly GCF_964235325.1 of Thermobia domestica. Lineage (NCBI taxonomy): Eukaryota > Metazoa > Arthropoda > Insecta > Zygentoma > Lepismatidae > Thermobia > Thermobia domestica. The sequence continues at coordinate 8,003,947 of NC_137457.1, read as the reverse complement.
TTTCCATAAATAGAAGCTTTGCTTTGTATATACTTAAACGCAAACAAACTATTTGCTGAGCAAAACAATATATTCACATAAAAAAACTACATACGTGTTAGTTGGCGAAACTGTTACACGTGTGTAGTTTTTTTATGTGAATATATTGTTTTGCTCAGCAAATAGTTTGTTTGCGTTTAAGTAGAGTGCACCGTTACAATGTTTCATTCTCAGCTTATATTTAGTGGATATTTCTTTTAGATAGTGACATATTTCTCCTTATAGACATGAAATATAAGGTGAAAGAAATAGAGTTTTCAAGACACTTTCCGAAACAAATATATCTTCATCTTCTTAAGTTGTCATGTAGACAATCTTTTCCGCTGGGTATTAAGAGACAATCATATTACTATTTTCAACAGAGTCTTCTTCTTTCTGTCCTCATCCACACGTTGGTGAGCAACATGGAAGATTTCTCTCCCTTGGGAGAGCTATTTTATACTTTGATAAAGTCTCTTCTTGGTAACTGAATCTAGATATTCTGTCCTTGGCCTTTCTCTTCCTGGTTTTCCTTCTGCCAATCTCTATAAATGTGATTCAATTGGAGTGCCTAATAAGATGGTCAAGCATGCTGATTCTTCTTTTTATTATTATTTTCATGATCTGTTGTCCTTCATTATCTTCCTTTAGTACGCTTCCATTCGTTTTTCCTATTTTCTACAGTCATCATATGAAAAACATCATGTCTTCCCAACAATTTCAATATTTATAATTCTAAAATCTCTCTGCTTCCACGTCTCTTATGCTTATATTGGTTTACAATGAATTTAAGATGTTAATAAAATGTGGTAATAGGCGCAGAGAGTAAACTTTTTGTGCCTACGTCAATATAGTTTCAAATAGTTTTAACGGCTTAACTAAAGAATGTACGAAAATGAAACACAAATCACGTAGCAGAAGATTCCATGAACAATAGATGAGTTGGTGGTGTGCTCAGGAGATTAGCTGTCTTATACTAGCGACATGTATTATGATACATTCAAAAATAACTACTAGGCGCACGCTTACAAGAGATAAGACAACAGCTTTAGTTTTAAGGGATTTTGTCAATCCACTCAGGATATTACACGGACAAGTAACGAGTCCAAATGGATGAATCGAGTTGGGGGATGAGACATAGTGCGCCTGATAGAGGATGTGAAAATATGTATATGTGCAAAGTTATAGTGTCTGAACGCCATAGGAAACGGAAGGGGGAGGGTGTCAAAAGTTATTTGGGAGAAGGAGTATGATATGTTCTAGAAATACATCAAATAAACTGTTGAATCATAAAAATAGTGAAAGATAGACAATACAAACGGTGGTAGTTTCACATATTGGCAAAAGAAGAATGGGCGGAGTAGATCACGAACTTCTGCCCCATCTTGAAATCCGCCATTTTGAAATCTGTGATATTTTTTGAAATGAAAAGGTAGTCATGTGTCACATGTGCTGAGATTGTGTTTTGATCAGGAATGCAATGCTATTGTCCATTTTGTCACATCACTAACTGCTAATGAATTATGGCCTGCTTTATCCCTTTGGTTACCATCACCACACATGCTCGAAATGCGACACGATAAACACTTCGAGCACGCCACTCACAGGATAACTTATTTTCCGCTACAATTTCGCTGCTGTATTTGACTGCAGTAGTCCACTATTCATCCAGATATCAGATGCTACGTTCGTCCGAAGTTGCTATTGCCTATGAAGGTGGACAAAGAAAGTTGAGTGAAAAATACAGCAAGTGGTGGAAAAAATAAATGTTTATATACAGTATGTATTAATTGCATTCGAATCTATCAGATTTTACTATGTAATGGTCTATATTAGTATGTCATTTAACAAAAGGTAACAACATAAACTCCACATTGTTTTCGACCAAAAGCGAAAAAAAACAAAAAAAACTGAAGAGGTTCTTCCAAACCGAACACTTCTCTTCTGCCCTATATGTAGCAAATTGGAAGTAATGTCGTAAATAATAATAATGTAATAATATAAAACTCGGTTATCGAATTTCACTGTTATTTTTTTTTGTATATATATGTTTAACTTACATTTGTTTTCGTGATAATCCAAACTTTCGACATAGACCTAGTGTCCTGGATTTTCGTTAATAACTATAAAGATGATCCTGAATCTTCCAAATAAGTACAGATAAGGATAAACAAAGTTCATAATTGACTTTTTGAGAACATGCTGGCCCTAATTGATGTATCACATATTTCAAATTGGCGGATTTCAAGATGGCGACGGAAGTTCCCGATCTACTCCGTCCATTCTTCTTTTGCCGATATGTAAAACTACCACCGTTTGTATTGGCTAACTTTCACTATTTTTAGGATTCAACAGTTTATTTGATGTATTTCTAGCACATAGCACAACCCTTCTCCCACCAACTTTGACCCCCTCCGTTTCTTATGGCGCTCAGCCGCTATAATTTTGCACATATACATATTTTCACATCCTCTATCAGGCGCACTATGGCTTATCCCGCAACTCGATTAATCCATTTGGACCCTTTACTTGTGAGCGATTTAGGAAAATTCACCGAAGATATTAGATTTTCTTAAGATTTGGTAATATTAGGACGAACAAGTTAGTGATCAATCTAAGGATTTTCTTCTGTAGGTTTTACTGTTTCGAAGATGCAGGTTGTCAAATTTTGAGAATATTATTCGTAAATATTGTTTAACCCTTTCCGGATCCTATGGTACAAAATTGTACCATACGCTTTTTTCATGGTACATTGCGTTATTTCTCTTCTATTTGAGCTTTTTCGTCCGTTTTTTTTTTTCAAGTCCAGAGGCCTTGTAGAAGACATTACGTATGGTTTCAGACCGTCCTGCGTCCAGACATAGGAGGTGATGACGTCATAAGTCAAAAATTTCTTTTCTCATTTTCTAAGCCTATGTTCAATATTTTTTGGTGGGCTTATTTTTCTACGTAGAAGATTGAAATTTTGCACAAACATTCAGTCCACCGAGTAGTATTTACCAGTTTTTTGTTCCGATGTCAGTGTTAAAACAGGGGGGGAACCAGAGGGGCAAAAGGTTAAAAAGGGATATTTTTACCCCAATCGTCATTTTCGTCATTTTCTCGCCTCACATACACGATAGGACCACGTGAGTCATACCGTCTGAAAGGCAGTCCCATTCTAAAAAGAACAACGGTCGAATTATTATTCTAGGGTAATTAGGGCCGTTTCAGTGAATTTTTATCCAAATATACTTCTGTATAGGGTAAAATTGGGGCATGGTAGGGAAATTTTTTCTGGCGGGCCTATTTTTTCACGTAGAAGATTGAAATTTTGCACAAACATTCAGTTCACCGAGTAGTATTTACCAGAAGTTTTTTTCCGATTTCTGCGTAAAAACAGGGGGGTTCCAGAGGGGCAAAAGTTGAAAAGAGGGATTTTTAGACCCAAAAAATCCCTTTTTTGGGAATTTCCCCCCTTTACATACATGATAGAGACACGTGAGTCATACCGTCTGAAAGGCAGTTCTGTTCTGAAGAGAATGATGGGCGAAACATGACCCTAGGATAATTAGGGATGTCTCAGGAAATTTTTCCCTGAGATCATGGTGTTTTGCGGTCGTTTTGGGCATGGTGGGAATTCCTGATAAAATTTCTCCGGCCCTTACTATTCAAGATAGAAACTTGAAATTTGGTACACACATTTAGTTTACCAAGTACTATTCATCAGATTTTTTGCAGGTCTCTACGTTCACACAGGGGGGGCCAGGGGAGCCCAAAGTTGGACAAAAAAAGTTTCCCATCAAAATTTTCCCTTTGACATCAATTTTCCCTCTCCTGGTTTATGGTATGGGCGTGGAAGTGATACCATTTGAAAGCCTGCTCTATTCTGAAGAGAATGAGGTATGGACCATGATCCTAGGATAAATAGTGACGATTCAGTAGCTGCTTGACTGAAAGTCTAAAAAATAGCCCAAAATGCCAGGATCCGGAAAGGGTTAATAGTGTCTGCTTGTGAATATAATTTTGGAAGAAAAACCCCATTATTCAGTGACTAATGAACTTATCTTCTTGAATACTTTTCACCAAATATTAAACAAAACATATATCTTATAAAGGAAAACGTTTCGTCAACCTTGCGCCGCAAATGGAAGTCTATTAGAAATTGAATAGTTCCATTTAATTAGGAGACATTTTTAATTGTGGAATATGGAGGCAAAATGTTAGTTTTATCAGCAAAAGGCATAGTAGGTTTCTCTGTTCTTTCTGTTTTATAATGAATATGAAAGTATTGTCGAAAATATTATTAAATAAAATGATGGGTTTTTGAACACCTACAAGCCTATAATTAGTTGCGTTGTTGACAATCTGTTCGAAAACCAGTTTCAGGCAAGTATAAGGAAAGACATTTGTAGTTAGAATTATTTGATGAACTAAGATCAAATTATGGATATAGTTAAAGGAGTAGAGAACTGCTGACAGGGTCGTATGAGTAGCCATCTTGAATTCCACCATCTTGGATTTAGTTAGAAAATGTTTAATCGGAAATGGATCAAGTGATATGTCATTTTAGTTCTTTTCAAAAATTCAAATAAAAAAATATATTTTACTTACGGTCGCTTGTTTATAGAAGATTTTATTTTTTTATCTAAAAATATTGACTTAAGATCTATTATATTTCTTACATCTGTTTGCTTAGAAGTTTAGAAATCTGAAAGCACAAACGAATGTTTCGGAGATGTGTTACCTAATTAGTATATTCATTTAACTAGGATTCACATTGACCTTGAAACTCAAGGAAAATTAGAGAAAGTAAATGAATTCTTGAAAAGCACAGAAACTACATATGAAAATATGGCGAAAGTAAGGGAAATTGCTATATATTTGCCTAAGTGTCTGGAATCTTTATTAGCTGCGCGCAGAATATAAAGAACACCTAAAAAGGATCAAAGCAGATTCAAAAACAAGATAAGGAAAAGGAGGAAAGAAAAGTATCTCTAGAAATAAGGGTAAAATGTATAAATAATGTTAAAACGTGCAAAAAATTATAAAACTGAAAGCTTTGAAAGAAGAAGAAGAAAGTAAATATAAGAAATCAAATGGTACCTAAGAAATAAGATAGCTGATTGTAACTAAACAAAGAGAACGCAAAATTATGGTATATGTTTACTTACTTATGAGTGCTAAAAATGCTGAGATGTTAAAGATGTTGTTAGTGTGTAATTAGTGTTTAGTACTAGGGTTTCATTTTATTCCAAATAAAGGGAATTTGACAGAATATGAAAATTTACAGAAAGTTTAGGAAATCAGCACTAGACTTCCTCTGTGAAACCTGTTAGCATTTCTAATGGGGATCCCTTTGGGGTTCAGAAGTGCTGGCTCCACAGTTTTTGGAGTTTTTCTTGAATACGGCTCAGCTGCTGACAGTACACAGTTGCGCTGATGCTTTGACCAGCTGGTGTCACTTGCCGATGCACAATTCCGCAAGCAGTCCATCAAACACACTGGAAGACCTTCTGCTATGGTGCTGGTTTCGACTGTTTTGTAGCTGGTTCATGGGATGTTAACCAATGATGACGGCGTGGTGAATCTTTGTACATGATCCACTTCTCATCACATGTCAATACCCTCTCCAGAAATGGTTCCTTCCTCAGACGAGACGTCAAAGAAACACAGGTGTCTGCTCGCGCTGTCTTCTGGCCCGGAGTCAAATCATGTATAACCCATCGACCCACCTTTCAATCCTTCTAAAGTGTATGGAAATGCTGCTGAACGGTTTTCCTACTCACAGTGCACTGTAGACCCAATTTCTCACAAGTCTGGGCACTGTTCGCCTCAATTGCTGCCTGAAGATCTTCATTTTGTACATGTGTAGGTGTGGCGCATGGTGCGTTTTCGAGTGGTTCCTCACAGTCCTTGAACTTGTTATGCCACTGCTGCACTGTCTGCGTAGTTACGACAGTGTCTGCGTACATCTGCCGCCCCACTGCAACGGCATTTGACCCCAGTTTGAACTCGTGCACCATACAGACCCTTACGACATATGTGGAGGTAACTTGTTCACTTTGTCCTTACGAAAGTTCATGGTATAACCGAACTGACACAACCAGGTGGATATACCCACACCAAAAACTGATCTTCACCTTATCTCCATTCAACTTACGGTGTGAGGAGCAATGGAACACAGACCTCCACAAAAAGCGACAGAACTTTCTTGGTTACCTTCATATGTATATATTCCAATAAGTGGCCTGGAGATTATCTGTCTTATTTCTTAGCTTTGACACTTAAGAAAATGTTCATTGCTAAGTGAAAACTTTGTACAAATTCGATTTCCTTGTTATTAAAGTAGTCCATTATTCCAGATTCTTTTGTAATAGGTTTACTGACATGAGTGATGATAAGAAATACAGGAACATTACGGAGTTCTTCTTTCTCCTATGGTGGTGAACTTTATGAAACAGTCGATAAGGCGATACATTAATTTTCACTTTAGCTTGCACCATATGATTAGAGAACTATAATAATAATAATAATAATAATAATAATAATAATAATAATAATAAAAAGAGTGACGATTATGAATGCATGCGATGTATGTGTTTGTACTGATGTGTGGCATCGTATATATAGGTTGATTTTCACAACAAAATGAAAAGTAATGTTAAAGATTTTATTTGAATTGATTTTCTTTTCTCCAATCGGATTTAAAATATAATAAAATCATGAAATTCTAGCATCACAGGTAGTGATTTTGTGTTTGGAAAAACTTCTTCCAACTGTTGAAGAGGTCCTTTATATATATATATATATATATATATATATATATATATATATATATATATATATATATATATATAAATCTTAAATTTGCACCTTCAATTCTTGATGTAAAGTGCTAAATATATGTGAGCTCTATCTATTATATCACCTGATATCTTATATTCTGTACATTTTGCAACACATTCGGCACTAAAACAGTTGGTGTTTCACATCTGGGAAGTTCTGCTTTTATATGCTGTATGATTAGTTGCAGTGTTTGATTCACAAATGTAACATCGTGCTTCAGATCATCAGACAGGATTTGGATGCTTGAGACATAGCTCTACTACTCTGCCTGTTATTCTTCCTGAGGAATTAGGAAATGGAAAAGAAGCTTTCATCTTTGTTTTGGAGAACTGAATCGATGACTAATCTAGTTCGCGATATGATACTTTCAGTGTGAATTATATATGAAAAAAAAAAAAAAAAAAAAAAAAAAACACGACAGATTAGACTAGGGCCGTAACTTTTTGGGGAAAGAGGAGCAACTGCCTTCCTTCACAGGTAAAGTCCCAGCCGTTCGAGGTGGTCCATTATAAGACAAAATTTTCTTACTTCATATACGATACGAACATGAAATTATAAATGAAGCATCAAACAGGTTCACTACATTACATAAACAAAACAGCACAAAAAAGGTAAACGATAAAAATAAGTTCTATAACTATTCTATGAGGCCTTTATTCCATTTTATACTAAAACACAACAACACACTGATCAAGGCTATGTGATAATATGTAAAAAAAGGGAAGGAGCAGAGGTCATAGAAGTAGAGAAGAGAACTTTGGTGAGAAAATGGAAGGAAGCCAGGGAGATTATGAAGGCAGGAGAGAAGGTGATGAATTGGATTGCAGGATTCTCGATAAATTAAGAGTGAGAGAATATTCTGCTTAAAGAAGAAGAAATGAAAAGGAAGAAAAAATTAGTAAGGATAATTAGAGGACAGAATGTATCCAGCGAAAAAGTAAACTTTTATTTGGACACGTGTGTAGCTAAAAAGTGAAAGTGAAAGCCACACAAGTCTTACTTTTAATGAAGGGGCGGAGCCGAATTAAAAGTTGATCTTCGGAGAGTATATAAGTGATGACCAACTCCCCAAGCAGCCAGAAGGAGTGGAAGTCTGATGAAGACACAGTTATTGTGTTGAAACTGTTACGTGATAGTGTTTTATACATATTATCACATAGCCTTGCTCAGTGTGTTATTGTGTATTAGTACAAAATAAATCATGGGCTCATAAAAAATGTCTACTATTAGGGGCCATAGAAATATTATTTATTCGTATGGCTTTGAGATTTGTCAATATTTTCTCATTAATTAATTTGTCATTTATGCAACGAGCGCTGTTGCGTAACTAACGGCCCCGCAGACCTTGCCATGCGGCAGGGCACCAGAGGCTCCGGAGGGCCCAAAAAGAGTAAGAGAAAGATGGAAAGAGGGGGCCCAAGAATTAGAAAGACTTTTTTCCTAGGGGGCCCAAATACGTGTATTAATGCTTTCCCCCTCAGAAAAAAAAATCTAAATTATTGCGCTGATTGATGGAAATACTGTATTAATTGTTCTTTACCATGTCTCTTCGTCGTTTGATGAGTTTGTGTTCAGTAATTAAGTTCGTAATTAAAACTTTTATTCCTAAACCTTTCTAGGAAACAAGGGATGAACTGAGCTTACAAAATGACAAACATGTTAATTCTGTCTCTAGTTTTAGTCATAGATAATCTTTTTGTGACATGTTAAACTAATAAAGATTTTAAGTTGAAGATTAGAAATTATGACTATCTTTATATTAATTGAAGGACGAAACAACCAATTTAGACTTACTTTTACACACCAAATCCTTTGTAGGCGCGAATTCAGTAACATACAAATAGAGCAAAAGTGGTTGACTGGACCGAAACTCGATCCCGTGATCTACGGTATTCCGCGCCGATGCGTTAACCACTACGCCATCCAGTCCACTTCTCAAAACAGGCAGACACTCTCTCACTCCTCTATTCGGACCATATGATTCGGACCATATGATTTAGAGCACAACCTAACTGCTGTGCTTGAACAATCCAGTTATTAATATATGGACACTGGCGTAGTGCTTAACGCATCGGTACGGTATGCCGGAGATCCTGCATTCGAGTTATGGTCCAGTCAATCACTTTTACACTCTTTGTATGTTATTGAATTCTCACCTACACAGGACGTGATAGTAAAAATAAGTCTAAATCGGTTTTTGTTTCTTTCATTAATATATGAAATCAACTGTCAAAGGTCTATAACGTTATAGAAGATTAAAATATTTTATATAACCATTATATATATATATATATATATATATATATATATATATATATATATATACGAATTTCTTGGAAACAGGGCTCTGCCAGATGTAATTCGCAGAAGAGCAAAACTACGAAATCTTCTCTCTCAGAAGTGCCTGTTTCGTATAACCGCTTTTGGTAAGGAATTTGGGAATGTGGTCCTTTCACATACCCACCTACGTCGTGGACTAATAAGGGATTTCATTTACATTATTTAGTAAATATTATGTGTGACTGTGACTGTGATAATCATATCACTAACTGTGTCAAAATACATATACTAGTTTCTATGAAAGATGTACTTTCCTGAAAACTAAGTGATTTAGTATGAATATCTTTTTTATATACGATTGTATCCTTGCGCCTATCCTGGTCTGCGAGGAAGTGACGCCTGAAAGTAGCGGGCATTCAATGTTAAGGTTCCACTGATTACACAGTATACTACAACATTACTTTAAAAATGTAAAGAAACGCTGAATCAATTTTACTTTCGATACGGAGTTACAAAACAAATTATGTTAAGCTTAAAAAGGAGAAAAGTATCTAATTCCGAAATGTGTGAAGCTTTTAGTGTTTCGTTAAATCTCCAGTGCTACGATTCTATCAAGAAATATTGTATGTAGTTTATGTGGTGGACAGAAAGGGAAGAGTCCTCAACGTATAATGATGGATAGTTCATCATGATCGTGAATGGTTACGTATTCCAAACCGCGTATTCCGCGTATAATCACTCTCGTCGTCCACGTTTCAATTATGGACCAAATATAGCTTGTTTCAAAATATTTATTGTTTTGTTTCTCTCAAGTGCACGAAAATGAGTGTAGAGAAAGAAAGTGAAATATTAAAGTATCTAATAAATACGTTGCCATATTGTTCATTGTTTATAATAATTTAGTGAATATAGTGTATTCTGTTTGTGTTTGATAATATATTTTTTCAGTGCTTATGTTTAGATTAATATCATGTTTATGTTTGAGTGCAGTGCGAGGAAATATCGTTTTTCTCATATAAATATGTGAAGTGGAATTCATGTTACCAAGAGCCTGATTATTCCTTGGAGAAATACAGTCTTTCAAATAAGTTACTTGAAGGTACACAAAGGGATACTGTGGTATGGACTCAAACATACTGAGCCCGATGTTCCCCGAACTTCTGTCTGTGAAACTGGGTAACCAATATAGGGAACCATCAGCTGATTCGGCTAATGTGGAAACAGGGATATATCATAAACATAATGTTGATCCAATTCTAGTAAACCATGGTTCGAAACCCAATTCACGCTATTTATGTTCTCTTTCGTTTGAAACTTGTATCTCGAGGTTTGCATCATCCAGCCCGGGAACCTGCCTACTTTTATAAAGTGTCCAAGACATCAAGGAGATGTACAAGAATCAAACCCAGAACTCTCACTAAATCTTTCCAAACAGGAACCTACAGGTATCGAACCCTGTACCTGTCACAAAATGGTACCTGAGTAAAAGATTACCTCATAGGTGTTCTCAATATATGGACAAAAGATTAGTAATTGTAGAGCGTTAAATGGAAAAGAAAAATACATATCAGTTGGCACAAAACTACCGAAGTGGTGAGAAATGATTTCTGATTAACTTCTTTTCATATCAATAAGCAGTTATAAAAGAAGAGGATTCTATTGCAAAGGAATTCATGTATTAACATTTCAAAAAAGTAGTGCAAGAGTAAATTCTGAGGTTGAGTGAAAGTGAGTTTCCTAATCTGCTGAACAAAGTGTCAAGCTACACCAAAATTTGGACGTGATAATATAATAATAATAATAATAATAATAATAATAATAATAATAATAATAATAATAATAATAAGAGTACGTAAAGAAATTCTTGTAATCATAGGTAGAATATATCGATATTTTTAAATGACTATTGGAACGAATTATTTGCGTGGTCAAATAACTAAAACCACAGAAACACAGGAGAGTAATGATGTCACATGTATGCAATTATTGACGCAGAAGAAATAGAATAAATTGTACGTAATACCTTTTTTATTTATATAGAAATATATTTTATTGTGCATTTTTAATGTCTTAGTCGAATTATTTAGTTTTGTGAGTTTAGGAAATCTAGGTATGTGAGTTGACTGCTTTTAAGCATTTGAAAGCTGCATTATTATTATTATTATTTTCAATTCGTCTATCTCACTAATAAGTGTTAGATTCTGACAAAATGTTCTTCTCTATATCGTAGAATTTTCTGTTAGTAACTGTAGTGTAGTACATTCGGAACTTTGACCGCATTACATACAACTTGTAGAAAAAAATATGAATCTAAATATACTGATGCTGATACATGCATCATTTTGAAGACATGTCATACTTCAATCTGTTTATTCCTATTACTTACAAATATAGGCCTACTGTATTGTTGTGCAAACCGTAACGTCTCTTTGTATGTAGTACACTGCATTTTTTGACATATAGAACTATCTTTGCAATCAACGTGCTTGTTAACGTGAGATATAGTCCATATCGTGTGAGATACAGTCCAATAGTCGAATTAAAACTGTAATAATCATGAATGCGAAATATTGCATTAATCTTGTGTGTCATGTTGCTGCGTTCTTGTATCAGTACACTGGAGTAATAGTGCTCTCGTTAAATACTTTATCAGAGCAAAATAACAATATATATATATATATATATATATATATATATATATATATATATATATATATATATAAGTGTATACCGGGTGATTCAATAAGAACGTACCAGGCCTATATCGCAGCTAATACTGCATGTAGAACCTTCAAACAAAAATTTGCATTACCAAACCGTATGTGTAGAATGCAATAAAAATAGTAGCGAGACCAGTGGCGTCTCGTGAATACCTCCAACGGGGGTCATCTGCAACATTTGACATAGAAACAGGGGATGGTTCTGCCTCCATTGAAACAAGCGCACAATGGGAGAAATGTCGAGAGGAAACACCTTGGCATATTTCTTCCTCGCTGGCAGCAACACGATCGCATTACTAAGTGAAAGTCAGATGGTGCGATCGTGTTTCCTCTCGACGTTTCTCCCATTGTGCGCTTGTTTCAATAGAGGCAAAACCTACACCTGTTTCCATGTCAAATTTTGCAGATGACCCCCCTTGGAGGTATTCACGAGACGCCACTGGTCTCGCTACTATTTTTATTGCATTCTACACATACGATTTGGTAGTTCAATTGTTTGTTTGACGGCTCTATGTGCATTATTAGCTGAGATAAAGGCCTGCTACGGGTAGTCAGATACAAGTCTTCAACAACGCCTCCAGCGGCTAAATGGGACAAAGTTTGTCCTCTAAAAGTTGCATGACATTTAATGTCGTTTCGAACGATTCGACACTTATACCACTTTCCATTGCAAATTTTGAAGTTGCCCTCCGTTGGAGGTATTCACGAGACGTCACTGGTCTCGCTACTTTTTTTATTGCACATTCTACACATACGATTTGGTAATGCAATTTTTTGTTTGAAGGCTCTACGTGCAGTATTAGCTGCAATATAGACCTGGTACGTTCTTATTGAATCACGCAGTATTTGTATAGCGCAACTTTTTTTTTCTTTTTTTTCAAACTGTAGGTAACATTTTGCAAAAGACGCAATTAGACTCCGCCGACAAATAGTACCGTTAACAGGTTAAGTAACTAACTTCTTTCGAACTAAAATTATAAACCTGAATGCCAAATGAACAATAAATGCATTTGGTTTTACGGATCAAACATAATCATCAAAAGTAAATCTTAAGGTCTATAAACAAACTTAATATGCGATTGTTAATTTATTAACATATAATGATTTTCAACAAAAAGAAAAAAATATACATTTAAGGAAGTTAAGACTTACCGAGAACATCTTTTTCAAATTTCTTCAAGATACGTTCTATATCTTTATCGGAAAATGTTTTTTCATCTAAAATATAAAGTAATATTATGCATTAAAATAACAGAATAAGAAATATACAACATTTAATAGCTTTTTAAGAATGATTTTATTGATCCATCATAACGGGTAGTAATGTAACAGTACGTGTAAAAAAATTATTACGTGTAGTAAACAAGTAAAAGAATATTATTTATTAAAGAGTGCAATGAAATATCATCAATCGGTGTTACAAAGGATTGTTAGGAATTCAGAAATTGTCTTTGAGAAATGGAAGTCTGGGATTACAATCGGATGAAGACAATTCTACGCAATTCTACGTAAGGAACATTACGAGAAAAAGCTTTTATCAGAAAATAAGTAACGAGAATTGTTATTAAATTAACAATAATAAACACAGATAAATTTAGAGGAAAGTGAATTAAGTATTCCAACTCGGGATAATGAAGCCACAAAATTTCTAAATGAACGGTCTGTCGTCCCCATTGTATTTGGTCTACCAAAAATACCTAAGAATACGATTACATTCAGGCATTTTATATCGAAAAGAGAACACTTTGCTTATTAATTTTCAGATTAGCTAACTAGATTGCTTATTAAATTCGGATACCGTAAAATTCAAATAAAAAAAGGTAATATGCATTATATTACTTTCTTAGTGGAAGGTGAACATTTAATTTAGGTTCTATGGACGTAGTTGATATGTTTAATGCATCCTACATGCATTGACCAATATGGCGTAGAAAAAGTTGTTAAAAGTACTCGATTTACTCGTCCATGAAACATCTAAAATTTCAGTGGGATATTTGGATTTGATTTTCTCCTACTTCAAGGATAAGATTTATAAACAAAAGAAAGTTTGAGTGCAGGGAATCCGAATTTGAGATTTTACCAAAAGAATAGTTAAATTTTGTCAAGTTCTACACAGATGTAGATGATAGCGTTTTAACTTACAAAGAAAAGAATAATATAGATTGTTTTCTTAAGGAACTTGTTAATATTTCAAATTAATTAAAGTTCATTGTTAAAAATGAATAAAGAAATGGGGACTTAAGTATTTATAGAATATTTTCTAGAATTTATGCATTTATATAATTTGCAGGAAGTTCCATAGAGATCATATTTAAATTGCTAACTACAGCATGCATGTACAGAGGAGAAAGAGAGATCATAAAAAGTTTTATGATTGGGAACATCAGAAAATCTTCTAAATCCCAACTGAAGTAGTAATATGATTTTGTTTAAGAACCCCTACTAAGATAAAATAAATAAATAAATAAAATCATTGTCCATATTTGAATTAACTATACAATGAATATTTTATTTTTTCAATATTTTAAAAAATAAAGATTCATATAACGAAGCCACATAGATACAACCAGAGAAAATTCAAGCAGAGCCACGGAAAATTTGAGGTATACACTCCTATATTTGATATATACAACTAGAGCAGAACCAAACATTTGTGATTTCTCAAGACATTCAGTCAACCCCAGTCGTAAAATTATGGACCTGGAAATGCTACAAATTAATTCAATGTTCACAGAAAGGAATGCTTTTAATTTTGATTCTTAGCAACTAAATAAAGTTTGAACTTAAATTTAGATAAAGGTAATTGAGACTAGACTGGAGAACATTGTTAACAAAGGAGGGAAAATAGGAAAAGAAGAAACAAACCTAGGTTATGGTAGGTAGTGAAAATAAATTGGGCGTTTCAGATGTATTATTACCAATAGATGGCAATTCTAGTTAGAAAATTCAAATTTCTTGTTTTGTAAAAACGTAATTTATTTTTAGAATACAATCAATACAATCAATTGGAAGGTTAGTAAACAAAAATTTTTTACAGAGATTCTCTAGTTCCATCAATAGTTAGTATTGATATTTAAATTCCATCAGCTGTGCCAACACAGTCTGAGAAGGGGGTTCGTATATAAGAAAAAGGTCAGGATTCTCAAGGAAACTTAATGCAGTATTATTGCAATCTTATTGCTTCATCATATAATTAAATAATACATACCTTAGTCTAGAACTCATTTTCACAGGATTAAAAATGTTACTGTCTGGGAATGATTCCGAAGTTGAACCTTGAATCTGGGGATAACCTAGATATTTCCTAAAAAGGTTTGACAAGCAAGTTACAAAAAAGGATTCAGTTTCTTGCTTGGTCAAGTTGTTCTGTATATTTCCAACCCTGAAGGGGTGAGTCACTTCCGGGCAAGGAACTGAAACTTGTTTTGGAACTTGATTGACAAACCTGCCTTAACTTAGATTTTTGGGGAAATGTTATCCTGACAACACTGTAATTTCTATGGATGGCTACAATGAAAATTCTACAGATTTATATTTTTTGTTACAGAATAACATAATTTATGATTGTGGAAAGTTACATTTCATTATCTCCTTTAATTATGAAAAACAAGCAAAAGGAAAATGATAAACTTTTTATTACTTTTAGTATGTTAGGACATTAAAACTCAAAATACCAAATTTTAAGAATCTAAACTTAAGGGATTCGGATATACCGTATCTTATTATAACAATTTCGATCTAAATTTCATCTCTTTCATTATCAAATCTCTGAAGCTCAATTCATAAGAGTACTATTCGCAACAAATCCTTTGAAGTGCACAAATTTCATGTTTTGAAATATAAAATTTTAACTGGACGCCAAGTAGTCATTCTGTCAGGATTTCTTGCTTTATACCCTGAGATTGTAAGATTGTTTCATATAGAGATTACTGCATTGCTTTACACAACTTCTGTTTATAAAATAACAGATGCATACATTAATTCTATTTCACAAAAGTGTTTTTATATTCCTCTCGATTATAATTTTGCAATTGTATACGAATTTGGAGAACTCATGAGTGTTTAAAACGGAAATTTAAGTACATTTTTCAGATTTTTAAATTATAAGAACGAAAACGAAATCTTACAGTCTACATTTGCGAAGTGTTTCTTTGAAATTCTTGTAAAATTGATTGAAATGCCAAGTTCTCCGCACTCCAATGTGTATTGTACTAATTTTAGCGGCCCATACCACTAATTTGCGTAATTATGGGCTTTCATATATATTCGGAATTCAATCATACACTACCATAACGCTCGGATACACGATTGCTTTCACTTTCTTTAGGTGTAATTGAACATCAATGTAGGCATGTGCAAAACAAATTGGATCACGTACTGCTTCCCTGACACATGTTAAACACCCGACTGCCATCTTGGATCCTCCCAGGGGCGTCCAAAGAAAATTTTCTAAGAGAGGGCCCATATCCGTGGTTTCTAATATATTACGTCTGGTATTTGTGACATTTAATACATTATATATATTAAATACATATATAGTTAGCTATATTACGTATACATTTTTGTGAGGCAGGGGAACCCGGGCTCTACCCTGCCCCTCCACTTGGGCACCCCTGGATTCAACATGTTGAAACAAACTTTTTTTTTAATGATAATAGGTGCAGGTGACACATCAAATATATATACCATTTTTTCTGGTGTAGTGAATTTTACCACAGCTTGTACTGTTTGGAAGGTATTGCATGTTAAATTCGTCCAGGCTCTTTGCGAATAGACATTGCACAGCAATACCAGTTACCTTAGTTTTTGATATTGAGAAATCAAAACAATTTCTAACTGGAATAAAAACTGGGGCCACGGTGGCTCAGTGGTAAAGCGGTCGTCTCTGATGCTTGGGGTCCCGGGTTCGATCCCAGCTCCCACCATGTGCGTGGGTTTCCTCTGGGTTCTCCTGTTTCTTCCCACTTTCTTCATTTCACCATTTCATTCATTACTCATTATCACCGTCTCGTTTAGCCTAATCAGCATAACCGTTGGACGTAAAACTCAAAGATTTCATTTCATTTCATTGAAATAAAAACTATAGTTATAAAAAACTCTACAATATTGGTGTCATAGTCTTATTACATTTATTTGAGTGATTGTTGTTACTTCCATGCTATACTATAACAAGGAAGTATTGTATTACGGTCAAAATGCTTAATGCAAATCCAGATACGACAAGATTTTGGTGAAAACCTATCATTTCCGTGTTGACGTCTGTGTGTCTGTATGTATGTACGTTCAGAAAATATATCGTCAACGATAAATCGCTAAAAATAATACATATACACACAGAACTCTGCATAACTTCTATTTAGTTAAGTATTCGTGAATTGCCTGATATTTAATGTGCAATACCTTGATAACAGTACAAGTTCCGGTAAAGCTCACTACAGCAACGAATTTTTGAGAAAATTGTACATTAAATTGAAGTATCACTTCCAATCACTACCATTTGAAGACCGAAATTTTAATCCAATATGCTAAATCCAAGATCGGGTGGATAACATGTGTTACAGAAGCAGTACTTGATCCAATTTATTTTGCTTATTGTCACATTCATGTCCAGTTGCATCTAAAGAAACTAAAAGCAATTTTGTGTCCGAGCGTTATAGTAGTGTATGATTGAATTTCGGATATATGAAGGACCATAAATATGCAAATTAATGATATAGACCGTGAAAATCAGTGCAGTACACTATGGGCCGCTGGAAACTTTGCATTTGAATCAATTTTACACGAATTTTGAGGAAACACTTCACGATTGTACCTTGTTACAGTAAATTATAAGTTATTCTTTTCCAAATAATAGTATTCAGTAATTACATAAAAACTATTCCAAATAATTATAAAAAACGATAACTAAATTTTAATCCATGGAGAAATAGTTAATTTATGTGGTTAAATCAGACTCAAAGTACGTTTTATATTTTTTAAAAAAAGCATATATAAATATCTTTCTTGAATATTACTTTAAAAATTATTTTCATTATTGTATTTCGAAATCTCTTTATAATAATAAATATTGAAATTTACTCACTTTCAAACCCAGCACGTGCTCCTATAAACGGTGGCGGTGTACCTTTAAGCATTGCTACGAATTCTGGGAAGTCCTTAAATAGTATTAATTTCTCTGGAGGTATGTACTTTTTAATAAGTTTGAATTTCTCTAACGGTGTTTTTCCTGAAAGTAAATTATCACATGTAATTAAATATGAAAGAATTCATAACTGTATTAAAAATGTATGAAAAGATTATAGTTAGTAGATTACTGGAAAAATTTAGTTTTACAAATACAATTGTTTATAAATAGGATTTAATTATAGAATATGTTTTAAAATATAGCTTCTCTTCGATAATTTTAATAATGTTATAATGGCCATAAAATTATACATAAAAGAGTAAGGATATATTTAATATTAATATGTTCAAGTGACGCATATATATTTTTTTCGCTCTTGATGTTAACCATAGGAACTAAATACACATTTCTGATTGATTGGAGTTATCTGTTGGCCCGCCCCAGTAGTACACATATTAATCGAAGTTGCATCACCTTAGTGTGACGTAATATCACGTGGTATTACCGTGGGGCTAAGATGGAATAAAATAAGCCCTGAGAGGCTTCTAACTTCCTTCGCTCGCTCACACTCGCTCAACTGTTTCGTAACGCAAGTAAATAACTGTTTTTTTATCAGTAAAGTTGTGTGTCCAAAGTGGACTAATAATTTCGTAACATTATGCCACGATCGGATGGCG